>NC_056737.1:1791495440-1791755440 GCF_019279795.1 Protopterus annectens
GTTTACCATCAACAGCAGGTCTGACAGCGGTAGTGTCGGTAATTCGCACTTCAATATTATTGACATTAACTTAACTTCCGGTGAATTTTCTACTAATATTTTACAGAGGTCAAGCCCCCCTGCACCCTGTCATCCCTTGCATATTGTATATACAAACTCTGAGATTTTGCACTGCAGTGAGGAAAATGTTAAATTTCCTGATCCCCACTGTAGTGTGATCTCCAATCAGAACGTCGATCTGATATGAGCAAATACACACTAGCATTCGCTAATGTGGATCTGAACATTTACAGATCGGCGTTATGGAAACTTGAAACCACACTTTTAACCATCCAAGTTTTGTGTAACTGCAGCTCCACATTTTGATGGTAAACAATATATATATATATATATATATATATATATATATATATATATATATATATATATATATATATATATATATACATATACACACACACACACACACACACACATATATATCTATAGATATATATATATATAGTCATTAACAAGGCAATTTGGTCTCCCTCGGTAGTCTGTTTAGGTTTTAGCAGCTTCATATCTGACCAGCACAGCACCTGCTGAAGGAACTTCATTCAGCAAATGTGGTGCTGGCCAAGCACGGTGAATCCAATATCCCTTTGAATTGTGCAGAACATTTTATATTTTATTATTATATTTTCACATTATATTTTAACGTAATATAACAGCCAACCCTGAATGTATATAATGTAAATACTGTACATAGCTTTCTCTCTCTACTCTTTTCTAAATGATACTAATTAGCTAAGATAATTATCTATGCTGTGTACTCCACTTTTGCTACAAAACAACTGCCTCTTTCTCCTCCGTACTTCTGCCTCTATTTGCTTACACCAGAATCTATTTCTGCTAAACATCTACCTCCTTCTCTACTGCTCAACTACCTCTCTCTTCTTCGACCACTATCCTGAATGTATACATTGTATACAGAGTAATGTCCTCCATTATTTCTCCCACTTTCTACAAAACCAATAATTACTACTATCTTTCAAAATTTCAGTCTTTGTAACTACCAACAGAAAAAGTTACAATTTGATAGTTATTAGTATTTTGTTCAGATTATTCTGCTGCCTCAGTTCAACCATATGCTCTACAAATGGCTCTCTAATTAACTATGTCTGTATGTCATGAAGAGTGCTCATGTTTTGCATTTGTAATTCATTGCATGTCTGTATATAATTCTGTGCTTGTAATTTTAAGCTTTGATTTACTTGTATGTAATGTGGAGCTTTTCTCCCCAGGCCTCCACTGAAAATGGGCTCCTTGAGCCCAGTGGACCTCCCCGGTCATCAAACTGGAAATAAATTAGTAAATAACATTTTCTGGAGTCATAACTTTCTTTCTGTGGTAAATCAGTTATGATTACATTCAGTCAGAATTGTCATTTGAGTTCCAGACTTCTTTTTAATTGCAGAACAAGACTCAAGTCTGTGATTTTGCCTAATATTATCACTCTTAACACATTTGCTTTTTCTTGTAAATCAGTGAGCATTACAGTAAGAAATGCCAGTCATTAGAGTTTCACAGTTATTACTGTTCAAGAAATGCATGTTGATGCTGTTTATTTTTTATTTTTTTTTTACTTTTTAAGTGAAATGGAGCATTGCCTGCCTCTCACATTTGGAAAACTTCTTTGATTTTGCCTTAGTTATTTATGACCTGTCGTTCCTTTTCTTCTATGTTTTCTGGTAGATCACTGAGAATTGCAGCGAGCAAGTAATATCAGCTCTTGGTCTAATACAGTTTCACAGATATTATTGTTCAGAAAATGCCTGTCCATGAAACATCTGCTATTCTTCTAACTTTTAAGTGAATTAGGCTCATCTGCCATTTAAGACTCCAAGCTGTTGAGCTACATTTTGTAGTCAAATGAACAGACTCTGAATCTTTCCCCTTCCATTTCACTGTGTTGTGGCTTTGAACAAGTTGCTCCCTGGTCACCTGTGAAAAGGGATGCTTTGTCCAGATGGTTTATCCAGTTAACAGATAAAAGAAAAAAATAGTATTCAAAATATGTATTTTTTTGTCCCGTTAGTTTTTGGCTTTGTCCAGAATCCTTGAGCAAAGATGATGAGTGGCATATTGGCACGTTCCTTGTAAAATAAATTGTGAACTTCTGGCTAATTGCTGTGATTGCACTCTCTAAATGATAACAAGTATTTAAGTTTCAGATTTTGTATCTGTCAGAAAATGTTCTTTAATAGAAAGATGCCAAGTATATGAAGAGCAATATTTAAAATATGTTCCAGATTTTGGGTCATTGTTTCTGATTGTTTATATAAGAAGACAGAGGGGAGTTACAGTGGGTTGTACTGTATTTTTCTGACAGAAGAATGCTGAGATATGGTTTGGGGTATTATTTAAATATTACTCATTCATTTGATTTCAAGCAGGTATCTGATATGTACAATTGTATTAGTTGCTGTAATTGATGTGTATGTATTTGTGTGTGTATAACAATACTTTGATGTCCTTCCGTATCACTGTCACAGTATTCTTCACCTAAGGAATCTCCTACCAAGGATAGCCTAAGATCAACACCATCAGCTGTTATAGGTGTCTAACATCCACACGTATGCTGACTGCCCTAGATGTTGAGCATAAAAGTGACGTTTGGACGTGATCAGTCAGAACTTCTTTGCCACCAGTCTGAACACCATTATTGTACGTCGGTCTGTACACCCTTTTGATGTCTTGGTTACCAAGTTACTTTTCAGATAAATGCCTCATCCAGGTTTCTTCTCTTCTTTCTTTACTATTAAATAGTATTGTGTTCATATCATCCAGAAAGGGAAAATGTCAGTGTGGAAGGCAGACTTCCGACAAAGAGCAAAACAACCAGTGTCTTTTTTGCTTAGGTGCTTCCCACAATCAAACACAGTGTTTTATCTGCCAGACATTAGTGCCAAAGAACCTACATAGTCACTTCTTCCCTTTGTCCATATATCTTGACAACCAATGTGTTAAGCTGTTGGCTCAGGGAGCTGTTGCAGAATTCTCCCATCCTAAGGGCAAGACATCTGCCAAGAAGAAGGCCAAAAAAGTTAGGCCTGATCCAGTTGCTGTCCAGCTTCCAACAGAAATCTTTCTTGAGGCTAGTGAAATCTTTGAGGACCAGCCTGTGCTCACTTTGGATTTTTCTGCTGTTATCCTTTGGAGGCTGGCATAGATTAGAATTCTTGTTCATCCTGGGACACATTCCCAATGTAAGCACCCGACATTGAGGGGGAACCTTGGCGGATAATATCTGAGGAACCAAGGAGAATTCATCAAATTCTATTCAGGGAGGGAATTCCTTTCACTATTATTGAATCACATCAAGGGATGGACTCTCAGAGGGTTTTTTAGGCAGACATCCTGCAGAAAAAGAAACAGAAGACTAAACAGATTTCTTCTGTTCTAAGGATCCCCAAAGTGAATGGCAAAATTTCACTCAGGGTTTGTTTTATGCTTCAATGGCCATGACGCCACCTCAAGGAGTGTCTGTCCCAACTCTACCTTGGTCTTCCACTCCAGTTAAGAGGCCCAGGGAATTGGATTCCTCAAATGAGGATTTAGATTCTGAGGAAGAATCCTCCCTTACTCTTCCCAAATCCCTTCCCCCCAGCCTATGGTTTGGACAAATAGCATTCTTTGAGCACAGATTCCCCCTTAAAAGAGTTATCCTTTGAGGATACTGTTACCTGCATGATGGCCTGTTTTAAGTGGGAGTGTTCCAAGGTCTCCAGCATTCAAAAGAGGTACCCTGAGCTCATGCAAATGGAGTCACCCAAACCATCAGCTGTCCCTCCTGTTCTGGTTGCCTTTTGTATACTTTTTCTGCAGCCACTGTAGCTCCTAACTCAGTCTCGTGTGGCAAAGAAGCCTGATAATTTCTACAAATTGCTTGAAGACTGCAAATTTCTGTGGAAGTGCCCTGCTGCTGATCTTTCAGTTGTATCAGTCTCTGCAGACAAACCATCAAAATTGTTGTCAACTAGTAAGCTCCTTCCTTTTGATAAGGATATTTGAGCTATGGCTAGGTTGGGCAAAAATGTTTAGACTGCTGCCACCTTATCTTTTTAGAGCCATTAACTATCATACTGATATGACCAGGTATGTTTGGGCCTTCCTTTCTCAAGTTTTTAAGGTGGTATCTGACCTTCCTGATTCTGAAGGAAAGGCTTCTTCCCTTTCCTTGTTAGAGTCCTCTTCTCAAGTTACCCATAACTCAATAAAATGCAGCCATAATGCAGCTTATGCCTCTTCCAGGGCTGCTGCCTTTGGTTCAATGATGAGGCATTATTCCTGGCAACATCTTCAGGCTTTGCCTGATGATAGCAAGACTCCTCACCTTCTTCAAGATCCCTTCTTTTCAGTTGTTAGTCCTTCAGACCTTGTTTCTTCTGATTTCTCAGGCCTTTCTTGTGTCTCTGGATCTCAAGGATGTATACCTTCACATTCCCATTCATCCTCTGTTCAGGAAATGTTTACATTTCTCTGTTTCTTCCTTGGATTTTCAGTTCTCTGCTCTGTTCTTTGACATCCCTTCTGCTCCAATGGTATGCAACAAATGCCTCACTCCAGTCATTGCCTTTTGCAGACTTCAAGATATTCAGATTTTATCCTAGGTAGATGATCTGCTTATTCAAGCAGCTTCTTCCAGCAGTCTGTCACAGGATCTCCAGTTTATCACCTGTCTTTTACACAGTCTGGAATTCATCATACAACTCCAGAAATCAGTTCTGATGCCTTCCCAGCATCATGTTTTCCTTAATTGCAAGCTTCAGACTGTTTCTGTGTTGGCATCTTTTACTGCCTCCAAGGTTCTGTCCTTGACAACTTTTTTCCAGACTGTTCTTCCTCTGTCCTCTGTCATGGCCAGGGAATTTGGTCCTTGGATTTATAACGTTTCCATTCCCATGCTTCTTCCAACCAGGATCCATATGAGAAAATTTTACTGGTACCTCAAATCGGTGTGGCTGCAACATAGCCACCCCCTGGAGTGTCTTGTTGCTTCTCTTACTTGTCTCAAGCTGGAGCTTAAGTGGTGGATTCATCAACTCTCTCTCAATCCAGGGCTTCCTTTTCACCCCAAATTCCCACTCAGGAGCTTTTTACAGATGTCTCAGATATGAGGTGGGGTGCTTCTTGTGGTACCCTAAAGGTCTAAGGTCCCTGCCCTCCTCATCAGAGGTCAGATCATATCAGTATAAAAGAGATGAGGGCTCTGATTTTGACTCTCTAAGCTTTTAATTCCTTCTTTCATTTTGGCCCACTCAACATTTTCACCAACAATACCACAGGGATGTAGTATGTCAAAAAGCAAAGGGGCACGAGGTGCTATCTGCTTTGCAAACTGACTCTTCAGGTCTGGAATCTAACTACCCAGTATCAAGTGACTTTTCAAGTAGTTTAAATTCCTTCAGAGCACAATGTAGTGGCAGACTTTTTGAGCAGGTCCACAACACAAGATCACGAATGGATGCTTCACAGAAATGTGTTCCTGGACATTGTACATCAGTGAGGTAGTCCTCCAATAAATCTCTTTCCCTCCCCTCTGAACAGATAGCGTCCTCTATTCTGTTCCAGAGTTCCAAGTCCTCTGACTTGGAAGGTAGACATCCTGTCTTTTCCTTGGAAAGGGCTGTTTCGGTACACCCCCCTCCCATTTCCTGTGTTACTACAAGTTCTGCACAAGATAGGGCATGACTCTCCCAAAATCTTGCTGGTGACTCCCTTTTGCCCCAAATAGCTTTGGTTCTCCTTTTTCGCATGGCCAGGGGCAATTACCACAAGTTACCTCACTGGGTGGATCTTCTCACACAAGACAAGGAATCTCTAGTCCATCCTCAGATGTGGACTTTTCAACACTGTGGGGGATAGAGTTTTGATCCCTTTTAGGACCTCTTTTCTGAGGAACTGCTTCAGGTTCTGCAGGAGGCCAGGAAGCCTGTGTGTCTAAATGGAAACGATTTTCTGTCTGGTGTCTCTCTCACCATCTGGATCCCCTGTCTGTGGAGGTTCCTTGGATTCTCTCCTACATGTGTGATCTGCTCCATGCTGGGTTGGCATAATCTTCAGTTAAAGCTCAGCTGTCAGTAATCCCTGCTTTTCTGCCCTTGACTCCTCTAGCTTCTAGGTTTGAAGACAGACAATTTCTTAAAGGTGTCCTTTATATCAGGCCCCCAGGAAGCCTGTTCCACCTTCTTGGGACCAAAATTGTATGTTTGAAAAGTTGACTCAGTCTCCTTTTGAGTCTGCATCTTCAGCTTCCTTGCAACGTTGTGCTCGGAGAACTCTTCTTTTGCTTGTTACTTCTACCAAGAGAGTGCCTGCACTTCAGGCTATCATGGCTGATCCCCCCCCTTTTTAGCTTTTTGTTTTAATTTTTCATAGAGACAGGGTATCTCTTCACTCTAGTCTGTCTTTTATGTCCAAGGTGGTCAATGAGTCGTCCCTAAATCAGTCTGTTCATCTTCCTTCCTTTTTTCTTTCCCCACAACCTGACATTGAGAAGGTCCTTCACACCTTGGATTTGCAGACAGCTGAGATATTATTTAAGTAAAACTAAAGATATTTGCAAATCTGAACAAAGTCTTGTTTCTTTTCATCCTAGGACTTTGGGTTTGGGTGTTTCTATGCAAACCATTTCCTCCTGGATTTCTAAGGCCATTTCTCTTTGTTATTCTTTTCATTAAAAATGCCTTTCCTTGTCTGTAAAAGCACATTCTTCTATAGCAGTTGCCTTTTCTGATGCTTTTCTCAATGGTCTGGATACAAATTCTCTCCTTGAAGTTGCTTCTTGGCGCTCTAGTCATACCTGCACTAAACATGAGTTAGATGTTATTTCCAGGGCCAGAGCAGGTTTTGTCAGGGCTATCCTACATGAGTTTGTGGAGGGCTCCTCTTTGCCTTTCTCCTTCATTTCTTCATCTTGAGCTTTTTTACTCTTCCTTATGTGAAGAATACTGCTTTAGTGATATGGAAGGACATAGTAAAGTTGAGTAAAATTTTGCCATAACAATGGATGCCATTCTCTTCACTGTTGCAATATTAGGTCCCTCCCTCCTTCCCCCTTGGCCTAACTCTTGCCCAGTCCTATGATGGCTATCCAGGGTTCTCCCTTCTTACCTTCTTTTTCCTTCTGTATGCAGATGTTCCTTTGTCGCTATGGATATTCTGTTCCTCCTGTGGATTTTGTGATTGTGTCCATATTTCACTTTTATGCCCTATGTCTTGCACGGGGAGCAAACATGTGAGGTACAGCATCTATAAGAGCTGAAGACTTTTGTATACTGGCCATATGTTGGGCTATCCTTGACAGGAGATCCCTTAGGTAAAGAATACTGCAACAGTGAAGAGAAGGACATCTACTGTTATGAGAAGATTTTATACAACTGTACTTTCCTACATCTCAGAGTAGGTGTCGTGTAAAGGAAGGAATTGATTGTAGTAAAGAAGAGCATCATCGTATTACCTGGTCATTTGTGTATGATCCTTATTTTCCTTCTTTTGTTGACAGTGTCTTATATGTGGTTGCAAACTAACTGGGCAGCATGAAGTCTACAAGATTAATCTTTTAACTATACATTCTGTTGCTTTTTTGCAGGCATGTGAGTTTTAAATGCACTGTGTTGGGCTACAACAGCTTACCAGGCACTTTGATCAGATGATTAAAACTATGTGCTATTAATAATCTGCTTACTGTAATGGAGAACTTGATTGCATCAGCCTTTGTTTGTCTGCTGTGTGACTCTGACTGGGTCACTTTACCAGTTGGTCCTCCTGTGCTGCCATTGAAAAGGACAGTTGTGGCCAGTGGGCTGTCTCAGGGTCTTAGCAAATGCATTACATTTTGTCTTTTAAATTCCTACATCCTTCACATAGCCACTATTTAATGCTTCACTATATGCTGCTTGAAGATGAATCCCAGCACGGCTCTAATGGGTTGCCAGATACACTTTCCATTAAATGTGTTTTAAGGGAAGATTATCATTGTTCATGCTTAGTCTGTTTTCAGTGTGAGCTTTTTTTTATTGTTTAGCTGTACTTTTGATGTAAAATTTGAAGTAAAAGTTTTAAATGGAATCCAAATCTCTGTGATTGTAAAAAGAAAATAGTGTGCACTATAATATGTACGTATAATAATATGTACACTGACAAGTTTAAACTGAGTTTTATAGTAAATGGAGAGAGACAGCCAAGTAGTAGAATGTTGGTATGGTTGAGGAGTGGGCTGGTTTTGTACCCGCTTAGGGCCTCATTTGACCATGATCTGGCTATGATTGAGTATAGGGAAGATTTGTGAATACAGATGCTACATATAAGAGGACTGAGACGATGGATGCAGGTAGTTGCAGTGCATTTTCAAGTTGAGTATGTAAGGAAAGATTTAACTCAGTGTAGCTGACATGCTTTTGATGCTTTTTTCCTTCTTGGATGTAGCAATTAGATTTGAGATTCTCATTAATAATGAGACAGAGGAGTTTGTCACTATCTATGTGGACTTAGGGACACACATAGAAAGTAATGTAGCCTTTGATCATCATTTGTCTGCAGTGGTGAGGAAGTCATTCTATGTTGCGCAACTTATAAACAAAGGTATGGCATCTAAGTCCAAGGAAGCAACTGTTTAACTGTATTCAGCATTCCAAAAGGTGAAGCACAAACGTATAACCAAATACCTTCCAAAAGCTGCTGATAAAAATTAAATCCTTTATTGGAGGAATGTCCATAATACAACCACCATAAAACCATAAAAACTGTTGTTGAGCGCTTTCGTACACCCTCTTAGGTGAACTTCTTCAGAACAAATAAGAACAATTCAGATGCACTTAAATATCTACACAGCTTGTTACCAATTAAACAATTTAATTCGGCATTCATCAGACCTATCATTTAGTGCAATGCACCCTTTGGATTGTACCTAACCAGGCATATCCAATAATTGGAACGTCCACAGAGGTTCCTGACTAAAAGAATACAGGGCATAAGTAATATGTCCTATGCAGACTGCCTCATGGCCTTACCCCTGTATTCTGTCTCCTACAGGCTTTTGAGGGAAGATCTATGCCTGGCATAAAAGGCATTGTCAGACCCCACTCTGATGTATCTCCTGCATATCCACAAAACAAACAGTAGCAGAATTACCCATTCTAAAGACTTAAACCCTGCCTGTGATATAAATAGGACCTGCAGGAGAGATAGGTATGTATTCCAGAGACTACCCTGTCTATGGAACAGGCTTCCCATCCATGTGAAGCAGAGTTCCTCCCTAACCCAATTCAAGTGCAACTTGGACAATTGGATGGGAAACCAAAAATTCATCCCTGGTTTGGTACCTATGTCTCTAATGCAAACAAGATAACCTCCCAGGTGCATGCTTACACTTATCGGGAGTATCAGAACTTTTCAGAAATTTGGGATACATTGAAGCCTCCTTTCCTCATTTAATCCTGCTGCTCTGAGTAATTACTGCCAGTATTACTATTATGCAATATGATGGCTATACTGAGTCATGTCTAAGGTTACCAAGTGCAATACAGTAACTAGACAGCTGCTATTCACTGGATAATGGGTATTGAGTGTGTTTACGTAATGTGAACTACCTCTTGCATGTCATATGTGTTGTTATTTTCTTTCTTATGTTATTCTCTGATACTGCTGTATCTGTGTTATCTGTACTGCATTTCTCTCGTAAGCTGACATTTAGGTTGCACTTGTGTGGTCCTAAATGACAATAAAGTTTCTTTGAATCTTTGTGAGAGGGGCTTAATGATGAGGGTACATATTTGTAAGTTATTAGAAATAGGATGGCTTAATTATGTGCTTATTTGGAGAGCAAGTCTAAGTGAAGGATACTGTATTGGAGGGGTTAGAATTTCTTCATTGGAGTTGAAGGGTTTAGCCAAGTTTTTGTTAATATGAGAATATTGGATGCATGTTGGATAGTCAATGCATGAAGTAGCGATTTTATTGCATATCCTATAACCACTGAGGTTGAACGGTTTTAGTGTGTGCAGTGTTTGGTTTTGTGGAACTGTATAGGGTTTAGAGATTTAATTTGAGTCAAGGAAAAATTGTGAATTTCCAAATTAGAATCAGAGTTAGGATGAATGTCAACACTTTTCAGTAGTATTCCAGGGTATAATGATGATGCAGTAGTATTGAGATGGTGGGGAATATTGGTAAGTGCCTAGGAGAAATAAGATGGAAGATAATTTGAGATATGGAAGAAAAGTTGGAGATGGGTGGCGTTATTCTGCCTGACTGTCTGCCTTTGGTAGCCAAATCTATAACAGAACTACATTCATCTTTTCTATATAACTATATTGGTGTTAGAGGCTGGTGGGATGCTGTCTTATAATTAGGATTATCCTATGACTCTTCTCTCATTTGAAATAAACACAGTGCTAGCAGCTTCTGGCTGAAATAACAGCTCATTTTTCTCAGCCACTGTTTTTAAAATGAATCTTACTGCGTTTTACTTCTTTCAGAAGATGGGAATGAGATTTAACAAATTTCAAAAAAAGCATATTGTTTTCTTGCAGTGGTTTGAATTTTTTTTTTTTTGAAATTGCAATACAAGTATAACTAGAAAGGGATTTAATTCCCTTACTGCAATATTGTTGTTTCAAAATGTCTGAATACAAAAGTTTTGGTGAGACTGCTTTTTACAGTAGCTGAGCATTCATCATTATAACTTCCATTTCAGAATAAGCTTTGACTTTGGTAACTCTATATATCATGTTTTAAAATGGCCACCCTTAAAAGTGAAAGCTGTATGAAGAAATTATGAAACCACAATTCAGAGTTACACAACACTTGAGCAAATACTTCATTGCCTGTCATTCTTAGTTTTTGACATTAAGTATATTTTCCCCCCTCAAGAATGTAGACATTTTTGGATAAGTCTGCTCAATGCACTGTTAAATGAGTGAGTCAGAAATCATCCTGATTAAACAAATGTTGGTGAATGTTTCTTTTACTTTATACAACTCTCTCTCTCTCTCACCCTCCCTCCCTCTCTCTATTTATTATCACTATTATTGCAACAGGAAACATTCTTTTCTTTAGAGGTTTGTGCAAAGCATATAAAGAGATGATACAAAGCACAGGTAGAAAATGGCAATGCTTTTGTTTGACTATGCTATGCTGATGAGAGGTTGTGTGAAGCAGAATATAGTATGGTTGTATCCACCTGCTTCACAAATGGTGGTTCATAAATGAAAGGTATGATCTCTTCAGTGATAGGAACAGTTCACTTATTTTGTACTACTCTCACTGGTCATAGTCATGTCAGTGTCATTCACATCACTGATAGACACTTGTTATAGAGTTATACAGTGACAGGGCATTTGTTTGTTTGATGCAGCCAGACCATTAAATGGGGGTTGTCATCAGTGTGTCTTGTTACTTTTTTACCCATGTCCCATTTGTGGTAACTAAAAAAGAACTCTGTTCTTCGTGGTTTAAACATCCTGACAAAAGAGCTGCTACTTTCTGAGGTTCATGTCTTTGTTCTTTGCCAGTTTAATATATTGAAAAAGGTTTCCTTTTCAGGTAAGACACAAAATAAATAGTGCATGCAGTATATATCTAACAGATGGTGGAGAAACTTAAGTAGTATGTGGTTGTGGATATCCTAAAATAAGGGTAGCTGGGACTGTAAGGAACATGCAAAGAAAGACAATGGAAGTGCAGTGCTTGTTGCAGCTCTTTCACTTTTGTTTGCCACATATCAAACAATGCTATGATACAAGTATTGTGAAAAATGTATATTAATAAACATGCATCTACTTCTTCCCAACACTTGAATGTTTCTAGTAGTGTGTGGTGCTGCAGTGTAAGCAGTTTGTTTGAAACGCAGCATCTATAAATTGGAACACATTGCCATGAGAAATGTTTTAAGTTTACTCTCTGGTGGTACACTGTTCTTTGAGAGACTTAGATGCATGAGAAACATTTGGCAGAGAATTGCTGAAGTCATATATAGTATAGAAAATAACTGCAGAAGGTAAAAATATGGAAGGAATGTCAGTTCTTGGTGCTTACCTGAAAAGTATAGCGGGATAAAGCCCTATCTATAACCAAGATGACCTGAATTTGAGTCATCGTTCAGGTGCTTTTTGTAGCTGGTGCGCAGAGGGGAGGAATGGCACGGCTTAGCCTGCTCTCTCTTCTTTGGGTGGAGGGTGTAAGGCATATGCCCAAAGCACACAGTCCTCTGTTAGAGTCCTTAGTACAGAATTGAGAACACACAAGGCCACTCGTTTAAATAGGGGAAGGGCAGTCTTGAGGAGTTTTGTCACTCATGGAAGTGAGTCACATACCCCTTGTTGATGCTGCTTGCATACCCAACTCCAAGCAGGTATCCAGGTATGTAACACAGAGGTAGAGCTGAAAAGAAAATTTACATCCCTCTGTGCAGATGATAACCTCAGTCCTGGTCTCTTCACCTGTCATCTCCATGAAAAGATTGAGTCACAGGACTGTCGCCAAGGAGCAGGAGAAGACTGAGTCAGTAAAGCATCTGGGTAGGATAGCTAGATGGTCAATGAATGAGCACAGCTAAAAACAGAGCAAATAAAAAAAGAATCTTCTTAGTTCATGTCTTATTAGGCCTTTAGGAACAATTAGATGACATGCTTTGTCATTAAGAAATGTATACACAGAGACACAGACACCACTTACAGTAGTTCTGGATCAAATAATTTATGATAATGTATCTGCCATCTTAACCAAATTACGAGTGAATGAAATTAAATTAAAGGCTCCTCATTGTTCGTTTCCTCTTCCTCTTTGGCCTAATCTGTGCTGAGGCTTCATGCCTATTTCTTAGATTGTGTGCCTGTTTTTGAAGAGTTCTTGCTACATTATGTGCTTACATGCTGCTGGACTATTTGCTGTAACTAAATGCATTATGAAGGTGCCGCACGTTTATTTGATCCTAAAAGTCTGTTACCCTCAGACTACCTTAAGTAACACATAAGCACATTTCTGAAGTGCTCTGTACAAGAAAACTGCTACTGACATAAACAAAGGTACACAGACAGACAGACACACACACACACACACACACACACACACACACACACACACACACACACACACACACTCTCTCTCATATGCTGTATGTGGTATCATGCTGTGCCCTATTAACAATAATAATGTCCCAGTGAAAAAGAATTGACAAGGGCTTGCAATTTTTTGAACTCTGCTTTAACTAATGTCTTTTATTTAAATTTTAAAAAGTAATATATAGTTTATGTGATTGTCATAGCCACATTCAAGTATATGACTCTATGCGAAGTGGTTTTTCAAAAATAATATGTACTACTAGATTATATTAGGGCAGTTATAATGTCTCTGTTCTGCATTTGTTATGTGAAAGCATATTAACGCAGCAGAATCATCAGGTTAGGGCTTGTCAGTGTGATTGTGGTGTAAAGGACTACAGTCACACAAAATGATAAATGTGAGAGCTCAAAAAAGATTTTTTGCATTATTACACCAAAGTGCAGCAACTCTGTTTATTCCCTCATTCTCTGGGTTTTGAGAGGCCCAGACCCTATCTTACGAGCAATGAGTAGACCACCACTTCATCTACCAGTATGTCATGGGATGTGGGAGGCACTGTAAACCCTAGTGAAAATCCATCTTGGTTTAAGGACGGCATGTGGACTTAGCATGGAAGCCAACCTAAGTGTGTATTGGGCAGCAGTGCTAAGTGCTACAGTCCTGTGCAGTGAGTTCACAGATGATCTTATTTTAGAAGGTGGGTGTGAAGTGAAATATAGGTGACATTGCCCCTCTCATTTACACAAGTCTTTTCAAACTTTTTAACTTTTCCAAGATTGTACCTTATGCTCTCTAACTTTGCACTGTGGTCAAGCTTTGTCAAACACCCTCAAGGCATGATTTCCAGTTTAATGAAAGAGGTCTGGACATTACAGGTAAAATATTCCTGTTGGAAAATTTGAAACTGACCAATCTCTTCTTATTATTTGTTTAGTGGCCTGTTCAAAAGTTGCAAAAGAAGAAACAGAACACTACCAGTAAATGACAGATGAAATTCACAAGGCCCCCATCACCTTAACTGCTTTTATGAAGATTTTTCCTGAATAATTCTAGAGTGAGTAGTTTTCAGTTCTTCTTGAAATTGTTTAACTGAAACATTTCTGACATATATACATTTGTAAATATATCTCATGCACATGTGTAAGTATACCGTAATTTGCAATGGGAAAATAGCATTCTGCAGTTTTCGTTGATATATTGCTCCTTATGAAAAATATTTGTTGGAAAAAATTGAAACAGTGGCATCATTTAACTGTAAAGGCTTATGTATTTATTTATTTATTTTTAAATCAGGTGTTTAATATATGCTTATGAAGTCATTAAAGCTGTTTCCCCATTTTTACTTCCATTTTCAAGTAAGACCAGATAGTAATCTGGTTTTACTTGTACTTGACTGATCACAGCCTCTTCCTAGGTCATTGATGTCAACTTACAGATCCAGTAATGAGGCAAAAAGGAAATATATAACGATACTGTAGGGCTGAGAGTGCAGACCTTTTAAACTACAGTTTTCTTATATCTCCCAGGAAGCAAACGTGCAGTGGCAGTAGCTAAAATGTTGGCTCAGGTACATCTCCAAGCTTGTTACGATGTACAGTACCCATTTGTGCTTCCAAGAAAGTGCCAGCTACTGATCCTGTTGTATCGTGTGAGAGTTGCAACAGAAGATTAATCCACCACTGGCACCAGCTGAGAAAGGCAAACCAACTAAATCTGTTGCATTCCTTCATCCCCCTGCCCAGTAATCCTGAACACAGGCCACAAGCAGTGCAGTAAATGACTTGCTTCTGCAGCAATCAGCTGGTTATTAACCTGGATTCAATTATTAAATATATGTTTGTGCAGGTTATGCATGTTCCTCCATTCACAATCTACCCCACTGGCAGAGATAAATAAGTAGTCTGTGCCAATGTGCCTGTGCATCTTTGATGTTTGTACACTTAAGACACTGTAAATGCTAATGTACCTTATGAATACCAAATACTCTGTGTAACTTTTCACTTCAGGTGGAAAGCCGAGGGTTGCTAAACCCTTATTCCTTCTTGACATTTTAAGCAGAACATGGCCTATAAAGTTTTGTTACTGCAGCCAACATTATAAAATCCACCTCTAAAAGAAGACTGCTTTTCCATCACCCTGTTTATAAAGAAATATTTCCCTATTATGTGGCCTGTGCGTCCTACAGAGCTGTTTGTCTGCCTGAAGCATCTCTGTCTTCATCAAGATGATCCTCAAGCCTTAAAATGCAATTGTATTTATCTCATCCTCATCTCCAAATTGCATTTCTATTTCCTTATTAAGACCATGTACCGTAGGAGGTATTGTCTAAAAATACATTTACAAAACATTACTGCACATTTTACACTCAACATCTATCTAACTGACTGAGCTCTATTGAATCTTTTAAGTTCGTAGCTTAGTGAAGTCCCTTGCTTTGCAGTCTTCACAACTGTTTGAAATTAATTATCACTGAAGACGAAAGCGAAATGAAATGTGTTTTTTAGCTACTGTTAATCTTGAAAACACAGCCTAGAATTACAGCTGTCACTGTAAACAAGCACTGCACAACTCTACTACATTTGTGTTATTGTGACAGCTGCCCTGATATTTTTCTTTATATTCCAGCAGACATTATTTCCAGAAACACTGATGTATTGCAGTTAAAAAAAAGTACATTTAATTTTGCTGATAAAGACGTCATGACTCCTAGGTATCTGCAGTGGCAGAATCCATCATTATCAATGTTCTACTTATTTAACATTGACATATTTTATCTTAATATCACTAAGCTACATATCTGTATTGCAGTTTGCATTAAGTCACTTTAACAAGACACATTCTGCCTGTTTGCCCTTATGCTGTCGATTCACTCCCTCTAGGATTGAATGTTGCATACAGTGAAAATGTTTTTTTTTTTGTCATACACTTATATAGACATTAGTGAAACCTAAGTCAGAGATGGCATGGGGGGAATCCATGATCCCCCATCAATAGGCTTATTCTATGGCATGCTTATTTTGAATTTTGATATATGTCTTTGTATTCGTGTGTGTGTGTGTGTGTGTGTGTGTGTGTGTGTGTGTGTGTGTGTGTGTGTGCGTGCGCGCATCTAGTTGATGTCATGCATGGTAATTCACATCAATCCATTCCACTGTCATACTGAGTGTTACAAACAGAATGTGAGATACTTGTCATGTATAACAGGACATGCATGACTGTATTACCTTCTTCAATAAGCTTTACTACAGCAGATTGATGATGTGTGTGTGTGTGTATATATATATATATATATATATATATATATATATATATATATATATATATATATATATATTTTTTTTTTTTTCCAAGGGCAGGAGTAATTACAATGGAGGTAGGAACAGTATGCTGGTGTTCAGTTTTTAGGGACAGTTACCATCATCCTTATAGCCATCATTCTTAAGGAAACCTGTACCTGTACTTTACCACTGTCCCTCACTGATTACAGACAATTGCAATAAGTCCAGACAGTAAGAGCTGCAGCAGGAGATTCTTTGTTTGGTTAACCAACCAAGTATGATTTGACTCATTTCACTTCACTCTGCTTTTATGCATTTGTGTTTGCTTCTTTTCATCAAGGCTACTGAAGAAGGAAAAATAAACGACTGCCTTTAAGCACTTTTATCTTGCAAACTAATCTCTGTCTCACTCTTGTCAATGCTACAGGTAATCCTAACAATTGGCAGATGCAATTACCTTACAGTTTATAAGAGGTAGTTTGTAAATGCTTCAGTGAGTCATTGCTACCGGAGTGGTTTAGATTTTGTTCCACTTATAGAATACTGTCAAAATACCATTGTGTATCCTTGTTAGTAGGACTTTGAGTTGAAAAATGCATAATTCCTTAGTACCAGTGGCTGAACTCTCTGTTAGCTGTATGCTTTGAAGAATGTCTTTAACTATCTGTTTCACTGAACATCACAGATAATATTACTGATTTTTCAAGAAGTATGGATTAACTGCAGAGGCATACCTCTCAACCTCTTAGTGAAAACAATCTGGACAAAGCCCAACAAAATATGATGACAAACGCCCAAAAATAGGGACATATTTTAAATATTGCTCTTATAAACTTAGAAAGTTGCTAGAGTAACGGGGTTCATTTATACATACATTTTTGAAGGATTTGAAGTCTGAAACTCAAATGTATGTCATAATGTAATGACTTCAGTCCTCAGATCATCACAGTGATTTGCCAGAAAGCCACACATTTTATGAGGAACAGACCAAAATATGAGCCAAAAATCAGTACATTCTGTGAAAATCTGGACAGTTGAGAGATATGCTCCTGGAGGAGCTATATTTTATTTGCAGTGAGGTGCTAAATGGGGTATTTTGTTTTGATGCAGTGAGTTATTATGCTAATTTATCATTCTGTAGTTTTCTAAGATGTTCATCGTGTTACCCTGCTGCAGTCATCGCACTTGGGTATCCTGCCGTCAGGCAGTCCCGCAGTCGGCCAGAGTTCCAAAGTCTTGGTCCGGCGTCAGTTGCTGTCGCTTCCTCCCTGAAGTCAGTGTGCCAGGGGTATATAAGAGGCATCCAACGCCATTTTCTTCAGTCTTTCTTGCCGCGCGGTGCCCGAAGCAGAAGCAGTTCACAAGTACCGGACGGCCGACACCTGAGATTTTCGAATCGAATTTCAGTCCGAAGTCTTCAATAAAGCTAAGTACCCCATTGGGGAACCTTTTCTTGCCTCAGTCCAATGTCAGGAAAAAGTTAACAATTGCATTTCTTGTGGGAAGCAAATACCTCATAAGGACTTCCATTCTTATTGTATTCCTTGCCTAGGCCCAGACCACGACGTCACAGGTTGTCGGTTTTGTGCTAGGTTTCATAAACGAACTATCAAACGCTGTTTTGACTTTGCACAACATTACTTTGGTAGGAAATTTAAGTATATCATGCCGTCGGAGCAGCCAATGACCGGCATGCATAAAAAACACAAGGATAAGGATAGTCAGCCTAGAACCAAGCCAGACTCCGAGGCCACTGCTGGACCTGTCGCCGGTTCTCCGGTTTTCAGTGAGGCGCCTACGCAGCCCCTGATGACCGCGGAAATAGAACCCCAGACAGCTTCGTTGTACCCTTCTGACACCGGAGCAGAAGGTGATCCCGGTGCAGTAGAAACACCTTTGGTTTCAGAAGGTGTCTTCAGACCGACTACACTCACCATTAAATCTTACGCTAAGCTAAAAACTCCATTAAAACCAAAAACGACTGTACATCAGTCTCCTGTTCAAGGCCCCATGCCTAAGAAACAGTTGCTTAAGATGGCTGAAGATTTGATTTCTTTAATCAGGGGTTCCCATCCCCCTCCTGATAAAAGGCCAAGACAAGAGGAGGACTATGCTTCCTCTGACCAGGTTTCTATTTCCTCAGATTCTTCTGAGGAACAGGACTATGCTTTCCCCTCTTATGAAGATTCTGATGCTGAAGACTCTATTCCCTCAGCATCTACCCCTGAAGACTACTCCTTTGGGGAAACTTTACATACCATGAGGGAACATTTCCACTGGGAAGGCCAGGACTACTCTGATTCTAAGAAAAGGCTCAGAGAGTTTCTTTTACTACCCCAGCACAGACCACTTGCTATCCCTCCAGTTTTAGATATTGTGGATGATGTTTACTTAGAGTCTAGTCTAAATCCAGACTCCCTACCTCCTGCTCCAGCCAAACCAGGCAGATACTACAGAGTACCTGACACTCGCAAATTCCTTTATAAAAGCCCTCTGGCTGACCCAGAAACAATTTCCCAGGGTCCCAAAGGGACTAAAGCTTCTATGGCTAAAGATCCTGTACCCTCTGAAAGGGATTCCAGAGCGTTAGATAGATGGGGAAAGAAGATATACACATCAGCTACTCTGGCTATGAGAGCATTATATTGTCAGTTTCACATGCTGAAATATCAGCAATTCCTAATGTCTCAATTAAAACAAAAACTGAGCACACATTCTGAACAGGCTGAATTCAAGGAAATGCCGGATCTGTTACATGCAGCTGAACAGGTGGGCAAACATACTTTACAATGTGGATTTGATTCATTGGAAGCTTCCTGTAGAGCAGCTGTTACTGGGTCTGTCATACGCAGACATGTTTGGTTAAAAGAGCAAACCCTACCTGATCATGTTAAAGCAAAATTATTGGATGCACCTTTACAGCAGGATGTCTTATTTGGTGTCAAAGCAGAAGAGGTTTTAAAGAAAATGGAGGATAAGGCAAAGTCTATGCAGACGGTCAAGGATTTTTTACAGGTACAACCCCCTCGTTTCAGCAGAAATTAACCAACAAAAAACTGGTCCTTTCCAGCTTCTGACAGACCACAGAGGGGCAAATACAGATGCCCAAGGGGCAGAGGTTAGTCACAAGGCCCTTACAAACCTCGCCAATGGGGTGCCACAACCCAGAAAGGAGGTGAAGACAGGCCCCAAGCTAGCAGAAGACAAACACAATGACTCAACCCTCCAACTACCAAGCAAATCTCTGTTGTCAGCTCCCTTGGGACGAAAATTAGCACTTTTTGCAGACAACTGGCACATCATCACAAAAGACAAATGGGTCCTATACATTGTCTCACAAGGATACAGATTCCACTTTCATACCTTGCCAAGGATAAAAGGAATGCCAAACCTGCCACCAAATCAATGGGCAGAGGCACAAAAACAAATTACAGCTCACATGGACATGAGAGCCATTCAACAGGTACCTACACAGGAGCAAGGACAAGGATTTTACTCAAGACTCTTTTTAGTCCCCAGAAAGGACAAAGCATGGAGACCCATTCTGGATCTTTCAATTCTGAACACCTATCTGCAAGTACCAAAATTCAAGATGCTAACACTAAAGCAGCTTCTTCCCATGCTGGGCAAGAAGGCTTGGCTAGTAACGTTGGATCTCAAGGAGGCATACCTGCATGTCCCTATCAGACATAATTGCAGAAGATACCTCCGCTTCACTGCAGGTTTAACCCATTATCAATTCTCTGCACTGCCCTTTGGCTTATATACTGCGCCCAGGGTCTTCACAAAATGCCTGACACCAGTAATTGCATACTGCAAACAAAGAGGAATTCAAATATACCCATACCTGGACAACTGCCTTATTCAAGCAGAAAGCAAGGGCATTCTTTTAAAACATCTGGCATTTGTCAAACACCTTCTAAGTTGCCTAGGGTACACGGTAAATGAAAATAAATCAAAACTAGTGCTCTCACAAAACATAATATTCCTGGGGGCCAGCTTGAATACAATGGCCCAGATGGCTTATCTCACGCCAGACAAGCAACAACAGCTGACTCAATACTTCAAAATAATGGCAACAAAGACCCAACTCCCTGCAAGAAAAATTCTGCAGGCCTTGGGATTCATGGCATCTTGCATACTACTAATACCATTTGCAAAACTGCATATGAGGAAATTACAATGGTACCTGAAAAGCGTATGGACTCAGCACAGCCACAGCTTGGAAACAATGATACCACTCATTCCCTGCCTTCAACAGGAGTTTCTATGGTGGTGGCATGTCACCTCAACAAGGGTCAGACTTTCACATTTCCCACAGCCAGGCAAACTATGACAACAGATTCATCGGACTATGCCTGGGGAGCACACATGGCAGGACAATGCATTCAGGGCAAATGGACTACAGATCAAAGGCATCTGCATATCAATCAAAAGGAAATGCTAGCAGTACAGAATGCCCTAACAGCTTTCAAGGACCTCTTACACCCAGGACAACTAATAATAAAGACGGACAGTACCACAGTAATGTGGAACATCAACATGCAAGGGGGCACACATTCCTACCCTCTATGCAGGCAAGCAATGACCTTGTGGAACACAGCACTGTCTTACCAAGTTCAACTACAAGCACAATTCCTGCCAGGAAAGAAAAACACATTGGCAGACGACCTAAGCAGAAACATCATGGATCCCCACAAGTGGAAACTGGATCCACAAGTATTTGCAATGATAACTCAAAAATGGGGACGCCCAGACATAGATCTGTTTGCCAACCCCCAAAACTACCAACTTCAAAAATTTTGTACAAGGACATTCCACCCACGAGCTTGGAAAGTGGACGCCCTCTCATTCAGTTGGAAAACATTAACAGTGTATGCCTTTCCTCCACTGCCTCTTCTAGCAAAGGTGCTGCTGAAAGTCAGATTAGAGAGGCCACAAATGATACTCATTGCACCAGACTGGCCACGCCAGCACTGGTATCCAATTCTAAAAAACAT
Source organism: Protopterus annectens (assembly GCF_019279795.1). NCBI lineage: Eukaryota > Metazoa > Chordata > Ceratodontiformes > Protopteridae > Protopterus > Protopterus annectens. Next base: position 1,791,516,826 of record NC_056737.1, read on the forward strand.
GGCCCACGGCCCACCATGGATTTTACCACAAATTCCTCACCTGCTCCCCCAGTGAGACAATCAAATTCTACACAGCCAGCTCAAGACTTTAAAGCTGGCTGCATGGCAAATTACCTAAACAATCAACCAATACCTCTATACAAAGCTGTTATGGATGTCATTCTGGAGGCCAGGAGGCCCAGCACCAGGAAAACCTATTCAGACAAATGGAAAAGATTTTGCGCCTGGAACCAGACTAAAGGCCAAAATCCCCTTGATCCAAACATTCCTCAGATTCTACAATATTTAACTAAGATGTTGCACAAAGGACTTTCTTTTTCATCTATTAAGATCCACGCCTCAGCAATTTCAGCTCATTACAACACGGATCCTCCTTCATTTTCACATCCACTCCTAAGACAGTACCTCAGAGGGGCTAAGAACATAAGACTGCCCAGGAGAGCACCAACACCTACTTGGGATCTCAACTTTGTTCTTGAAAAACTTACACTGCCGCCCTTTGAACCAGCTTTCTCAGCTGATTTAAAGTTTCTTTCATGGAAAACTGCCCTGCTGCTAGCAATAACTTCAGCTAGAAGAGTCTCAGAGCTACAGGCACTAATGGCAGTGGAACCTTTCCTCATTTTTCATCAAGACAGAGTCTCTCTGTGAACTAACCCTTCCTTTATGCCAAAGGTAGTATCCGGTGTGGCCCTAAACCAAACCATTCATTTGCCCACCTTTTTTCCAAATCCCCAGAACAAAGGAGAAAGACTCCTGCACTCTTTGGACATTCACAGACAATTACGTTACTACTTGGATAAAACTAAGGCTTTCAGAAACTCTGACCAGCTCTTTGTAACCTATGCTGCAGGATCACAAGGAAAAGCTATCTCAAAACAGATGATTTCAAAATGGATAGGACATTGCATACGTTTCTGCTACATGCATCATGGGAAACCGGTACCTGCTAGCATTAGGCCCCACTCCACCAGGGCTACAGCTACATCAGCAGCCTTTCTCAGGGGGGTGCCAACCAAAGATATTCTGGAAACTGCAACTTGGAGTTCAGTGCACACCTTCACCAAACACTATCACTTACCTCTATATTCTAAGACTAGAGCTGGCTTTGCCACTGCAGTTTTGCAGGGCCTACTAGCTTCTTCTAACCCTCTTTAACTCCACCACCCATCCTTAGCTTTGGGATTCAACCCAAGTGTGATGACTGCAGCAGGGTAACACGATGAACATAGTACAGTTTTGTACCTACCATAAATGTAGATGTTCGAGTGTTCACCCTGCTGCAGTCCAGCTTACTCTCTCTCCATCCCCTCTGAACTAGCTGGACTTATCCATACCTTTCTATCCTATACAACCTCTGTGGTGTATTTGCTTGTGACTGAAAGTATTGTTTTATTTTTACTTGCATATTTTTATATAGCAATAAGTATTGCCTACCTATTGGGGGCACCTGACATCTGGGGCAAGAAAAACTGAAGAAAATGGCGTTGGATGCCTCTTATATACCCCTGGCGCACTGACGTCAGGGAGGAAGCGACAGCAACCGATGCCGGACCAAGACTTTGGAACTTTGGCCGACTGCGGGACTGCCTGACGGCAGGATAACCCAAGTGTGATGACTGCAGCAGGGTGAACACTCGAACATCTACATTTATGGTAGGTACAAAACTGTACTTTTTAGTTACACATATTCTAGGTCAGTGATACAAGTTCTTTACTTTGATTTTCAAAGACAGTTTAATGATTCAGAGTGTTGCTGCTTTAATGCATCTGGTATTTTTGCTTAAGGAAATACAGAGGATACAATTACCCATCTTATTTTAATTAGTTTTGAAAATACAATGTTAATGTATATTTTTGTTTATGGGAGTGGCATACATTTCTCAGATGGGTGAAACTTCAGAATCCTTGAATTTTTCTAGCTCTTTGTGGGACAAAGTTCATTTTGGGCAAGCTGTGTGGCACATAAGATTGTTTGTCCTTGGGCCTATGTTGATTTTGGGTTGCAACATCAATGCCCCCCAGTCATCTCTCCTCTGAATCCAGCCTTTTAAAATATTGTCACTGAATCTGAGAGACACTGTCTGTACTGGTGGTCTTTACTGCCCACTAGCAGATTGTACTGATATTCTGTCAAGACTGCCTGGGAATTAATTCTGCATGGTTTCAACAGACCAACATTCAAATTCTGTTCCCTCATTGCTGACAGACATTCTGTTCTGTCATTGTTGGCAGACAGAGGTAGACTGAGAGGGGAAGAGGGAGGGCAAAAGTCCATACTGGGGTTTATGGTCATCTAGTATGCAGCTCAGCAGTCTAGAGTCCAGGCCTTGTTGATGGAGGCAGTCTTGGCCATGCTTGAGGCTTACATTGCATTACATGTGCTTCATTATTTACCTGTCCATTCCCTCTTGAGTCCCTCACCACCATGCATTATAATAGTCCATCCCACAGCAACACAACTGTGTCTAGGCAGGAAGCCAGGAAAAGTTGTTCTCTACTGTCTGCTGCTTTTGCTCCCCCCTCATCAGTCTGTTTTTCTCATTCAAAATAGTCACTTCATAACTTCCTGACATGACCTTTTGCACCAAGGTCATGTCCCAACTTCATTTTCTGGTGCTATATGAGAAGATTTCTAGCACCTTTAACCTCTTTCTATATTCATTCCGCTCCATTTTTTCTGATCTTTCCATTTGCTTTCCTTTGGACTCTACTAAGAGAGATAGCAACCTTCATTTTCAGAGTACAACACCAAAAACCTGATACAAAAATCTGTCCATTACCTAGAAAGTATTGAAAGAGTCCAAATTATTTTTTTACGACACAAGCCCCACTTCACCCTTACCACCTGAATTGCTATGTTCCATCTCAGCATTGAACAACACCTGGGGCAAGGTGGAAAACTTTTAGTTTTTCTGTAATGGGAGCAGGAAATTTAATTTTTAACTGTGTGCTGATAAAACACTTTATTACCTTCATTTGCAATCTTTCCAGCAGCCTGTGCCCTTCCTAATTAGAGATTTTAGTGGGACAAAGAAACCTGAACTGCGGTGGTGGTGCTGCGGTACCGTTGTCGCCTCACAGTTAGACGTTGCCCGTTCGATTCTCAGTTAGAGCGTCTTCTGTGTGGTGACATGCGTGAATGTGCGTTCCTTCGTTGAAGGTTGTGCATTAGGCCCGGCCAGCCAGCACGTTAAAATCTGCTGCCAATCATTAGCGGACCGGAGTTCCGCTGTGGCGACCCCTAACCGGGAAAAGCCGAAAGGAACAAACAAAGTGGGACAAAGAAACCTGCATCTTTACAGCATCCAGCATCATAAAGGTACAGAGCACCTTAAGTGCTGTTTGGTGCTTGCAGTAATGAGAATCACATTTCTGATGGGTATGGTCCCATTGTTTCAGAAGGAGGAATAAGCCTTTCAGGCACGTTTGCTTCAGCATCAGGTATGACCTACTTATCACTACCACTGTGCCAGCTGGATTTTCTTAATAACCCATAGTCTCCTTTTACTTTTGTAGTTAGCCTTTGGTTGTTAAGGGTAAGGTTGGCTGCTTGGAGGTCTCCTAGTAGGACAGATACTCTTTGGACATTGACAGTGAGGGCAGACAGCTTCTCTTTGCTCAATTCCCATTACAATATTTTTTATTCTTTCTGCTCCCGTGTGGTTGTCAAAGAGCTGTGAAGCAGACCCAGGCACCATCTCTCAGAGGGCACTAGACACTGTTCCTTTTCTTGGGAGAGGGGAGCTCTGCCTCTATCTGTGTCTGCTCAGGGCTATTTTCTGGTCCTTCATACCTAGGGTTTCATTTTTTTCCTGTGTAAAGGGACCACAGATACTCATATTTCTTCTTCATGGAGCAGCCATAGTACATTATAGGTTCATAGGTGTGTACTAGGCTAATGGCCCTGGAGCCTTTACAAGCCTAGCCCATAGGATTACCCTGGCATCGTGCCACCTGACCTTAGTTTCCAGTGCTTCTGTCGAGTAAAGCCACTGGAGTGATTCCTAAGGTGAATTTTCTATTTCCCATTCACTCAACAAGATTTCTCTTGAAGAGGGCCAGTGAGGTGCTCTGTTTGACATGTATGGGAAGTCTGTCCAATAGCAAGGGCAGTCTCTGGGTTATGAACCTGTCCCTCCAGCATGTTCTATTGATTGTGTTAATGAGGTTGAGGTTTCTGGAGTGTGTGGTGTGGAGGGATTGGGATTTTTTTATATGTAGAATTTCTAACAGAGCTGGGTCAGACACGGCTTTGTAAGTCAAGCAGAGACTGTCTCTAAGTAGGTGATATGAGACATAGAATAGTTGTAGTTTTTTTGAGTCTGTCCATATAGGGCAAGACCTAGAATCCTCTTTGTGAAGTACATTTCCAGCCTCGCCATTTGTTGCAGGTGTCTAGTCAGGTACATGCCAAATAGGGCATTGTATTCGACAATTGGCTTAATGAGGGAAGAGTACAGGGAGACAATGACCTCTTTCTTCCTGGATGCAAAACCTGAGTAATGAGATGTGCCACATAGAAGGACTTTCTGATCACAGTGGCAATGTGGTGGTCAATAGAGGGGTTGCTGTCAACCTGTGTTCCTAGATCTCTTATAATGCCTTCTGTGTTCAGTGGACTACCATTGACGTGGTAATTCAAGGGAACCGGGTTTTTCCCAAGGGAGATGATGACACATTTTTTGGCATTGAGCTTAAGGCCATAGTTCTGACACTAGTCATTGGTCTCAGTGAGACCTTTCTGTAGGATGTCAACATCACTTGGGGAGTTAATAATAGCTCCCAACTTGCAATCATCTGCAAACTTTGTCAGCAAGAGTCCCCTCATGTTGGCCTAGACTTCAGAGAAGTAGACACCAAACAGGAGAGGACCCAGGACTGAACCCTGTGGGACTCCACTCGTGACTGGCCAGCAGTCTGACTTGGAGTCAGCTACATTCACATTGTGGGTTCTATCTGTGAGCCAGTTCGCAACCCACCTAGTGATATAGGGGTTGATGCCTAGCTTAGTGAGTTTTTTTATGATTCCTGAGTGGGAAATGGTGTCAAAGGCCTTGGCCAGATCAAGGTAGGCTGTATGAACCACCTAGCCTTCATCCACAGCTCTGTTGACTGACTCAAAGAAGTCTACCAAGTTGAGCAGGCATGATCTACACTTCACAAAACCAAACTGTGTAGGATACAGAGTTTGGGGATTCCCTATATCCTTGTTTATTAGGCCCATGATGATGCAATCCATAGCTTTGCATATCAGACTCATCAGGCTAATGGAGCGATAGTTCCCAGGGTCTGTAGTCGCTCCTCCTTTGTGGAGAGGGATGACTGTAGCAGTGTGCCATTTGGTAGGAACAAAGCCTGAGGTGAGGGTGTGATTGAACAGGGCTCACAGGTGAGGTGTCAGTTCACTCTGTAGTTCAAGTAGAACACAGCCAGGGATATTGTCAGGTCCCATAGAAGCTGTATTTTTGGCCTTGGACAGTGCTGTTGTAACCTGTGCAGCAGAAATACTGGGTGCCTGGCAATTTACTGGTATTGTGATTGGTCCTGTGGGTAGGGGGGTAAAGATGGCACTGAATCTGTCGGCCAGTATATTGGCAGTATCTGTTGGCTCGGTATAGGAGGAACCATTGTGCAGTAACTCACAGCAAATCTGGGAATTACCATGGAGATTCTTTAGATAACTATAGAATGGCTTGTGGTTGTCTTTATTATCTGCTGCAATTCTGTTCTCATAGCTAGCTTTAGAGGATTTGATGAGGGATCTCAACTTTTTGTTGAGGCTTATAAGGGAGTTTTTCCAATTTTGGGACTTCACCTTATTCTGCATCAGTTTCCTCCTTCTGTTGTAGAGTTTGTTACCTAGAATTATGTCACAGTATAAACAAAAAATGATCGATTTCAATAATTGGCTTAGTTTTTGGTGTCATTCGAAGGGGATACAGTTTCTGTCAGGCTGGTATGACATGGTCGATAAACCTCGCTGTCTGCCAGAGACTGTTTGTACCTGGCACCACTAGGGTTTTGGCTGCTGGCAAAGGTTCTTGCCTCCCCTATAGTGCCTCTTTTAGGCGTGGTCTCAAAAACAGAATTGCTGATGTGAAAATTGCCAGTCATAACAAAATAAGAGTTATGCTGCTAAACGCTAGGAGCTTAAACTAAAAACTGCACACCCTGGAAGCACGTCTATCACTAGAAGATGTAGATGTCTGTGCAATCATGGAAACTTGGTTCAAGGCTTCAGAGAGTACCCTGGCCTTGCAAGGCTCCAATACCTTCCACACCTTCAGACTGAAAGACGAATGTGTGAGAACCAAAGAAGGCGGTGTTTCTATCTATATTAGAGATAAATTCACCAACTGACTAGTTAGACAGGACAACTCCATGGAGTTAATCCAAGTTCCAATTACTGTGGGTAAGATGCCCATTCAAGTCATAGCTAGTTATAGATTCCCCCTTCATGAATCATGATACACAAGAGGCCTACTTGACCAAACTAGAGTCAATCCAAATATTGCCAAACACTCTAGTCATGGGGGATTTCAATTATCCCACAATCAACTGAAAACCTAGTCTAGCCCTAATTCACTTGTGCAAAGATTCCTTGACTTTGTTAACTCAAATGCCCTGGAGCAAATTGTTCAAACCTCAACGGGAGGAACAAACATAGTGGATTTGGTTATCACTAACATGACAAACAGATGCACCACCACAAATGTTTGACACTCATTAGTTTAATCTGAGCACAAATCAGTTTCCTTTGAACTGGCACTAACACCAGAACTCACAAAGGGTGGAGTCAGACTAAAAAACTTGACCAAGGCAAACTATACCTTCCTAGGGGAAGGTATAAATGCATTCCAAGCCCCGCCACCAGCTGGAAGTGGTAACTACACCAAAGCTTAGCCCTGTACAATCTCTTGTATAAGTTGTTTAGACTTGGCTGTTACAGAGAGAATCAAAGCCAGAGTCCCAAGTAAAATCAAGCCACCCTGGTGGACATCCAGCATCCAACAAATTTACAACAAATGCAAAAAGTTGCTGTTTAAGAAAACTAAGGCAAGACCCCAGCAATGGAAAATCACCCTCCTCAGCCTCAACAGGCTAATAAGACAACATGTCAAATCCTTTAAGAGTAACTGTAGATCAGCATGTATGTGTACCTTTAAGAAGCTTTCTAGGGGCTTGTATAAATACTGAGCATGTGCGAGCCTGACTGCCATTTGTAATAAGCTGTTGAGATGTAAGCATGTATGTCTGTGTAGTCTGTTACTTAATCAGTTCATTTATATTTTGTACTGCTGCTATCCATCCTGATTTGTTTCTATGTAATAAAGCATATAAATGAACTACCCCACCTGTTCATCTTCAATGGTAAAACAAGATGAGTGACATGATGTTAGAATGGGATCCCAAAATCCAGATTCATACCAAGAAGGTACTCAGTTAATGGTAGAGGAATATAGGGGAATGGATCATCACTACTGCATGCATAATTCGCATAAAAAGGTCAGAAACATATTTCAGGTACCAACGCTTACTTAAATGATTTATCATTCGCAAAATATAAAACAAAGCACTCAGAACGCTTTAAATGAATTTCTAAATAAGCAAAATATCCCAAACTGCGACATATTGAAAAAAAATATTTGAAATAACTACAAAAAATGTTTGAAATAAAGTCTGGGTCGCATAAAATAAGGGAAACCACCACATTTTTTTTCGCTATGAGCTACTTTTTTTCACGTTGATTAAAGCTATTCAAGATATCAGAAGTATGCAAACTGTTCACATTTGTGCAGTATTACAATGCAGTTATTTTACAAAATACAACCATTTCAAAGCATATTTCGCAAAGTACAGTATTTGGAAGAGTTTATTCTGCATTTGAATGTTACTACAGGTACTGGTTGTGTGTACATGTTCGTATATGTTACAAGTGCCATTTTTCAGTGTGTTTGGGCATACTTTGCTGGCATGGCACCATACCTCTCAACCTCTTAGAGCAAGAAATCTGGACAAAGCCATTAGTAAAAGTGGGACAAAGGACCAAAAATAAGGACAATTTTTAAATATTGCTCTTAGAAACTTAGAAAGTTGATAGAATAACAGGTTTTGAATTAGCATGAATTTTCTGAAGGATATAAAGTCTGAAACTCAGATGTCTTTCATTATTTCCTAACTTCAGTCTTTAAAGATTTGGTAGTAATTTGCCTGAAAACCACAATTTTATGAAAGCCGGAGCAAAACTATGAGGCAAAAATCTGGACATTCTGTGAAAATCTGTACAGTTGAGAGGTATGCATGGCAAACAGTTTTTGGAAACAAGGTCCTCTTGTCTTTGATGATGATATTACAGAGGACTGGAGAGTGTTTGAGCAAAAGTACAATACTTTCATACAAGCTGCATTTTGTGACAAAGATGACCATACAAAGACATTTATTCTGTTTAATTTAGCTAGCTCAGAAGCCATAGAAAGAGAGCATTTGTTTGTGCATGCACCTGCTGTGTTTGCAGAGGCAGGGGGATCTGCCATATACTGGTATCGGCTGAGTCAAGGTGCTTAAAACATAAATTTAGAAAAATGTGTTACCCCAAACGAATATTGCAATGGAAAGGCACTTATTTTACACAAAAGATCAAAAGCCTGGGGAAACTTTTGCAGCGTATATAACTAATTTAAGAAATAAAGCCAAAACATGCAGATTTAGTGATTTAACTGATGAATTGATTAAAGACAGACTTGTGTGTAGTATTAAAGATGATGCTGTGAGAAAGATTTTGCTTCGTGTCAGTGATTTAACTTTGAATAAGTCCAATGAGATTTGTCAGATATACGAGCTCACAGAAAAGCATGCAAATATGCTTACAAATGAGAAATGCATGCTTCCAGTATCTTCTAGTGCTCATGTTGATAGTATGCATCACTTGGTTAAAAGAAACAGGCCCAAACACATGGCAGCAACTGTAAACCCTGTAACAGTCACTGGGAGACCCCGTACCTTTCTAGCAAATTTCAGTGTGTGCACAGTCTCAGAGAAGCACAAGAGTGAGTCAGCAAAATCAAAGAATATGCCTCTACCAAGTTTCATACTCAACTGTCGTAACTGTGGTGCAAATCACAAACCCAAAAGAGAAAAGTGCTTAGCTTTTGGTCAGCGATGCCACAAATGTAATAAGTAGAATCGTTTCAAAAGGCTTTGTAAATCGAGTAATTCTTTTATTAAAAAGAGAACTTTCAAAGGGACAGTTTGATCAATTAGAAAGCTGTGACCCTATTTTTATGTTGATGGTGTGTCTGTACTTAATGAAACAGTTAATGCAGTAGATTTATGGGCAAAAAATGAAGTATTTTGTACTGTTCAGATAAAAGGTAAACCTATAGAGCTCTAAGTTGACACAGGTTCAGAGTGCAATGCTATGTCAGCAGAAACATTTGCTAGAGTATGTGCTGGTGAGAAGCTTGATTTGGCAAAGTATGTGAAGCTTGTTACTTGTGGTGATGAAGAAATTCAAGCTTCAAGTTCAGTAGTGCTTTCATGTTACTCTGCTGGGAAGAGCTATGACTTGCAATTTTAGGTAGTCAAGAGGCATGTACAGTCATTATTAGGCCACAGAAACAGTTTGAAAATGGGACTATTTTCATTTAATAAGGAAGTCCATCATGTAAACGTAAAAGACCATTGTTCTAATTTCACCCAGTCTGTTTTTTCAGGTCTATGTCACGTTGTTGAACTTTTAAAAGTTCAAACACCATATGGTCGACACCATATGTTCAAACTTTAAAAGTTCGAAAATGTAATAAAAAAAAAAACACAAAAAACTTACCTGAAGGTTCTAAGCAGGGGGCCAAGTCCTCCTGCACCCCCCCCCCCCAATACTTAAATATGCCAACTCCTTCATCGCACTACATTTCAGCACAGGGGAAGCTTCCCTTATGGAGATCTCCATTGAAACATTCGAAGTTTTACAAGTTGGAGCATATGGTTTCGATATGATGTTCAAACTTGTAAATGTTCGACAACGTGAATGGGATCCTTTTTTTTTTCTACCTATGCTGATCTTTTCAAAGACACACTAGGCAAACTAACAGTTGTGTAGTCCATGAAGTTAGACCCTGAAGTCAGTTTAGTTATCAGGCCAGCCAAGAAAGTTCCAGTACCTATGTAGAACAGAGTCAAAGCCAAGCTAGATAAAATGGTGCAGCAAGGTATAAATTGTCAGTTGAAGAACCAACTGAATGGGTATCCTCCATGGTCGTAGCTCACAAAAAAAAGCTCAGATGATATCAGAATATGTATTGATCCATGAGATTTGAACAAAGCAGTGAAAAGACCTCATCATCCAATGTGCATAGTCGAAGAAGTTGCTGCTGTCATACCAAATGCCACTGTTTTTTCTATCGAGCTCATTTTGGCAAATTTTCCTTGATCGAAAATCTTCATTGCTAACCACTTTTGGTACTTCTTTTAGCAGGTAAAGATTTTTGAGAATGCCATTTGGGATAAATTTTGCCAGTGATGTTTTTCAGTGTGCAGTGGGAAAAAAAATGTTTCTGGGTATTTGTGTGCTGTTATAGTAGATGATATTCTAATAGGAGCTAATGGTGCAGCTAAAGATGGCAAATACTTCAGGAAAGTGCTGAAAAGAGAATGTGAACTGAATCTTAAGCTGGATCTTCACAAGTGCAAATTCTGGAAACAAGAAGCTACTTATGTTGATCACTTAAGTTACTTATGTTGGTCGCTTATTTACCAGTTCAGGCTTATGACAAGATCCTTCAAAGCAAACAGCTATTCTTGAGATGCCAGCTCCAGACAATGATCAAGCCCTACAATGTTTTCTTGGCATGGTTAACTATCTAGGTAAGTTCATTCCAGACTTGAGCCAACTATCAGCACTGCTCAGAGAGCTGACATGCAAAGATGTATCCCAATCATGGTTAGAACAACACCAAAAAACATTTGATGTCCTGAACCAGAGAAATGCCAGTCCACCAACTCTCAAATACTATGATGTCCACAAACCAGTTATTCTTTCTTGTCATGCTTCAAAGTTTGGTCTTGCTGCAGTCATTCTTCAAGAGGATAGACCAGTAGCCTATGTGTCCAGAACTCTAAGCCAAACTGAAATGCAATATGCGCAGACAGAGAAAGAGCTCTTGGCAATTGTGTTTGCATGTTCGAAGTTCCATTATTATATTTATGGTAAACCTATCCAGATCAAAACAGATCACTAAACTTTAGTCATTATTTTGAGAAAGCCTGTGCATACAGCTCCTGCCAGATTGCAACTCATGATGCTCAAATTGCAAAAGTATAATTTCAATCTTGTCTACACAAAAGGCAAACTTCTTTGTCTTGCTGGTACTATATTCAGATTGTCCAGAAATACCACTGAACAGCGTGAAAATGAGAAACTTGATTTTGAAGTTATGGAAGTGAGAAATCTTTCTTCCACACATCTTGAGGAGCTTAGATGTTATACAGCTTCAGATCCAGTTCTTCAGAAGCTCAGCCACTTTATCAGTTCAGGATGGCCATTAAAGCAACCTTGCTTACTAGTAGACCTGCAACCTTATTTTCCTTACAGAGATGAGATTTTGTTTGACAATGGTATCATCATGAAAGGTCCAAAAGTGATTGTCCCAAAGTCCTTGCAACAAGTACTAAATATATTACTATTTTGCATTGTGGCCACCCAGGAACTGATTCTACCAAAAGAAGGGCAGGAGTATTAGTAATTTGGGCTTCAATGTCAAGGGATATTGAGAGAGTACCTCCATCTTGTTCTGGCTGTAATAGTAATAAGTCACATTGACAGAAAGAGACACTTCAGCTAAACCAGATTCCTGGACTACCATGGCTGAGTCTGTACAAAGTTATTTTTCACAATGGTACACAGTTTACAAGCTAGCAGTTCAAAAGATTTGCTGATGTCTGGGACTTTACTCATGTTACGAGTAGCTCTGTGTATCTGCAGTCGAATGGTTTGGCAGAACATGCAGTTCAAAGTGTGAAACAATTACTAGAGTCAAAATTAGACATTAGTGATGTTTTCTTGAATCTCTTGAATCTTAGAAATGTTCCACATGATAAACATCTTGGTTCACCTGCACAGAGACTTGTGTCGATACAAACCAAAACCACACTACCAATTAGTAGTACATTATTGGTTCCATGTGTCAAGAACAACAGATCAGTGAAAGCCCGTCTGTTAAAAAGTGCTTATCCCAGAAGTCCTGTTATGACAAGCCCAGCAAACCATACAATCCATTACAAGAAGGAGAGATAGTGAGGATGCAGACAACAAAAGGTTTTGATCCGATTGGTGTCATGAAGAATATATGTCCATCTTTAGGCATCTATATCAGAACAGCGAATGCTAAAAATAGCGAACGTTATTTTGTCGAACTTCTTCTTCTTTCGGCTTTTCCTGGTTAGGGGTCGCCACAGCGGATCACCTGTCCTCTCATGATTGGCAGTGGAGTTTTACAGTGTTGAGTTTCCAGCCTGGCACCCAACCTTCCACAGAAGGCACACACACAAATGCACTCACACCTAGGGCCAATTTAGAGTGTCCAATCCACCTACAGCTTGTCTTTGGGATTTAGGAGGAAACCGGAGAACCCGGAGGAAACCCACGTGACCACAGGGAGGACATGCAGACTCCGCACAGAAGGCACCCCAGTCGAGGATCGAACCGGAGAACCTCTTGCTGTGAGATGGAAATGCTAACCGCTGCACCACCATGGTCACCCGTTATTCTGTCGAACTATAAAGTTCAAAAGCCAAAAATGTCAAAGTCCTGGATCAGCAAAGTTTTTGCCAGGGAACAAATTTGCTGATCCAAAAAAATAAAAAAAAGGTATACAAACAAAATAAAGTGGGGGCTTTCCCCCCAACCCCACCCCCAACTTAAATATATACCAACTCCGAGATCACACCACAGTGGAGAAAACAGTGAAGTCCCAAGAATGGCCCAGTGATATTTTTTTTCCCTGGGAAAAAAAATTGCTGTTCCATGACATCGATATTCTCAGCTTTCAAACTTTACAGTTTGACAGAAGACTGTTCTCTATTTTCAGCATTCGCTCTTCTGGTAGGGAACTGAATTTAGGAGGAATTGGAAACATTTGGTCCTGGTGTCTGAGCCTGTATTGCAGTATCATACATGTGAGAAAGACTCTATATCTCAGAGCGAGTTATCCAGCATTCCAGTTCCAGAGGATGTTTCAGTAATTTTCCCTGTACCTGAGAAGAATCCTGAAACACCTGAAGCAAGTTTTTCACCAATGACTGTCCCTGTTGCTAAACCCAGTCCTAGTTGCTATGTTAATAGATCAAGTCACATTTCCAGACCATGTTCCAAATACACAGCAGCTTGGACATGAATGCTATGTTTATTTCTTATTGTCTGTACAATTGCATGTTTCTTTTCAAATGTCATTATATTGCAGGCAATTCACTAAAGAGGCAGGATGTAGATCAACATTTACATATACCTTTAAGAAGCTTTCTAGGGGCTTGCACAAGTGTATAAATACTGAGCATGTGCGAGCCTGACTGCCATTTTGTAGTAAGCTGTTGAGATTTAAGCATGTATGTCTGTATAATCTGTCAGTTAATCAGTTTGTTTATATTTTATACTGCTGCTATTCATCCTGATGTGTTTCTGGGTAATAAAGCATATAAACAAACTACCCCACCTGTTCATCTTCAATGGTAAAACAAGGTGAGTGACAGTAACTTTGAGAAAAACCTAGCAATCATGTCCAAGGATAATTATAAGGCCTTTTACAGCTACATATGTAGCATAAAATGTAAGACTCAAGCATGTGCTGAACCAGTGACTAAAGGTATCACACACACTGATTCCGCAGAGATACCAAACCTGCTAGCAGACAAATTTGGTGAAAATTTCACTCCCCTATCCCCTCCAAACTTATCACAAACCTTGCCCTCAACTTCACTGCACCTTGCATATCTGAAGAGCAGGTCATTAAAGTTTTGTCTAAGGCAAAAAACGCAGCCTCCATGGGACCAGACAGCATCGCAGGCTGTCTTCTTAACAAACTAAAATATGAGCTAGCATCACCATTAAGTACCCTATTCAATGATAGCCTTTCCACAGGCTTTATTCCTGTGGAATGGAAAACAACAACAGGTATTCCCCTCCACAAAGGTGGCTTAGCAACAGACCCAGGGAGTTATAGACCCATAAGTCTGACCAACCTCATCTGTAAGGCCAAGTAACATATCATCATGGACCTCATAAATAAAGGCATAGGTGACCTCCAAACCCTAGATCTGACCCAATTTGGCTTCATCAAGGGCAGGTCCTGCCTATTAAACCTGGTGGATTTCTTTGAAAATGTAACCAGGGCCATTGACGAGGGCAGATCTGTGCACACAGCATAGCTTGATTTGGCCAAGGCCTTTGACACAATCCCACACTTAGGCATTACTGATAAACTTAGCAAACTGAATGTAAACCACTTTGTTGTAAGATGGGTGGCCAGTTGGCTCACAAACTGGTCACATAGTATCAAAGTGGGTGACCCCACATCAACCAGCTGACCTGCCACCAGCAGGATGTCACAAGGCTCAATGCTGGGCCCCCTACTGTTTGGTATATACTTCTCAGACGTTCATGCCAAAACTAAGGGGCTGTGGCTGACTGAGGATGATGGCATACTGGGTACAATTATTGAATCCCCAGATGATGTCAGTATCCTTCAATAGGGTCTTACATAGACCGACGACTGGTGTCTTAGTCATGGTCTCAAACTGAATGCAAAGAAATGTACCATCATTCCCTTTGGTAAAAACAATGTCCCTTCACACTATCAAATTAACAATAATACCCTATGTACCAATGAAGTGGTAAGGGACCTGGGATCAGAAGTAGACTGTGACCTTAATTTTGACCACCATATGTCTATTGTAGTAAGGAAAGACTTCTATGTAGCACACTTGATTAACAAAGGCATTGCCTCTAGAGCAAAGAATGGTTTAATCCCTCTATATTCATCAGTAATCAGGCCCATAATTGAGTAAAACACCCCTTTTGATATGTACCGTACAAAGCACCTGCAGGAATTAGAGGCACCTCAGAGGTTTCTAACTAAGAAGATCAAGGGACTCCAGCATGTGCCTTACACAAACCGACTGAAGTCCCTGTCACTATACTCTGCTTTGTATAGACTTCTTAGGGAAGACTTATGCCTGGCTTACAGAGCAATGTCCGACACAAATCTAATAAATCTGCTGCACATTCATAAATCAAACAGGACTAGAGCTACCCTTTCCAGGGACCTAAATATGGTTTGCAAGTTGAATAGGATGTGCTGGAGGGACAGATTTGTCTTCCAGCAACTGATACTTCTTTGGAATAGGCTGTCAATTCATGTGAAGCAGAATGGCACTGTTCAAAAGGAAACTGGACAAGTGGATGGGGCACCATAAATTCTTAACGGGAATAATGCCAGCAATCCTCCTGGACATCTGCAGTCATTACGAAATACAGTCTTGAGTATTGACTAGAGTATCTATGGTATTATATTGGGATGAAATGGCTAGGCTTGAATTGATATCCGAGATGATAGCCTTGTAACTTCCTATAATCCTGTGATCATTCCCACTCACTGCATTGACTGAAAGGAATTCTTTGTGTTCCACACATTGAAAGACGTTCGAGATGATGGAAACCAGTGATAGCCTGACTGTGGAAGAACCCCTTTGCATATCCTCTTCAGGTGTTGGCTATGGGTTGCCCTATCTGGGGCTCCTGTTGTACTGATATAAATATATATATATATATATATATATATATATATATATATATATATATATATATATATATAGTGGCTTACCTCTGTTCTTGGTAGCAGTAATTAGAAAATGCTTTCTTTTGCTATAAAATCTTTCCATTCTCCCCAGTCACTTGTTGCTGCTTCCTTCAGGATGGCTATGTCACCTGGATATTATGTCTTTGGTGTGGGGGGGGTGTCCAGATTTGAGTAGATAGGTTAGAGTTGTTGCAGGGATGCTTCCTTGCTCCTGAGGAGCCTTGGTATTCTGAGTCACAGGAAAATAGAACCTTATATGGGAATGTACTTTATTCAGCCCTATGTTCATGTTCAGTTGCCTTAATGCTGGATGCAGGTAAGACTTGGGAGTTCCATTGTACCTGAAGTGAGTCTTCTGTTCCATGGTGGTCTAATGCAACTCACAGGCCTTTGTCTGGAGTACAAGGGAGTTCACCTATACCTCCTCTTAATCCATGGGCCCATGGGCTTCTTTATCTTTTTTTTGTCAGTGCCTCATGTTTTCAACTTTTGCAGAAGGTATAGTACATGATTCTGTGGAGAAGAAGCGGTTTATGTCCTCCCCTTGCATGGTGCACTCTCCTTTCCTCCTGGGAGCCTGTGGCTTCTGACTTGGGACCTCACTCAATTTTTCATTCCTGGAAATTAGATTCTGGAGTCTGGCTCTCATGACTTCCCAACAGATTTCTTTTTTGGAGGGGAGAGGCAGCCCCTTAAGGCCAGTTCAGGATTGAGATTATAGATTGGGGCATCGTATGAGCAGATTGTGACTACTTTTCAAGGGAATTGTCATCCTCTCCTTTTCCTGGTTGGTCAGCAAACTCAGACAGGAGATGGGCTGTTAAGCTTCTCAGTGGAGTTGTTCCTCTTTTTGGCCATCCCATATCTTGGTTGAGTAAAGTGACTTGGTTTGAAGGAATTCTGTCTCCTTTTGTGACTGTACAGGTGGGGGAGTCCTTGGGTCACTCATGTAATTGAGTAGGTATGGTATCCCCATTTTTGCCTTTTCAGGATTGTTCCACTTAGTCAAAGGGGATATCTTGGCTTCCTTTAGCACTATGACCATGCCAAATCCTACAGGTTTATAAGTACTACTGAAAGCCTTCCATTTATGTGCAAAAGGGAGTGGATCTCCATGTAGATGCAGCAGTAAATGGTATCTCCTCTGTGAACGTCTGTGGACTTTGGGGATGTTCTGAATACTGGATGATAGGTGTTAGATTTTGACACCAATCAAGGCAGGTTATATATGTCCTGCCTTGGTCCTTGGTGGTAGAAGGATGGAGTCTCCCCATGCTGGTTAGGCAGCCCCTTTAGTGAGACCCATGGGCTTCTTTTCTTTGGAGGTCTTGAACTTGGATAGTATCAGTGGTGCAACAGGTAGCACATTCACCTTTGTTGCAGAAGGCTGTGAGCTTTTTTTTCTTGCACCAGGTAGATAAGTTGCTGACACTGTAGTGCAGCATAAGGGATTGGGAATGCTGCAATCCTGTGTGTGCCTTTTTCAGATGAGATGATAAATTGAGGCCCCTTTTGCTTGAATTGGGAGTAGCTCAGAATGATGTAAAAGATCCTACTGCACCTATTGAAAAGCATGGGGGAAGCTCCCTGATGCCCTGGCCAAATGTCCTCTAGTAGCATATATACCACCTCAGGTTTACCCTGAAAAGAGTCTACTAGCCTATTAAGACTAACCTGGTCCCAAAGAATAAATAAATTAAAAAAATAAATAAAACTTCTTGTGCATAGGTAAGTGATACCCAATCAGTCTGCAGTTTATTACAAGCTTAGCCAATAATCCATATTCAAAAGATCCCTCCAGACTGAAAGGGGGTGGTACAAGATAGATCAAGGGATAATTTGAGGCTGCCCATTCCATTATCTAGGTTTACCCTGAAGATGGCAAGGGTGCTACAATGCTGGACATGTAGTGGAAATTTGCTCCTGATGTGGGGGATATATATTGGGATATGAATATATCATACCAGTGTATCTTTATCTGTGGGTGACAGTTTAGTTCCTTTTACCTAGTATTGGAGAAACCATTCGTTCTGTGAATGAATAGATAGTTAAAGAGGGTCAGATCTTTTGTGACTCAGAAAACTAAACACAGATCTCCAAATAGGAGCATAGAGAGAGGGCTGCCAGTCTGTCCTGATAACTAATATTTCTGAAGCCAGTGACCATTTTAGTTAACAACCTCTGAGGTCTCTCAAGTTGAGTGGTATATTTAAACAAATAAATACCAAAAGGGGTATTATATTCATTAATGGGGTCTGATAAGATACAAGTAAAGGGGATTTAATATTTTTTTGGATATGGAAGAGATGACTTAGGAAATTAGATGAGGGAGACATGTTGGTAAAAAGATAAGGAAGTATGAACAAGAGCACCTAAATGTCTTCCAACAGTGTTTGATCAAGGAGGGGGGGTACCTATATGGTATGGGAAAACACTTCATCAAAATTAAATACTACATTTTTCACATTTAATTTGAGATAATTTTCCTTGCACCAACTGTTAACTAGGTATAAACTGTGCTGTAACATCTGTGAGTCACTGGAAGATTGAATAGCAACTCCCAATTTACAATTATCTGCAAAAGTAGATAACCATACACCAGGAGTGTTAGGCTGCAGGTCTGAGAAATAACATTGAACCCTGTTTTATAATATTTTTTTATTTCAGAAGTGATATATGTGACTAAGCACATATATTTTATCAAACAATTAATCAGCTGTCCATTACATAGCATTTAACACTTACAGGTCTGTCAATATGCTCACATTGTGAGAAGAGTCAAAGGTCTTGGCTATCTCCGGATGCTATATTTACTGGGTAGCCATTATCCACTGCCTTGATGACTTTTTTAAACAAAATTAATGAGGTTAAGGAGGCAGGACTTTCCTTTGACAAAGACAAGTTGATGAGGGTCCGGAGTTAACATATTTTCAAAGTGCAGATTAATGAGAGTGGGGAAAAGATGTTCCGTAGCTTTTCATATAAAGCTAGTGAAACTAATGGGTCTATAGTCATCAAGGTCTGTTGTTGGCCAACCATACTGCAACAGTATTAAAATGGCTATTTTCTAGACTTTGGAAAATGTAACCAGGTGAAAGGCTTAGTTTGAAGATGTTAAGTAGGGGTTTAGACAGGAAATATTTGGTACTGATACTCAGGCAACTTTGTATGTTATCTGGGCGCATGGATGAGGGTATTTTTAGTTTTTTTTTTTTTTGTTTGTTTGTTTTTTTTAAATAAAAGACAACTTCATTGAATTATCACTTATGCCAAAGGCATACATTTATATCAGTGAAAACAAACCATATTGACATATTTTCAATTGCAAACATTATGTATTACATATTGTCTTCTATATAGTTATTGTCAACCCACACATTACTTAGCTCATTCAATTACTGCCTTCCCTTAAACCTCATTCCTCCTCTAAAACATTCTGTGTGTATTGTTCCCACAATTCCCAGTTTCTCTATGTAATTTGCTCCTACCCTTTTCTAAAGATCCCACTTCTAGTTCTTTTATCTCTGTTACTATGTTCACTAGTTCTAATATGGTTGGTTTAGACCTTGGTTTCCATTTTCAAGTACTTTGCTTGTTTGGCAGCCACCAGAATTAAACTCATCAAAGTCTTACTAGGTCTAGGCATTCAGGTTATGTATCACAACTCAAAAAATCATTTTTTTAGTTATACCAATTTGCTTAACCAGTATTTGTGTCAGAGTAGTCTATAGGGAATTTTTTAAAAAGTCTGCCAACTCATTACACTTCTAAAAAATAAATCCCCAATTATCTCTTTCTTCTCCATCACACCTCCAACATTTACAATCTGCCTGAGGAAAATTGCTTTGCAGTCTGTTTGGGGTATGAAACTACCTTTGCAAATACTTTCAAGCAGAAATCCTGTATTTTATAAACTGTGTTACATACTTGGGAGCCATACATATATCCTCACATTTTTTCTTTGTGAATTGTTTATCCAATCACTCTTCCCAATCCTTTCTAACCTCCTCTGACTGATTCCTATAGTTATTATGCAATATTTTAAATGTTCTACTAATTATCCTTTTTTAAACAGCAGCCCTTGTTCTAGATTCGAATAACAACTCTACCAGCGCTGGTATTTCACTTGGGATCCCCCTGTTTCTTTCTCTTTGTCTGTACTCTGATATCAATCCTTGTAAGGGAAGGCAGTCTCTAACCACCTAGCCTCTTCCCATTCTGTTACTTTTCCCTCACTATTTATTTGCTCCTAATACTTTGGTTCCTTTCAAAAAACGCACAGTCCTGTAGGGCAACAGAAGCAATCCAGCCAGATATAAAACAACTGCACTTTATTCATCAAGAAACTTAGAAAAATACCACAGTTAAGCTTTTGTCATTTGGACTTCATCAGAACTAATAACCAACTAATTCTATATCCTTATATATTTGTTAAAAACATTTTAACTCATGAATTAGTAAATTATTTAATTAATTAGTTTAATTAGTTCCCACCCCCTTCCAGTTTAAAAAGAGAGAACACAATCCAAAACCCACGAGTAAATTAACATATGTGAATTTATATATACGTGTGTGTGTGTGTGTGTGTGTGTGTGTGTGTGTGTGTGTGTGTGTGTGTGTGTGTGTGTGTGTGTGTGTATAAATTGTGTTGACAAATACCTTAATGTCACATAACTGTGTGTTTTTTGTTAGTTTTTCTTCATTCCTGTTACCTCCTGGTTCCTTTGCCAGTTTTCTCCAGTACATTCCAGCCCACTCTAACCTATTCTCTGTACCTCTAAATGGAGTCTTCCCTATCAACAGAATATCCTTTTTCCATTCCAATGTTGGATTAGTTCTTAAAATACTTTCTGCTACTTCATGAATGTAATATTCTGTATATCTGTTGTTGTTCCGCTTAAGGATCTGCATCAAAGTCCCAGTTTCTCCCTTTTTCAGCGCCACATTTGCTTCATTATCATTGCTTTTCACTTTGAAATACAGCTGTTTGCTTGTATTATGTACGGGAGCCTTAACTGTGTAGCCCTGAAGTATCCTTTCAAATCAGGCAATCCCAAACCACCTTGTTCTATTGGAATGATCAACTTGTACCACTTGACTCTTTCCCACCAAGATAAAATCCTTCAATTCCTTAATAATTGCTATCCACAACTTTTCCTCCGGTTGATAAAAATATAGCTTACCTGTGTATAAAACTAAAGGGACTAAATGCATTTTTGCTGCTTGTATCTTGCTATCCATATGCATAAAACAGTGCTACCAGTTTCACAGTTTTTGTATTATCTTTTGTTTAATCTCTTCCCTCATACATATCTCACAAAGCCAGTGTGCCAAACAGTCACAGCCCATAAGACTAAACAACACACCTGATACACTTGTAATAGGTGACTCTATCGTCAGGCACACTGACGTCCCGCTCACCAGGCTGAACAAGGAGAGGGTCACGGTGAGCAGCCTGTCGGGTGCTAGGATCCGCCACATAACACAAGCACTCAGGTCACTCCAAGGCAAGTACAAATATGACTCAGTCATTGTCCATGCTGGTGTGAATGACCTGAGGCGTACCTCCCTGGACTACATGAAAAGAGACATAAAGGAGCTCTCTGAGCATGTAGCCCAGGCCGGTATGACCCTGACCTTGAGTAGCATCTTACCCTCACCAAGAATGATGCCACAATATGAAGACAAGATGATCAATTTCAACAATTGGCTTAAGTACTGGTGTCATTCAAAGGGGATCCAATGCCTGTCAGCTTGGGATGATATGCTCGACAAGCCACGATGCTTCGCTAGGGACGGCTTGCACCTGTCACCCCTGGGCTTTGGATATTGGCAAAGGCCTTGCTACCCCATAGTGCCTTTTTTAGGCAATGCTCAAAAGACAAACCCACCTCCATAGGTATCACAAGGGATAAGAAACTAAGAGTAATGCTACTCAACGCCAGAAGTCTAAACCTCAAGATGCACGACTCGAAACTCTCCTTAGCATGGAGAACATCGATATCTGTGCAGTAACAGAAACCTGGTTCAGGGCTCCCGAGAGCACCCCAGCACTACCAGGTTATACCTCATACCATGCTTTTCGCCCCAAAACTTGGACCGAACCACAAAAGGAGGGGAGTATCGATATTCATCAAACATACCCACACCTCCAGGTTGGTGGCAAAGCACGAAGCATCAGAGACTATCCATGTGCAACTAACAGTGGGTAAAACTGCCTTCCAGTTTATAGCCTGCTACAGACCACCCTCCCAAAACCAGGAACCCCACTCGGCCTTCCTGAGAACACTGGAAAATATGAAGGTCTCTCCAAACACCATTATATTGGGCGACTTCAACTACCCAAACATAGACTGGGAGCATTACTGTAGCTCCAACACCCTAGCCCAAAGGTTCCTAGAATTTATAAACTCAAATGCTATGGAACAACTTGTTACCACTTCCACAAGAGGGGAAAACATACAGGACCTGATCATCACCAACATGGGGACTCTATGCTCCAGACCAGAAGTGTATCCCTCACTGGTAAGATCAGACCATAAACTAATCTCACTGGATATTCACATCCCGACCCCACCCCCTGCCCAGAAAACCACAGTGAAAAACTTCTCTAAAGCAAATTTTACACTCCTCAAAACTGAGGTGGAATCCTTCAAAGCCCCCGGGCCTGTGGAAAATACAGCCCAGACCGCAGAATCCTTTATAAACGCATTCTATGAACACCTTCAGGAATGCATGGATCATGCGATCTCAAATAAAACCAAGACCCAATCCTCCAAAGGCAGACGTCCTGTCTGGTGGACCCCAGCCATAAACAAACTATACAATAGAAGGAGGAAGCTCCTAAATGATAAAGCAAAATCCCAAAAAGGGAAGGCATCACTGATCAGTATTAGCAAAAAACTATGGGCACACATAAAATTGTCTAAGGCCAGCTTCAAGAGACAAATTGCACAGGACACTAAGGATAATCACAAGGCTTTCTTTAGTTATGTTAGGAACCTGGGTGGTAATTCCCAGATATGCTCAGAATTAGTCCAAAATGACAAAAAATACACCGAACCCACAGACATTGCCAACATCCTAGCTGACAGGTTCAGCACAAACTCCCCCCCCCTCCCCACCAAAAGGGCAAATATCATTCCCAGCAGAGTGCTGCCCCCCTGACATCTCAGATGCTCAGGTAAGAGCCGCCCTCTCCAAAGCAAAAAACACAGCATCAATGGGACCAGATGGTGTCCCGGGCTGCGTCCTACATGAACTCAAAGAAGAGCTAAACCCAAACATAAAACTACTGTTCAATCTCAGCCTTACTACAGGATATGTGCCCAAAGAGTGGTGTACAGCAACAGTGGTCCCTCTCCATAAAGGTGGTGCCTCAACGGATCCTGGAAACTATCACCCCATAAGCCTGACTAGCTTGGTCTGCAAAGCTATGGAAAGGATCATCATGGACCTCATAAATAAAGATATTGGGGACCTACAAACACTGGATCCTACCCAGTTCGGCTTTGTTAAGGGCAGATCCTGCCTCTTAAACCTGGTTGATTTCTTTGAAACAGTCACCAAGGCCATTGACGAGGGGAAGGTGGTCCACACAGCCTACCTGGACCTCGCAAAAGCCTTCGATACAATACCCCACTCGGGCATTATAGGTAAGCTCACCAGCTTAAATATAAACCCCTATATCACTAGATGGATTGCAAACTGGCTCAAGGACAGAACCCACATGGTTAGAATTGCTGGAGCCATGTCAGACTCCAAACCAGTTACAAGTGGTATCCCACAAGGCTCAGTCCTGGGACCTCTCTTGTTCGGTATATATTTCTCGGAGGTACAGGCCAACACAGAAGGACTGTGGCTGACCAAGTTCGCAGATGACTGCAAACTGGGTGCCATAATCGACTCTCCAGCCGACACAAGCATCCTCCAAAAGGGCCTCATAGAAACAGACAACTGGTGCCAGAGCCATGGCCTCAAGCTAAATGCCAAAAAGTGTATAGTCATCCCCTTTGGCAAAAACAAAGTGCCCACAAATTACCACATAGGTGGAAATCCATTAAGTACAGAAGAAGTAATTAGGGACCTGGGGACCCAAGTTGATAGCAATCTCTCATTTGACAACCACGTGGCCAAAGTGGTTAGAAAAACATTTTATATAGCCCACCTAATCATGAAGGGATTCACATCTAGATCAGGGAGGTCATCGTGCCTCTTTACTCATCCCTCATCAGGCCCATAATTGAGTACAATGCCCTTTTGGGATGTACCTTACCAGACACCTGCAGCAACTGGAAAGACCCCAAAAGTACCTCACCAAGAGGATCAAAGGGCTCAAACAGATGCCATATGCTGCCCGGTTAAAGAAACTCCAGCTCTACTCAGTGGCATACCGCCTGTTCAGAGGAGATCTGTGCCTGGCGTATAAAGCCATGTCCAACCCGGAATTAATGGACATGCTGCACCTCAGAAAATCCAAATCCCATCGAGCTACGCTCGAGACTTGAACCTCAGCACTGAAATAAATAGGACATGCTGGAGGGACAGATTCATAACCCAGAGGCTCCCTTCACTCTGGAATAAAATCCCAGTCCAGGTTAGGCAGAGTCCCTCATTGACTCTCTTCAAGAGGAATCTTGATGAGTGGATGGGAGATCGTAGGTTTACCCCGGGTATCACTTCTGTGTCACTGTTAGATAGAGGCATAGTATACTAACCTCGAAAAAGGGCACAGCAAAATAAATTTAAAATGGGTGGCGAAAGCCAAACACATTCTGGCTAGGCTTATAAATGCCCTAGGGCAGATAGCCTAGTATGAACCTATGAATCTATATCCTTAGCTGCCATAACAGAATTCTTTTTGAATGTTAGTTCTAAGTACTTCTTTTTATCATATCCTCATAAATATGAGTATTGCTGAACCAATATGTATGTGGGTACATTGCTTACAGTTATTGCCTTTGTTTTATCTTCATTAATTTTGTATCCCAAAAGACGTCAAACTGTCAAAATGTTCCACTACACTGAAATGGCCTTTTCTGGTTTTATCAGGTACAAAATAACATGTTCAGCAAATAAAGCCAGCTTTTCTTAATTACCATTCCAGTTACATCCTTGAATTTCTAAGTTCCTTATTTTCTTTGCCAGTGGTTCTAAATATAAGGCAAATAACAAAGGGGCAAGAGGTCACCCCTGCCTATTTCATCTGTTCAAAAAGAATTTATCAGAATGGAACCCCCCACACACACACACACTTTAATTTCTGCCTATCATCCCTACTATATCCTTATGCTTTACCTTATTATTGTGTCAGGGGAATGCAATTTCTTCCGTTGCCCTACTCATAAAATCCAAACTTACTCTGTCGAATGCTTTCTCTGCATCAAGACCTACCAACAACTGAGGTATTTTCTTATGTCCTGCTTCTGTCTAGATCAACATTGTTTCATTAATGTTGTCAAATGTTTGCCTCCCCTTCACAAAACCATACTAATCCATATGTATCAATGTTTCCAACTCCTTTGCATTCATTTAGCTATTATAGACATAAACACTTTATAATCATGATTTAAAATCGAAAGGGGTCTATATTAAGCTGGATCTGAGAGGTCTTTACCCTCTTTAGGTATTACAGCTACCATCACTTTCTTCTAGGACATTGGTGCTGCTTATCCTTTTAAAACACTGTTAAACCTTCCAGATCTTTATCACTTTCCTCCCTTCTAGCTTTCAAAGTTCCACAGGAATTCTATCTGTTCCTGGAGACCTTCCTGTATTATATGTTCATTTTAAGCAGTTATTAATTTGGATTTGTTAAGACTAGTGTGCATGTATGCAAATGCATTTGAATGCTTTATTGTGGATATACAACTTGCTGTCTGGTTTAATGAAACAAACTTGAAACATATTTTCCAGGCTTGTCTAAAACCTTTGACACATTTTTTCACAGCAAACTTCTATGTTGAATGTCTTCAGTAGGTCTCTTTCAGTCTTCCTTTCTGTAGTTCAAAAGCTACCTATTCAATAGGTATCAGCCAGTAAAATTGCAGTCAACCCTCTCTTCCTACCTCCGAGTCACCAACAGTGCACCACAATGCTCTATCCTTGGTTCCCTCCTCTTTAACATTCTTACTAACACCCCCCACACACACACACACATCCACACAACAGGCCACCCTAATACAATATGTAGATGACTTCACACTCATTTGCACATCTGACTACATGGCACACCTCCAAAAAATTAAGAAGCTTTAATAGCAACTGAAACATGGCTTTGAAACATACAACTCATATTCGACCCTAAAAAAAAAAAAGTAGCAATTTTTTTCACAAAATCCTTCCAAACTTAAAGCCCTCTCTCTTGATAATATGACTGCTGAAGTCACTTCCCATAGTACATTATTACAGATGATAGTAGATAATAAACTTAAATTCGACCTGCATCTACAAAATTGCATAAGAAAAACACAGCAAAAACTAATGAAGCTTTATAGAGCCAAACACTTTCTCACCGACACAGCTAAAGCTACACTTGCCACTACTTGCCTCCTCCCCACATTTCTTTATAGTGGTCCCATCCATACTAAGCTTCAGGCATCACAAAAATAAAAACTTGAGCAATGCTATAGCAAAGTTAATATATTTGCAGCAAATGCCTCTTTCAGAATCCACCGGGTTCAGGCACCTAGACAGCGAGACATTTCTCTGTGGTACATTTTTGGCTGGGGACACGACTGAAGTGACATTCAGCTGCAGAGAAATATGGCTGTTTGTAAGTTCCCTGTGGGCAAAGAGAAGCACATACTGCCATGCCCACAGCTTTAATAACCAAATGCATGGAGGCAGAAGAAGTAATGATTGTTGTGCTTAGTGTACATTACATACTTGTGTAACTAAGTCATGTAGACGTGTGCTACAGCATGCAGGAAATCCTGCCTGGTTCTGTAGTCACATTTATGCTCCAATATACATTTTAGGTAATGTTCCCTAGACACTGTGAAGAGGGTAGTGGTCCACACACACTGATTATAACGGTACTGCCCATTGTGCACTATATTTTTACTGCCACTGACATGCCCTCTGGCCAGCCTGCTGCTTATGCCTGCCATATTGCCTGCTGTCTCATGTTCCCTTGGGAACCATGGACATTGTTTTCCCCCTGTGCATTTGGTTTTTGAAGTTGTAGGTATGGTAACACATTCTTCTCTTTGCCCACAGGGAATTTGCAAACAGCCATATTTCTCTGCAGCTGAATGTCATTTCAGCCATTTGTCCCCAGTCAAGTGTACCACAGGGGAAATGTCTCGCTGCCTAGGCACCTGAACCCGAATCCACCACTGTATACCACTAAAAAGCCTAAATTGGTTGGAACTACCCAATCAACTATCATATATGCAGCTTCTTAAAACCTGTAAAATCATCCAGAATCGATCTGCTTGTCCAGCACTAAATAACATTAGATGCAACTATGTTCTTAGTGAGTCATTACGATAAAATTACCAAAAACTCAAACTTCCTGGGCATTGTCTGTACGCATTCAATATTGCTAAGGCCTGGAACTCCTTATCTCTATCTATCAGGTCAATACACTCACTCTCATCCTTCAAAAACATGTTGAAAGACTTCCTAGCCAAACGCTGGCTTTGTTCTTGCTCAACACCAGGATAATCTATATCCCTAAAAGTGGACAAATACCTGTTCATACATTACACCTCCTTATTCCCCTTTCTTCATTCACTTCTTTACTTCTTTCAATTTCTCTCCCCTGGCTTTCTCCTAATATTCTGTAATCCTGCTTTTCTCTCACTTCATATTGCAATTCCTGTTTGTATTATACTAACTTAACCTTTAATTTCTCTATAATGGGGATACAGTCTCTCTAACTGTTAAATTATTGTCATATAACTTGTTTCTACTCTTAAGCAATGTTTTCATGCTATGTCTAATTTGATATAATTATTTATACTGTATTTATGTTTTGTATTATTTTAAAGAATGTAAAATTACTATTCATGACATGTTTTCTAAGACTTTGGAACTTTTCTCCCCTGGCATCCATTGAAAATGGACTACTACTCAGTCAGATTTTCCCAGTAATCATATGTCAATAAAGAAATAAATAAAAAAATAAGTATTACTGTGAATGTTATTTTTATCATTATCAGGCACATACAAATATTTCCGGCATGGCCAGTAATGTCATTCTAACCTGCCATTACACTAAAACAGTCATCCCTATTATAAGTGTCCAAGTTGTTCTTAAAAATATATAAACTAGTGCTTGCTTCAATATATAGTGTATGTGCCTTAAGATGCATTTTACCATCACTTAGGTTGATGCCTCACTTCTTCTTTTGGCTTTTCCCGGTTAGGGGTCTCCACAACAGATCACCTTGTCCGCTTATGATTGGCAGTGGAGTTTTACAGTGTCGAGTTGCCAGCCCGGCACCCAACCTTCCAAAGAAGGCACACACATGCACACACTCATACCTAGGGCCAATTTAGAGTGTCCAATCCATCTGCAGCATGTCTTTGGGATGTGGGAGGAAACCAGAGCCCCCGGAGGAAACTCACGTGACCACAGGGAGGACATGCAGACTTTGCACAGAAGGCACCCCAGCCGAGGATCGAACCGGAGAACCTCTTGCTGTCAGGTGGCAATGCTAACCACTGCACCACCGTGGCCGCATGATGCCTCAGTACAAACAGAAAATTATTGACTTTGGCTTATTCTCTGGTGTCATTGTAAGGGGATTCAGTATCTCTCAACCTGGGATGACATGATCGACAGATCTGATGCTTTGCCAGAGATGGTCTTCATCTGTCACCCCTGGGATTTCAGGTGCTGGATAAGGCTCTTGTCACCTCCAGAGTGCCTTTTTTAGGAAGTTTCTCAAGGACAAAATTCCTGACATAAAAACTCCATCTAAAAACAACCTCAAGGTTATGCTGCTAAATGCCAGGAGTCTTAACATGAAACTGCATTCATTGGAAGCAGTTTTCACCTTGGAAGAGACAGACATTTGTGCAGTCATGGAGAGCTGGTTCAAGGCTGTGGAGAGCACCCAGCCAAACTGGGTTACACCTCCTTTCACAAGTTCATACCACAAACTGAAGACATGAAAACTAAAGGCGGCATAGTATCCACCTCCAGACTGCTTAAACAGTATGATTCCCTGGAGATACTTCAGGTGCAAGTAACTGTTGGTAGGGCATCTATTCAAGTCATTGCCAGCTACAGGACTCCCTCCATGAATCAGGACACCCACTCTGCTTAATTGGATCTACTTGAGTCTATCAAGATCCATCCAAACACCATGGTTTTGGGTGATTTTAACTACCCATCCATTGACTCAGTAAATTACTTGTGTTCAAACTCACTTTCCCAGAGGTTCCTCAACTTTGTTAACTCCAGTGCCCTGGACCAGCTGGTTGACACCCCCACAAGGGGTTCCAGCATCCTGGATCTGGTGCTTACCAGTATGGGAGAGCACTGTAACACCCCCACTGTGAGGTCTTCCCTGGTGAGATCTGACCATAAATCAGTCTCATTGAAAGTAACTAGTACATCTGCCCCCCAGCAATAACTAAACTAAAAAACTTCTCCTATGCAGATTATAACCTCTTACAGGATGGTATAAATAGCTTTACTGCACCTCCCCCCAGATGGAACTGGCAACAATGCAGAGTTCTACACCAATTCTTTATACAAACACCTATATAACTGCATTGACTTGGCCGTACCTGATAGGACCAAAACAAGCTCCTCAAGGAAGAGCAAACCTGCCTGGTGGACAACTCCCATTAATATGCTGTACAATAAGATGAAGAAATTGCTGTCTAAGAGAAAGAGGGAGTGAGTCCTAAACTGGAAACACTCCCTTCTCAGCTTAAACAAGCAAATACTCCTTCTTGTGAAGTTCTCCAAAGTAAATAAATCCAAATTAGCTTCCACAACTAAGGATAACCATAAGGTATTCTTTAGTTACATCTGTAATCTAAAAGGAAAGTCCCAAATTTGTGTCAAACTGGTAGCTAATAGCTAACCTGTTGGCTCTTTCTGTGAAAACTTCACTCCCCTGTCATCACCATATGTACCCCATGACATCCCTACCACCTGTCACCCACCTTGCACCTCTAAAGAGCAGGTCAGATATGCCTTCTCGAAGTCTAAAAACACAGCATTTATAGCACCTGATAACATCCCAGGCTGCGTCCTACATGGGCTCCAACAAGAATTAGCAAAACCATTGGGTACTCTTTTCAATAATAGTCTAAGCAAAGGCTTCATCCCAGCTGAATGGAAAATGGCCACCTTTATTCCCTTGCATAAAGGTGTTTCCACTGATGCTGGAACTGTAGACCTATTAGCCTGACTAGCCTTCTCTGCAACACCATGGAGCAAATCATCATGCACCTTATCAACAAAGATATAGGTAATCTCAAACACTTGACCCTATTCCATTTGGATTTGTCAAAGAGAGATTATGCCTGTTAAACCTGGTGGACTTCTTCAAGGCAGTCATCAAGACCCTGGATGAGGAGAAATCTATGCATACAGCCTACCTAGACTTAGCCAAGGCTTTTGACACTATCCCCCACTTAGGCATCATTGACAAACTTACCCAGCTAGGTATCAACCCTTATATCATTAGATATGTTTCTAATTGGCTCACTGATAGAACACATTTAGTCAAAATAGGGGAATCCACCTCCAGCACCAGACTGTAACCAGTGGTGTTCACCAGGAGTCAGTCAAGGGACATCTAGTGTTTGGAATATATTTCTCTGAAGTACAATAACTAAAGCTCTGTGGCTGACAAGGTTTGCTGATGACTGCAAACTGGGATCAGTCATAGAATCTCCAAATGATGTCTACATCCTACAAGAGGGTCTTACACAAACAAATAATTTGTGCAGAAGTCATGGCCTTAAACTCATTGCAAAAAATGTATTATTATCCCTTTTGGTAAGGGTGATATTCCTGCTAACTACCACATCAATAGCAAAACCCTAAGTATGCACACAGTGGTGAGAGACTTGGGCACACAGGTTGACAGCAACCTTACCTTCAATCACCATGTCTCCACAGTGGTAAGAAGGGCATTCTAAATTGCTCATCTCATAAGTAAAGGCATTGTCTCCAGAAAAAAAGAAGTTATAACCTCCCCGTACTCTTCCCTCATCAGGCCAATAATTGAGTACAACTCCCCTTTGGGTATGTACCTTTCCAAGCCCCTGCAGCAATTGGAGAGACCACAAAGGTTCCTCACAAGGAAAATTCAACATCTTCAGCATCTTTCCCATGTGGATCATTGGAAATCATCGTCACTTTATTCTGTTTCATACAGACTACTCAGAGGTGATCTCTGCATTGCATGTAAGGCAATCTCTGACCCTGCTTTACTGGAAATGCTGCATCTCTGCAAGTCAAATGGTACATGTGTTACTTGCTATAAAGACCTTAGTCTGGTATGTGGCATTAATACAACCTACTGGAGGGACAGATTTGTCTCCCAAAGGTTATTGCACCTTCGGAATAGACTCCCACTTCATGTCAAACAGAGCACCTCATTGGCCGTCTTCAAATGCAGTCTGGATGATTGGATGAGTACCTGTATATTCACCCCAGGGTTCCTCCTGTGTCCCTCTTGGACAGGGGCAATAGGTGCTGATCATGGAAGTAGGTTTAGAAGTCAGCTAGGCTTGTAAGGGCAGTAGGGCCATTAGCCTAGTAACTTCCTATGATCCAATTATATAGTTTGGTAGTCTGTTCCATGCATAATCTAATCTCTCAGAGAGACACGTATCGATTTATTGACATTTGGCTGAGAAAGTCCAACTGGGTTGGAGCCTATTTTCAGCAAAGGCTCAGGGAGAAAACTCATTGATCTTAATATGTCTTACCTATCTCTATTAAATCAAGAAACTCTTCCCTTAGATCATTTTCTTCTACACTTAGATCACATTCTTTGCTCTGTGTTTCCTGCGGGCATCCTACAGAAAGTTCCAGAACAACTTCCTGTGAAATATTCTGGGTCATCTGCTGTTCCTTCATATGAAAACTCATTGGCCCATCACTCCCCAACATTTCTTGCATCACAGTTTCCAATGTTTCCTGACCCTTCTGTTGCTGTGCAACTCCATCTGAACTTTGTAGTGGTTTCCTACTGAAGGTTCCAGAGCATCATCATGTGGCAAGTCATTAGATGCTTTCCTGTTCCACCTGTTTCTCCTTAGTTTGGGGACTTATTGCTTCACCATTCTGTGATATTACCTGAGTAGGATTTTCTACACTAAATCCTTCAGTTCACGGGTAATCCATTTTATCAGTTTGTTTATTTCTTTAACTTCTCCATTACTTTAGATGTCTCCCTCTCCACCTGTTTCTACTTTGTTTGGAGACTCATTGTTCCATTGTGATGTTGCATTACTTGTGCTGGACTTCCTACACTAAATCTTTATTTCAGTTTGCAAGTATTCCATGGCATAATTTTCTATTTGTTTATTTTCTACCTTACTAATCCTCTAGTCTATGCCCCCCCCCTTGTATCTTATTTTCTGTATTGTCAAATTTTCCATATCTGGGTACCTTTTCCTGTATTTCTGTTCAAATGTCTTTGAAGTTGATTTTTTGTTTTAATTATTTTGGCTTTCTCCTTTACATAAATACTGCACCATATTGGATTTCTTATTCTTTCCCTTGTCCATGTTTCTTTTTATACCGTTCAAAAAATTCCTTGTTTTGTTCTTTATATTTTTTTTATTTCCTTTGTCGCTTCTTTTTCCAGGTGGCCCAATGTTTCTTTATTGTCTATATAATGTTTTTTATGGATCTGTTATAGTAATAAAGGAAGTTTTGCATTTGAAGCTTTTGATAGTTTTTCTTGTGCAAGTATTTTTCTTTCCTCCAAAATCTCTGTTAATCTTTCTGAATATCTTCTATCTGTACATTCTGGGCTTCTTGAATAATAGTAGCAATACATAATTTCTTCTTTATCCTCAATAGTTCACTGTGACATCTTTATGGCTCTTTTTTGGCCTGTCATTTTTTTGTGTTTTTGTAGACTACTACTACCTCCTTCTACAACAAAGGGGTCATCCTCCCCCTGAGCCTGGCCTAACCCATTTGTTGGAGTGTACCTGTGTCCTCAGGATTCTACACTGCCATTTTTACCAGTCCTGGCACCAGTGTGCACATCAGAATTGGGCGCTTTTTTTTTTTTTTATCCTGGGACATGTGCACACAACTGACTTTTTTATTTTTCAACCTACCTCTTTGTATGTTATATGCTATGTAAGATACAGTCTACATATCAGTGTTGTCTTACTGAGATTGTTACTCTCTGAGACTCTATTATAAATTCAGATTTAGCAATAATACTTTCCTTTCCTTTTCTTGCTGATATAGTCATCTCTCCGTTCAGATCCCCTTTATGATCCAAACTATGTTGCATAATATCTTTATAAATATATCCACAAGCTGTTGTGTTTGAGAATACATTTTGGAATCTATTCAGTTTATTATAAAATGGTTTCCTTTTCTGCACAATATCATTATATAAATTTCTTCAAATGATTCCTTAACTTGTCTGTCCAATTTTTTATTTCATTTTTCAAAATTATAGTTCACCGTTTTTTTCTAGTTCATATTTCTTTTTTTCTTTATTTTTTATCATTTCTCATCATAATTAAATATCTTGCTTTGATGGAAATATATCATCCTGACCTGGTGTCCCTAGACCCTGATTTAGACGTTTTTGCTGTTTTTCCACTAAATACATCACTCCCATTAGTTTTATAAAGTGACTGTTTTGCTTCCATATAGTATGTTACTAATCTTCTGTGCATGGTTTAGATATCTTTTTGGCTAAATTATCTAACAGATTTTTAATGTTTATGAATCATTAGTAACAGAAAAGATATCCCGTAAGATCTAGTCCCTAGAAAGTTTATTTATAGTCTGCAAAAATTATTGCTCCTAAATATACATTGTAGATAATTTTCTTAATGTTGTAAAATCAATATTCCAGTCTGTTCTTTGGTAAATTTCAGTATATAGTTATTATTACTTTTCCCTCTTGTGTTTCTTGCAAAAATTGTATGTATTTCTCTTGGTCATCTGCACTTGGCTTTGGTGGTCTATATACCCTGACTAACTGTAATCTGTTTCAGGGTTGTTTTTATTGCTACAGAAACACAATTTACAGTATTGGTATTACTGTCAAAGATGTAATCATTTCATATCTAATAACAATCTTTATTTTATGTCATTATCACCTCCAACTGTTTTTTTTCTTAACATGTCTGTACAGAAAAAAAAGTGTTTAAGCCCCAGCAAAACTGGTTTCCAATAATTATTATTTATCCATGTTTCACAAATGATAACATCAATCTTATGTGAGTGCAGGAATTTTTCAAAGAAATAAACTTTATTATTAATGTTATTGTTAAATAAAATTAAGAATTAAATACACAGGAGGTTCAGATTCAAAAGTTTACTAGTGTACACCAGGAGGCAAAAAACGTACAAGTACAGAATTTTGTCTGACATGAAACAGGAAGCACACAATTTTATATAGGTTTAACATTTAAGCTATGCCCACCTTACTCACATGATATGTCGCAGGGCATCTACATCACTTTAGCTTACAATTCTTCATTCATTAAGTCTTGCTGATGCTGTATATTTTAAAAAACTTTTCCTCTAGATACAATACGGCCTTGCTATCCAGCTGGTCAGTCATAATGTCTTTCTGTAAAGTTACTTGTTCAAGGTTTCATATCAGTTTGAATACAAAATAGCAGCTTCAGTCTTTTAATGCATGTCTTTGTTCTCTGTTACACTTTCTCACACAGCTGCGTGCTATCTTAGTAACACATATACAAGGCCAGATCATTCCAACAGGAAAGAGCAGAAGATTTCATTATTTCACACATTTAATTTCCTGACCCAGCAGATAATCACTTGTGAAAAGCATACACATTAAAACTTGCTAAGCTAGCATTCTGCCAGGGTCAGAGATCAGCTTTGCTTCAAGCCACACTGCAGTTTCAAAACTACTTCACATTTAGACATGAATTAATTTTACTACTATATGATTAATAGAATAAAATGCATTATATACTACTTTGCTTTTAAACTAACATTTCTCATGTATTCAAATACATATTTTTCTAACAGTTATTAACACCATTGAAAGTAAATCAAATGCTGCTGTCTGTGAACTGTTAACATTTCTGACCTGACAAATTTAGTGTCTTGTGCTAGTCAAATATTGTAACTTATCTGCTTGAAAAATGATCTTCCCTTGTGTTGACAAGTGTGCTCAAAATAAGACTGGGATGTCCTACACTTTCTTGCTTCTTAAATTGTTATTTTTCATGTAGGTATATTTTCATTGACTTTCCTTTCAGAGTGTGATTTGTGAAAAACATACCTATACAAGGCTATGTTACCTAAGTTAGGCTGTAGGTTTCCTATTATGATTCGATGATCCCATGAAGATGGGAATATTTGAATCGACATGAATAAAAGCAGCTTCATACTTCCTTACATTAAGGCATTCATTGCCCTACTCACTTCACATATTTTGATCCAGGGAAACGTAACATTACTCTCTCTACAATTGACTTTCCTGTTATATTATTTCTGACCAGTTCTGATGAATCCCCCAGTTCTAATTCACTAATGTCTGCTCTTTCAGTTGTTACAAGAGAATGATCTTCATCTCCACCTCAGGTGTGATAAGCCTATCAACATGCTATCTATCAGTAAATCCTCCAACTCCCTTCTGGTCTGCCATCTAAATATTAGAAGCATAAATAACAAAGTACATAACTTACATGCCCTCATAGAACTCCATTCCCTGAAATATTATGCTTAACTGAATCCTGGCTAAAACCAGGAACCCCAGACAATGAAGTTCTACTACCTGGGTATAATATACTCAGACTTGACCTGGGTATAATATACTCAGACTTGACCTGGGTATAATATACTCAGACTTGACCTGATCACTAAGAAGGGAGGTGGGATAGCAGTACTCTATAAATCTACATTAAATGTTAAAATAGATCCCATACAACCACCCCAGATCAACAAAGCAGAAATACTTTACACTAAACTCCAGATTAATAAAAACAAAAGCATAAATATTGTCTGCATATATATTCCCCCAGGGAATAATGCCAGTACCTTAGAAGATACCCTCTACTGGTTAGCAAATAACTACCCACAAGAAAGCATAGCACTTGGAGATTTTAATATCGACTGGAACAACTGCTCCTCACAGTCACCTACCACACATGTGAATCTATATGGATTTTCACTGATCATATCCACCCCCACTAGGATAGGAAAACTTTATCACAAAGAGAGCATACTAGACTGGATTCTTATCAATAGCCATTCCCATATGTATACTTCTGGAACCTTCCCTGATGACCTCAGCGATCACTTTCTCACCTTTATTTGCAAACATAAAACCAATAACCAGCACCAGCCCTCATATAGAACAGTAAGAAATAATAAGAACTTTAATCCTATCAGGTTTCAAGATGAACTCAAAACATGTAAATGGTCGGCCCTTAAAAATATGCCCCTTGAGGAGGCTGTTGCCTACTTCAACAATAAATTCCTCACATCCTCAATTCTCATGCTCCTGCCTGCTCAACTAGGGCCAAAACTAAAATTGCACCTTGGCTCTCTACAGAAACCAGGTCTAAAATCAAACTCAGAAATCAGGCATGGAATAAATGGCGTGCCACAAAAGTGGTTCTAGATCAAATTAAATTTTGGCAATTAAGAAAGACATGAAAAGATCCACCTTCCTAGACAAAAAAAAAAACTACTACTTCCAACAACAACAGAGAAACCAAAATAATCCTAAAAAGTTCTGGGCAGGGATAAATAAACTTATGCACCCAGGTCATACCACTACCCCACCTCCTTCAGCCTCTACTGATAAATCACCAGAGGAGGTCGCTAACACCTTCAATTGTTTCTTTACCGAGACTATCCAAACCCTAGCTAGCCAATTACCCCTTAACTCCTCTAGCACACAGGTAACTATTCCCAAACTTCAGTCATCCTTTAGCTTCCATCCAGTACCTACAGCCTTCCTTTGTTCTAATCAAAATGTTAAAACCCACTATAGCTGCTGATCTACTCCCTGCTGAATACTTGCAAAAATCTGCAGAAGCAATAGCATATCCCATCTCTATTCTAATAAACCGCTCTATATCAGAAGCAAAAGTCCCCTCTATCTGAAAAATGTCACGGGTCATACCCTTCCATAAAGGTGGAAGCTCTACTGAGTTGTCCAATTTTAGGCCCATAGCTATCTTATCCCCACTTGCTAAAATTATGGAAAAATGCATCCAAAAACAACTTCTGTCCCATCTAATTCAGAATAATCTACTGGCCAACTCTCAGCATGGCTTTAGGCCATAACATAGTACCACCACAGCCCTACTCTCTTTCTCTAATACTATCAACCACAACATGAACAATAGCAAATTATCCTCTGCCCTCTTCTTGGATCTATCAAAGGCTTTTGATATGGTCAACCACCATCTACTTATCAAGACCCTGAAAACACTGTCACTGGGAGAACACTCTCTCCAGTGGTTTCAACCATACCTGCATAATAGGCAACAAGCCATCCTATGGCATAACAAACTATCTAATCTCCTGCCCAACACATTGGGTGTTCCCAGGGTTCTATTATGGGGCTTCTGTATTCAATATTTATTAATGACCTTCACACTGTTATTCCAAAGGTAAATTGCATCCAATACGCGGACAACTCCACGTTGGTCTGCACTGTTACCTCCCAACTAGAGCTGCAGGCAATCACACAGAGTTCCTTTAACCAAGTAGAAAACTGGTTTGCTGACCACTGTCTTATTTTAAATCCCAGCAAAACAAAGCTCCTACTCTTCTCCCCTACCCACAGGTCCCCACTGTTATCCTTTTCCATCATGTCCAATAATGGAACCAAAATCTCCCCAGACCTTCATACTAAACTCCTAGGAGTTATTATTGACAACAATCTTAAATTTGATGTGCACATCAATAAAACTGTCAAAACCATTAACAAAAAACTTGGATCCCTATATAGAATAAAGCCTTTCCTAACCCCATCTACCAGGACTGCCACTGCCCACTCCAGTCTACTCTCTACCCTACTCTATGCCTCCCCTGTACTTACCAACTTAAATAAAACTGAACTTAATAAGCTCTCTAGCTGCTACAATCACATAGCCAGATTTGCCACTGGCTTGCCCTATAGAACACACCACTGTATTAACCTAAGTAATCTGGGATGGCTAGAGCTACCCAGACTGTTTCAGTATAAGCAACTTATACTGGCTTATAAAGTACTCAAACAAAATGAAAAGACTCTGGCATTAAAAGATACTATCTATCCCCACCTTAGTCTTAGAACACTATGGTCTTCTAATAGACCACTAATTCAAACTATCAAATCCAGTAACTCTGCTGGAGACTCCCCGTTTGCCAATTATGTTGGCAAAATGTGGAACTCATTACCTGCTGACATTACCCTAGATACATCCTTATCTTGCTTCAAGAAATGTCTCAAGCAGTATTTCATGTCTCAGTGGTTATGTCCATGCTTCAAGCCTGACTGATTGTTAGGCTTCATTTGTATACTTATACTATTTTTGGAACCCTTTTGTTTTGTTGTTCTTTAATAAGTGTTTCATGTATGACTTATATCTATCCACAGACTTTGTAAACTGAGTTAATGTGTACTTTGTAAAGATGTTTGTGTAACTTCCTTTGGAGCTTTTCTCCCCAGGCCTCCACTGAAAATGGACATGTATCCAGTCGGACATTCCCATTCAACAAATGTAAAATAAAAATAAATAAATCTCCATTAGTCTTATTAATCTCACTCTTTTCACCACATATTTCATTTAAACGCAGGCAGTTCACACTCAGCAGTCATTGTACTTCCATAACCTAAACCATGTTGCCAACTTCAGTCTGTTTCGTTTCTTACAGTAATGACCTTTGTTCCTTTCAAGTTCAAATTTAAATTTCATGTTATCATGAACCTTGCTGCTGCTTCTTTTACCATTTCTTTCGGAAAAATTATGTAATTTTCTTAAAGTGACTGTTTTGTGACTGAACAGTGTTATCATTCCCTGTAATCTGAGTGTTACATAACAAAGCAGTGTCATTTTATTTAGTATATATCTATGCATTATATCATGAATCATTTTTCTTCCTAGTTATTTGTTGTGGTCTACTCCATTTACACTTTTTTAAATTTTATTATAAATGCTCTGAATCCTCAGATTTTTTGATACTTGTATCATGAATTCCAGAGTTGTCATTCGTATTAGCATGTTTAATGGGATATGAGTGTTTTTTTTTAGAAGCAGAGGGCATTTCCATTCCAAAATGCATCCTGCTTGCACTTTGTCTGAACTTATTTATCAACCCAGGCATATATATATATATATATATATATATATATATATATATGAATCTCGTACTATTGAACGAAAGTTCAATAGTCTGAATCCACATCTACCGAACACACTTTAGCAAAATCACTTTTAAATGAAAAAGCGCTTTCGCTAAAGTCCCTAACATAAACAAAACAAACAAAAAAATAAATAAAAAACAAAAAAAAAAAACTAACATTTACGTAGGAGGGCAAGCCCCCCTGTACCTCTCATGTGGGGGGGCACCCCCCTAGTTTTATATTCTCACTCCGGGATCGCACTACAGTGGGGAAAAGAGAATATTCCCGTATCCCGATTGTACTCCGATCTCAGCAACAGCCATTCCCCGCTGATCTCCCCTATTTTTTATCATACTTTCGCGAAAGTGCTTTTTCGGTGAAAATCACTTTTGCGAATGTATGATCGGCAGTTTCACTTTCGGTGAAATTGCCATTCGTGCATAAGTATGGATCCCATCTGTATATATATATATATATATATATATATATATATATATATATATATATATATATATATATATATATATATATATATATATATATGGTAAGCAAATCGCCCAACTTTTGACATGAGGAACACAGGTTTCCAGTGTTATAAGGTGTAACCTTTACATGTTTATAGTATTTAGTACAGTGAGCAAGATACTTTATTAATGGCAAACCGCATTTAAAAAATCCATTTTCAGCTGCAAATAATGAAAGTAAAGAATTTTAAAAGAAATAAAAAAAATATAAAACTCAGTATTTACCAGACTCACATAAACTAAAACAATTTGTAATTTTAGTCAGATTGACTGACATTTTGTCACTATAAATTTAGAACAGTTGTATAGATTTTGTAGCAAGATAGCTGCAGCTAAGAAGTGGATACTTTTTTCCGACCGTAATTTTAAAGGAGAAAGTTAAGAACTTGACAGAAACCAGCAAATTCCTGTACCAAAAAATTGCAGGGTTACTGGCCTTTTCAGAGAAGAAATAAGTTTGCTTTATGGGTGCTATGGTATGTAGACGAAAGATGTAACAAAGTAGGGACAGCAAACAACATGAGATATTCTGCCCAACTAATGTTTTAATCCTGTACTGAAGATGCTTTTTTTAAGTTCTTGATGGTGATCATTGAATGCATAGCCAAACTTGTAATGTGATACAGTCTGTCATTTTTTTCTCATCTGAAAATATAGCCTTTTTTACAACGATATCTTAACTCCGACGAATGAGCTACATTGACTGCATCTCCAGGGAACTGTATTTACAGAAATATATTCACTCTATTGACACAGCAAGAGTATTGGAACACAACCAAAAAGCCCTTCATCTTGATTACACAGATTCCCAAGGGCAAAGTAATTTCCTTAATTTTCTTACAGTCACTGACATGCTGCCAGTCTGAGTACAGAAAGCATTTATGCCTTTTCAAAAGCGATACATAATGATGCTAAGTGGACAGATATCAATCTGTCATATTGGACTGAGCTCCTGAAAATACAGAGTAGAGTGTCATATTTCTGTAAAATATATTTGTACAGCTCCCTTTGATGTATTAGTACGTAAAATAATGTTGTTCACAGACCACAACAAAAGACAACATCAGTCATAATTAATACTAATTTGTTGCCAGGAGAAACAATTTTTTAAACTTTCTCACAAAGGTTGCATACTGGTAAATGAAACTACTTTATTCCTTAAGTTTTATAATGATTCCTCAGAGGTATGTTTAGAATAACCCCCTTTTCAAAACAGGTTACTAGTTAAATAATTACATATGCAGTTTATTTATTTTTCATTGTTGGTGGTCACTGTGTATATGTGCAGTGTGCAGTGACACGTATTCGCATTTTTACATAATTAAAATGTCAGATAACTTCATTCATCCATTTATTCACTGACACATGCATTCATTCTATGACATCCACCATATCATTTTCACTGCTGCAGGAAAGCTGTATGTTACAGCAGTGCCACGTCACCCAAATGGTCCCAATTAGTATGATGTAGAGAGCAGTTTAACAGGATTTTTAATAAGCAAGAGATGTAAACTGCAAATGCCTTTTTAACACAAATTGCACCAAAATAAAAACTATGAAATGCCAATGTTTACTTTTTTTAAAGATTTACTTTGTTTTTACAGTGGAATGTAATTGTATCAGTGCATATGTTTTGTGAGGACCATGTTCTTTTTTGTTACACATGCCTGCTGTTTTTTTTTTTTCTTGAATGGATGTGTTCAGCTTCTGGCGAGCACTGAAGATGTTTTCATAATTTTGCCAGGTATAAATGTGCGTTAATGCAGCACTGGCAAGTTACATTGGTTTATTTAAATATGGTGCCGTGAATACCTTTCAAAAAATGTAGCCAGCACATCGAGGGTAAGATGAACCAACATGATATTTTATTAAATAAATAGAAGCAAGACAAACCGGTTTCGGCTGCTAAACCAAAGCCTTCTTCAGTGTCAATGAAGTAGTCACCAATTCCACAATAAATACTCATCACAATTAACAACAAGCCATCCCATAGGTTGATCATAATAATCCATTAAATCCATGTGGAATAATCCCCCCAGTCTAACTGTCCGCTTCTTCTCTTTGTTATCCAATATAGTATGCCAACCAATAGGGTTATTCTTCTTGCCTAAAATAATGTCTATAATAGTAAATCTGTAAATAGCAGATGACTGTATTACAGAATGTTGTATAAGGCATTTGTAGTCCTTTTATATTTGATATCACTTAAATGTTGACTGACCCGAAATTTGAATGACTTGGAGGTTTGACCAACATAAAAAGCCCCACAGGATCACATGGCAAGATATACCACCCAGTCTGAGGAGCAATTAGCAAAAAAATTAAATCATAAACCCTGCTTGTGTTCCGAGTACTAAAACTCTTGATTTTGTTAATTCTGTTACAATGAACACAGTGACCGCATGGAAAACATCCAATAATGGCCTCACCTGTCAGTGTATACTGTCAATCCCCTAACCTTGTTCAACCTCTGTTTGTAATGATTTAAATGTGACCCCACTGTCTTGCCTTTTCTGAAAACAAAATGGCATCTATTCTGAATGACCCATCCCAGTTTGTGGTCTGACCATAATGTTCCAGTTCTGATGAATGACCTGACAAAACATGTCAGTATTCCGACCATATGTGGTAATAAACCTAGGTTGAGAAGGGATGGATTTTGTTTTTTCCTGATGTGTCATAAGATCAGACCTGTCCCTGCATGATACCTGGTGACAAGCCATGGTGATGACCCCTGGTTTATACCCCCTACATTTAAATCTCCGGACCATATCCTGCCTGAAGTTCTCATACTGTTTGGCATCGGAACAAATCAGTTTGAGTCTAATAAATTGTGACTTGGGAATGTTGTGGGTGACATGTGGCGGAGGAAAACTGCTGCTGGCATGTAATATGGAGTTGTATTGAGGGAACTTGCAAAAAACTTGGGTGTTCAATGTACCATCAACATTTGTAGTCACTAAAACATCTAAAAAAGTTATTTGATGTTGATCATGCTGGCAAGTAAATTGTAAATCCCATTTATTGTCGTTAATGTATTGAACAAATTCTTCAAGATATTCCACATCTCCCTTCCATATGAGCCAGAAGTTATCTAGATAATGACGCCAAATGTCAAGTTCAGGTATATAAATGTTATGTAGGGCATCATAAATCAATTACTCCTCTACATAAGCCATGAATAAATATGCGTATATAGGGGCAAATGAGACCCCCATGTCAGTGCCACG
Source organism: Protopterus annectens (assembly GCF_019279795.1). Taxonomy (NCBI): domain Eukaryota; kingdom Metazoa; phylum Chordata; order Ceratodontiformes; family Protopteridae; genus Protopterus; species Protopterus annectens. The sequence continues at coordinate 1,791,559,935 of NC_056737.1, forward strand.
TGTTTGCCAGAAACATTCCTCTTGATAGTAAAAGATGTTCATGGTAAGAACTTTTCCTGTAAGCCCAATCAAAAAAGTATTGAATCCAGGAGGATATAGCTCGGAGATCTGTAACCAATATTCAACTTCCAAAAGACTGGCCCAATGCGGGATATTAGTATAAAGGGCAGTTACATCCAATGTACATAGAAGCCATTCTGATTCAGTTTGGGAATCAGATAGAATCTGTAAAAATTCTGTGGTGTCTTTTATCTTGATCGAACATGTTTCAACAAAGGTTTCAAATATTTTGTAAGAAAAACAGATATGGGTTCTGTAAGGGATCCCCTCCCTGAAACAATTGGTCTGCCTGGCGGATCAGTTAGTGATTTGTGAATCTTTGGTAACAAGTAAAGATATTGTCTGCTGGGGCCATGTACAGTTAGCTGTGGTAATGGAAATAATGCCCTCTTCGACTGCCAATTTTAAAAAAGCATCAATTTGTTTTTTAAAAAAAAGTGTGGGGTCGAGTGGCATAGGCGTATAAAATCATTGATCCCCTAGTTGTCTCTGGGCTTCTATGTTATATTTGTCAGAATCCTTTACCACCACTGCACCACCCTTGACAGCAGACAATACCACAATATTGGTATTATTTTTAAGATCCTGCAAGGCTTCACGTTCTTCATTAGAAAGATTGTGAGTTTTTGGCGTCCCCTTACCATATTCATCATGTAGATCTTTGAGAAGCTGATTAATGAACAATTGTACTGTGAGGTTCACTGGTGACATAAAAGCTGATTTCTTAAATCTAAATACTTCATCATGTACCTTATTAAAGTCATCCTGAAAAAATAACTTTAAATTTAATATCCATGCAAAAGAATAAGCATCATTAACAAAATCTTCCTCTTGTATAAAAAAGCAGGGACAAGATTCAATCCTTTATTAAGCAATCCAATCTGACTGTTGGTCAAAACCTGTGAAGATATATTCAGTACATTCTGATCAATCGCTTCTTGCTCGTCATGTGTAATAAAGTTTTCATGTTCGGAATATCTGTATCAGTTTTTGTGTTTCCTCCCTGCCTGGCATGTTTTAACCCTAAAGGGACATTGCTATTAGTCCGTTTGGGTGTGGGTGAGACCTGTGTGTGTGCTGCTTCAGTATCTGTAAAGGAGGATGAGTCATCCCCTAATGTACCCCCAAAGGAAGAGGTGGATTTTCTTTTCCCAAATTTGGGCATTGAATTGGAAAATTTAACATTTTTGTATGGACCGAAGGGCCTACCCCTCTTGTAATCACCTAGATCCCTGTTAAATTTGTTAACTTTCCTGTTTTTTCAGCTGGCGTTCCAGAGCTAATAAATCCTGACCAAGTTGTTGAAGACATGTATGGTAAATGGTCTGCCCCTCAAATTGTTTAGTCTGTTCACTGAGTAAGGTAATCTCATTCAACCCCTGGTTAATACATCTGTCATAATAGGAAGCCAAGGCTTCCACAAAGCCCATTGAGGCTTGTTGGTGTACCCTGGTCCAATGTTCTTCCAATTCCTGATCAATCATATGCACCAAGGGCTGTCCTTGCTCATAATCCCCTGGGACTGATATTTTTGGAAATGTAGGCTTTGAAAAGCCTTAAATGCCAAACATTGGATCATAAGGACTTCATACCTTTGTAACTACATTCATTATTTTCTGCACTACTCCAGCTGGCAGCCTTCTGTTATGTGTGAAATATTGCAAGTACACATAGCAGGAGGTGATGCATGTGACATGATTAAAGTTATACTCCTCTTTGACTTCAGAAAATGGCCATTAAGCCACATTCTGTTCAACTAACTTTTCAAGATATTGTCCCTAAATGCTCCGGATTATTTCCGGTTTTGTCACTGATTCTGGAGTTAAGAGAATGAAAGCTGCTGTGTGTGTGTGTGTGTGTGTGTGTGTGTGTGTGTGTGTGTGTGTGTGTGTGTGTGTGTGTGTGTGTGTATGTTTGGTTCCCCTTTATAATCTCGAAATACTGAAAGCTCGAATTTCAGTATCTCGAAACTATAAAGTCGAACAGCCCACAATCCCGAAACACACAAACACGAAAAATACAATCCCGAACATACACAAAACATACACCACACAACATGCACACCACTCAACCCATAACACACAAACTGTACTGGGCTATCTACCCGAAGGCATGTATTAGCCCAGCCACGTTGTGCGGTATTCACCGCCCCTTTGGATAGTTCCCTAGGCCCTTGATCTAGCAGCTAGTACCCTTGGCCCCTATCTAGTAGAGCTGTTAGTATGATCCCTGGTGTGAACTTTCTATTACCCATCCACTCGTCAAGGTTCCTCTTGAAAAGTGATAGTGAGGGGTTCTGCCTTATGTAGATCGGGACCTTGTTCCATAGCAAGGGAAGTCTTTGCGAAGGGAATCTATCCCTCCAGCATGTTCTATTCATTGTTTTGCTGAGGTTTATATCCCTAGAGCATGTAGCTTGTGTGGATTTGGTTTTGCTAAGATGTAGCATGTTCAACAGTTCTGGGTTGGACATGGCTCTGTATGTTAGACAGAGATAGCCTCTGAGAAGGTGGTATGCAACAGAGAAAAGCCTTAGTTTTTTCAATCGTGCTGCATAGGGCAACTGTTTGAGGCCAGTAATCCTCTATGCAGGGGGGCAAGTCTCCCCGCACCCCCCACACACCCCCTACTTATATATACCAACTCCGAGATCGCACTAACAGTAAAGAAATGCATTACTCACACGCAGACATTCCACACTCCCTCGCACACACACACACATCACACATACACAAACACATCCAACACTCACACTCATGCTTTCACCTCCCTACCCTAACCCACAAGCCTAATTTACAATAACACTCACATACACTCACTTACCTTCACTTCCATAAAATATCCTGGCCAAACATCTCCCATCCCGTTGCTGCACTGCATAAGCACGGATTTGAGATATTCGAATTATGCACTTTCGACATTTTTCATTTTTACATTTATGGTCCAGAGATACTGAAATTCGAGCTTTCAGTATTTCGGGATTGTAAAGGGGAACAGTATATGTACATAACACTTACACACATTATATATTTATCTTCTTCTTCTCCTTTCGGCTTTTCCCGGTTAGGGGTCTCCACAGTGGATCACCTGTCTGCTCATGATTGGCAGTGGAGTTTTACGGTGTCAAGTTGCCAGCCCGGCACCCAACCTTCCACAGAAGGCATGTACACTCACACACTCACGCCTAGGGCTAATTTAGAGTATCCAATCCACCTACAGTATGTCTTTGGGATGTGGGAGGAAACCGGACCACCTGGAGGAAACCCACGCGACCACAGGGAGGACATGCAGACTCCACAGAGAAGGCACCCTAGCCGCGAATCGAACCGGAGAACCTCTTGCTGGGAGGCGACAACGCTAAACGCTGCACAACGTGGCCGTCCACACATGTTATATATCTATACAAACACATATTGAAATAAATTTGTGTGTGTGTGTGTGTGTGTGTGTGTGTGTGTGTATATATATATATATATATATATACTTGCTGTAGGACAAAAACCACTAATGAGGCCAAAAAAGCTGTTGCCACGTTAACGGAAAAGTACCAAACTGCTTAGGTAGCCTCTTCCAAGCTATAGGGACAAGTTTAAGTAGTGTTTTTCACATATGGCAGTTAAGAATTGGGGTCAATTTCATATTAGAAATGAGGTGAGGTGGATTGAAAGGAGTAAGGAATTTTTTTAAGTGTGTGTGTGTTTGTGTGTGTGTGTGTGTGTGTGTGTGTGTGTGTGTGTGTGTGTGTGTGTGTGTGTGTGTGTGTGTGTGTGTTCAACTAATAATTTAACTGTTAGAGTATTAGGAAGATAGCTTTAGGAATAACAGGGAGACTGTGTGTTTTGTGAAATGAAGTGCAATAATGTTTTCTTGAGCTGATTAAGTAAATCAAAAAAAATCCCATTCAGTAGTTTGAAAAATAGTAGTTTTTGATAAAAAGAGACGTAATGGTGAGCAGTTTATAATCATGTCTGGCTATGAATACATTAATGATATTAACTCAATGAGCCTCTGCTTAATAAAGTTTTAATATGTTGTAAGCAGTTTTCAGTCATAGAAGAACTTTACAGGTGGTCATCTGGCTGTACTTTTGTAAGGAGAGTAATATAGATTTCCAGGTACCTTTTGTCATTGTGCAAAGGAATGGTAATTTTGCAGGAGTCAGTGGTGTATGGGTAGGTTAGAGGTAATATTTACCTGTCTTTTGTGTGTGCCAATGACCATAGATTTATTTAAGTTAATCTTTAGATTATGACAGAGCCAGTTCCAGATAAGAGAAGACATGCTGCAGTAATGAGACCAACTGACGTTGGAATGTATGGGCTACTTTGAAGACTGTGATGTCATCATATAAATTTATGTTAAGATGTGGTGTATCCCAAGGGAGGATGTTAATGTAGTGAGAAAAGAGCAATGGGGCAAGAACTGAGTTCTGTGGAAAACAGTTTATTATATAACCTCTGTTTGAGAGGTCATCACTGTTGGAAATTGGAAAGGTTTTACTAGCTAATTCCTTTCTCTACCAAATAATAGCATGCTAGAAGTAACTAGAGTCATCAAACATACCCTTTGTCAGAGTTAACAGTTTCAAAAAGTTGCTTTAATTTTATAAATATAGCTTTATTGTGCACACAGTTCCCCTAATTGCAAAAACTTTGTGAGATACACTAGAAAGTGGCAGTTTGGATGCTGTACTTGGGGCAGAAGCCATGCTGTTAATCAGTTAAGTGACTGTAGGGGTGTATGTAATGGAGCACTATTTACAGACCAGTTTTCTAAGTTGTTTTTACTAATGGGAAAAAATATTAGCAATTGGTTTGATGTCTGTGGCTGTGGTGGGCTTGGGGACTTTAGGAAGTGGAACGAAGAGATCATGTTTTAAACTAAAGGGTATAAAGCATTTTGAGAGAGTGAGCTGAAGAGATGGAGAGAGAGGGAGAGATTGAATATGTATGTTTGATGTTTAGAAGTTGTGGCCAGCAGTTGTAAGGATTTTGCTTTGTAATTAGTGAAAAAGATGGTTGTATTCATAATCTGTGGTTCTGGTGTGTTCTTCGGTTTGTTTGTAGGTCAAAGCTTTGAATTTGATGAGGGGGATATTTTTATGAAGTAGTAAGGATGGGGAGAGTGTATCTGAGATGGGAAAGAGAGTATTTTGACTGACAAGCATAACTGAGATATTGACATGGACTGATTGTAATAGCTGAAGACAAGATGAAGGTGGAATAAGATTTAAGAAATCTTTTGTTCAAGCCAATGGATTTGATTGTCTTCCAGAATTATATGCGATTCTCAAGACATTTAGTCTAAGAATCTCTGCAGTACTGAGTTTTGGCTTTATTTGTTTGAATCCTGGAGGATCATTTTAGATTTTTGTAGTTGTGCTGTTTTTATAAATTCTGGAGTTCTTTTTTATCAAATCTATACAAGCTTTGATTTTGGATTTAAAGGCTAATCGTAAATCTTTTGAGATCCATGGAGGGTGAGATGACTTGCTTAAGATTTTAAAGTTAATCAGTAGATTGTCTTTTCTAAAATGTTGTTATGGTGGTAGTTTGTCTTGTATAGTGGCCAATATATTGTAGAATGTTGCTAAGGCTGAAGTACTGTCAGTAGAGTTAACCATGTCAGAGCAATTAGTTATACATAGCTCAGGTTATAGTACGCTGTCAAAATTCTTAGGGAGAGAGTAAGACATGATCAGTTTTTTAGGAGGCTTTAGACTTAAAAATGTATCGTGAAAGAATGGGACAGTGGTCACTAAGGTTATTAGGCAGAATGTAAGATGTTAAGTGTTTGTTAGGAATGTTTGTGATGAGGACTTTAAAGCATCAGGTGGAACTGGTTATAAGGATTATGATACAATATGGTGTAGTAAATGATCTAGAACAGGTAGTAAAGGGGAGGGTTCAGACAATAATATCAATGTACAGTTTTGTATGACCACCAAGTAGCAATTGCATTGAATTCCAGTTTGGATTGTGGTCTGAGGTGTTGTTACTTTTAGCTATGACTGAGAGTAAGGTTCTGATCTGTTCTTACCATAGCTATTACCCTACCCCCTTGTCATAAGCCTGCCGTATTTCCAGTAACAAAGAATCAATAATTCTTAATGAGGTATGGGGCTATATAAGAGAAGTCTTTGAACCAGAATTCAGAAATATCAAGCACTGAGGGGTTAAGTAAAGCAACACAAGTTGGAAGGTGTGTCCATTTATTGTTTGTGCTACATATTTTTAGTGATGCATTGGAAAGTTGCTTGAGGAGAATTGTACCTGGGTTTAGATTAATGTATTTTGATGAAAAATTGGAAGAGATAATTATAATGATAAAGTGTTTTTGAGATTTCTAAGTGTTAATGAATAAAATTTTAGAGTTATTGTAAATGTTATGGGAATAGGGTGTTCTATCTGAATAATCATGAATTGTTTGCAAGTAATCCACCGTGAATGTGTTGTGGGAGGTTGGAAAAGGTAATGTAGAATAAAATGATTTTTTTTTGTTAATGTTGTCAGTTAATGATTTAATATGGTTTTGTAGTATAGTTATGGTTGTGTTATGATTTATTAGTTTTATAGTTCTTTGTTTTAGTTTATTTATTAGAATTGTGTATATTTTGCAGGTAATGCTGTTGTCATGTTGGCTAATTGTGGTTAATAATTTTTTTTCTTGTTTTATTTTAAATTTGTTTATTTTAGTATTAATAACTTTTATTGATAGGGGAATGTCTTAGGTGGTAACATTGTTTAGAGGATAGTGTATGGTTTTGTGTGTGCAGTCTATGAAGTTATGTCTTTGAAGTGTCTAAAGTGAATTTTTTCACTTCCTGTAAAAGCAATTATAGATGTGGGGATGGGGGCTTTGTAGTAAGTGAGATATGGGTTTGTGTGCATATGTTACTGAGTATTGTGTGTGAAGTGTGCGAACTTGCACTGTAGTTTTTAGTGAGAAGGATAAATATCTCAGATTTTGGAATATTTTATATAGTTTATGACATGCCAAGGATGTAGACAATTGTTAATGATGTTCCAAGATTTTTGTTAAAGTTGTAATGACATGCAAAGAGTGTAGAAAACAAAAGTGTCTAAACAGCATGTATATAATCCTCACCCCCCCACACACACATAAGCATCTCATCAGATATCAAATGCTCTGAAGGATGAATGAAGAAACAGCAATTATTTACACTGAATCTAAAATGATTGAAAACAACAAATACACTGATTCTTTTACAGGTGGAGAGTATCTCTGCACTCCGCACACTCCCTGCTAATTGTATATACCAACTCCAGGATCAGTTAATAACGAGGTAAGGGCAGATTATCTGACCCCAAGGCAATGAGAGCTTGCACAAAAAGCAGCTGGCTAAAACACCTTTAAGAATGTTTGCTCATATAAGTGTTCGCTTTTATTTATAGCACTAAAAAGTATTCGCTCATATGACTGTTTTGTCTTTTGACCTGCAGTGATATGCACATATACATATACAGTTACTTACAAACACACTAGACTTCCTATTTTGAAACAGTTGTGAAGACTTCAGCTTTTCTTAGTGAAAATTAATGTACGCTTTATTTCTTGAATGAGATAATGAATGGCACATTTCATCATGAACATGATTATTTCATGTGAAAGAAGTGCAGACATAGTCATGCAGTTGCAAGGATTTATTTGCTGCCCATTAGAACATTTTTGGCATAGGGACTTATCTTTCAGGCAGTCTGTTATTGAAACTGCCAGTTGCTGGCAAAATATCAAAACTTGAATCCAGGTAATAGCAACATTTTTCACTGCCATGTTATTATTTATTTACTGTAGCTGTTTTTTTTTTATTTGTTCAGCAAGGGAACAGGTATTCAAGTCATGTTTATCCATATCTAGGCCCAGAAGGCACATACATTGTTTTGTATAGTATAATGCAGTATTTACTGAGAAAAGAGACACATTTGCAGTTAGCTGAATCACATCAAAATTCCTGATAAATCCAAATAACACAAAATTATAATTCACAAATACAAATGGGAAACAGAACATGCAGCTATCTCAGTTATATTACAAAGATTTGGATAGGTAATGCCAGTGCTATTTGCTGTATATAGACACGCGCGCACGCATACGCACACGCACACACACGCACACGCACACACATGCACGCACACACACACACACACACACACACACACATATATATATATAGATAGATATATATATATATATATATATATATATATATATATATATATATATATATATATATATATATATATATATATATATGTATGGAATGAGCTAACCATTATCCTTGTATCACTGATATCTGCAAGATTCAAATAATGTTCTTTCAACTTTTTCCTCAAGGTAAAGAGGTTGGTTCTTTCCTGATGTTAACAGCTAGAGTTTTCCAGTTAGATGAAGGAACTTTTCTGAAATTTCTCTCTTCCAGAGTATGAATAAAAGCAGGACACCTTGTCTGATGTACGGACCTTAGTGGATATAGAGAAGGGTTAGAGTTGTAGTTGTCATGCAAAATATGGGCACTTGTTTAAGTTGTCGGGTTTATTTTGCTACTCAGTTTTGACCGACATTCTGTGTAAACTGTAACATGAAATGGTCCATGGTCCGTGGCTGCTCTTGTCTTACTAGTCAAGCCCATTCATATTGCCTTTCTCTATGGTGTTTCTTCTTCAACTCTTGTCATCTGTTCTGTATGTCTGTCTGTCTCTTGTTGTGACCATGCAGGGTACCTTGTTCTTGAAGGTGTGGATGTGTAAGAGGCTGTCTGACATGGCTCCAGGACTGGGATGTACACAGATTCACTTTTCAGCTACTGTTTATGGTGGATACCCCCTAGCAATCCTCATTGCCTTCCTTATATCTTACATGAATCATTCTACCCGTCCTTTGCCTTTAGCTGATAAGTAAATCACAGTTCTGTGGGCAAATACCTTGGGACTCACATACAGAATTTTTGAAAATGATGGCAGTTAAAAGCAAACCTTTGTAGTGTTCCCTATCCCTGATATGGTAATAGTTGCAAATACATAGTCAGACATGGTATCAGTAAATGTTAGCATATGAAAGACACTTTTTTAACAGCAGGAAGTCTTGAGTTATCACTCATAACCACTTAACATTCAGCATTGTATACTAGCCAGTAAATGGTAATACATCAGTCCAGGTTTCTTTTTATAATTGTTTTGTCCCCATTTAGCCTACCTTTCAGCTGATCTTTTGCTGCATGTTATTTATCCAGTTACTCCTAACACTTTTAGTGTCCTGGTACCACCCCCTTGGGCTTCATCCAGAACTTGAAGCCGTGTTTCTCCTTAAACACTGATACTATTTTTGTACCCATAAATGGGGGACAAATGTGCTATCTTAGGGCATTTGTTTTAGAAATAGTTTAGAGTTTTTACCAAATAAATAAAATGAAATAAATAAACATTAAAACAAAGACTCCATACTCCTTAAAACTCATATTTGTCCATTGTATTTCTGTAATATTTGTAGTGTATCCATGTTTGTAATCTCATTCTTCATCTTGTTCAAGGGTCATTGCTAGAATATTCTTTGAGTTCAGATACTTTCTTCTCTATTGATGCGGCTTCGTTTTCTTTTAATGTTATAGCTCTAGGTACAATATTATCAGCAGACATATTCACAGAATCATCAGCCTGTCCATCATGTTTCACCATTTTCTTTTGAAATTGACAGATGCCATACCAAACAAGTGACAGAACTGTTATGTTACCCTTTTCTGTATTGCAGCCCAACTGGATCATCTTTCAGTCCTAATGTTAGGCTTTGAGATGCACTTATTAAGTATATGATTTGTGATTGTTGTGAAGTCAGAGTATCTGAAAGATTTGACATGTCAGGACAAAGGCTAGAGATTCATTTTCATTTAAACTGTAAGTTTACAGTCTGGCAGAGGTCTTCTACCATATACAGTAAATGACTGACATCCATTTCACATCTGACATAGGACTGTACCAACCTCTGCACAGTTTGCTCCCAGACATATCAATGTAGAAATGTTTAACTTGAAATATGAAATTATTGTTTTTGAGCTCTACTGCTTCTTAAGCATTTCAGCTGCATTTTTTTTCTATCATGGAATGAAAGGTTAGATCACTTAATGATTATATAAGTACATTAAAGTGTTTGGAAATCTTGGAGCTATAACTGGCCATACTCAGAAAACTCCTTATCAATTTTGCATTGGTTGAAGGTTTACTATATCATGTATTGCTTTTATAATTTGTTTTGGTCACTTAGCATGCAAGGAAATATAATGACATACAGCTCCGTTATTCCACTCTCTCACCTGTGCTTATTTTGTGAAGGACCATTGTTTTATTCTGTCACATACCTTTCCTAAATTTTCAGTGTGTTCTGCTTTCTTTTTATTATGTACTGTAATGTCATCACTGCAGTTCTTTGCATTTTTGATTGTCTTTGCTACTTGTGTCACATGCAGAAAGATTTCAGCAGAATACCTAGGTCTGAGTTCCAGTGTTTTATTATCGCATGAAGCTTATTTGGGTTAAGAAAGGAGCTTGTTTTTACTTGGATGGAGCTCAGGTTGGTAATCCTTAACCTGAAGTGTGTCATAATGAGTATCTCTACACCATTAATCTTTTTGTAGCATCATGAAACAGAAACAAAAGTAGTACATTTGTAACTATGCAGAAATATTGGACAGTGCAAATATGTGTTATTAGGTGAAAAAAAAAAGTGAAGGCAGTTTTGTCTTACATTTAATACAGGTTTCTTATCTTTCCAAATGCAGACTTCACCTGGGCTCTTAAGCTTAAACTCACACTGCATGTTCTAATCATACCTTTCAACCTCTTAGCAAAAGAAATCTGGAAAAAGGCAAAAATAATGTGGGGGGGGTGTTAAAGGCCCCAAATAGGGACGGATTATAAATATTTATCATACAAACTTAGACATTTGCTAGAATATCCTAGAAATGTTAACCCAGGATCTACAGTGTGGTGATATTACGAATAAGGCAGAGTGTAGAGCGCTACATTGGATTATTAAACTGCAAGCCAATGTTAAACCTGGTTTAAATTATAGTATTTCTTTAAGGCTGGAGCTTCGTAAGCAATGCTTACTTCATTGAGCTGATTAGTTCAGCACCTTTGTTTTATGAATGAGCAGCAGATGTCACATTTAAATTATGTGTTTGCTATATGTGATTTTATTGGTTGTTTTTAGATTTCTGTGTGCTGACAGCAGTTGTAACTGCTGATGTCATATTTAAATTATGTTTTTGCTATATGTGTTTTTATTGGTTGTTTTTTAGGTTTCTGTGTGTTAATTGATGCAGCTGTCTTGATAAGGACTGTAGTCTGTTGTAGTAAGGTCTAAGGAAGCAGTCTTCTATGAAAGCTACCTTTTTGTTATTAAAATTCTTGTTTTATCTCTACTTTAGTTTGTTTTTATTGCATTGCTTTTTACTGCTCGTTGTGGTGGTCAAAGTCTTTTTTTTGGATTATATGGTTGCTAGAATAATAGGTTTTGCATTCACATGCATTTTTCTGAAGGATATGAAGTCTAAAACTTGAATTTCTGTCATTATTTAGTGACTTCACTTCTCAGTGATTTTCCAGACAGTTCCAAATTTTATGAGGAACAAACCAAAAATGTGAGTCAAAAATCCAAACAGTCTGCAGAAATCTGGACAGTTAAGAGGTATGGTGCTACTGAAGTTTCTTTATTTTCTATGTTGGAGATTTTCAACCATTCTCCAGATTTTTTCTTTAAATGGAAAGGGGCCCTCCTTTGAGTCTGTAGTTTATAGCCTTCTGTTACCACAGACAAGTTTTTATTTTTATGAAACAATTTGTGCGACCTGTGTCTGTTCTGTTCATTTTAATATATATTGCTCATTGCCTGTGACACTCTTAATGCTTTAGCTTTAATTTGACTTGTAAAGTGCTTAGTATGTTACAGAATGCTGCTAAGGCTGAAATTGGGTCAGCACTGCTGTAAATGTCAGACTAGCCAATTAGAAGTAACTAATGTTACGTACAGTGAATTATCAAAATTGTTAGGGAGAGAATAAGAAATGTTCAATTATGGAGGAGGTTTGTGACTTAAACGTCCATTGTGAAAGAATGTGACAGTGATCAATGGCATTAGGGAGGATAGTTTGTTAGGAATGTTTGTGATGAAGACATGACAAAATAAGGAGGAATTGATGATAGGGTTAATTTTAGTACATTCTTTAACAAATTGGGTTAGTCTGAGATAATTAAGTAGCCTCATAAGAAGAGGAATTCCAGTTCAGGTTCAGATCTCTGTAGACTTATGAGGTTTTCATCACTGGTATATGCTATAGTTTGGTGTAGTAAATGATGTAGAATACATATTAATGTGTTGAGGGCTAGGTCTTACATAAAAAGTAACAATGCATAGTTTTGTAAAATCAAAAAGCAGCAATCACATTAATTGCCAGTTTGGATTGTGGCTGATGGGTGGTACTTTAAGCTATTACTATAGAGTAAGGTTCTGATCTTTTCTTACCATAGTTAGTATGTCACCCCCTTGTCTTGACTGTGGTCTATTGTCTAGAAAGTACTAGTAATTCACAGTGAGGTACAGGGCTATGTAAGAGAAGCATTTGAGCCAGAGTTCAGAGAATGCAAATATTGAGGGTTTATGTAAAAAAATATATATATTTTTTCCAAGCTGTGTCCATTTGCTGTATGTGCTACAAATGTTCTTAGGTTTATAGTTTCATACATAAATACTAAGCTAGCCACCCTTATGGGCCATTGAAGCCTATTCACTTTTCTTTTTTGTGCTCAAATTAACTTTTCCGATTTGGTAAGAGATTGGCGTGACAACATGGAGATACTGCCAGCATAGGTAGAAGGAATTTTGTAAATAATTATATGTCATTGGTGAATATCAAAATGATCTGTACAAGATGCTTGTGTTACAAATGTATTAGAATTGTATGTCATGTGTATAGCAAACTGCTTGTACAGAGGTGAGTGTTGAAAAGGTATTTGTAGAGTGCTGTGTTTGAAATGTGCAACCACAGTGTGCCCTACTGGAAGACAACAGAAATGTACCTGCACTATTATAATTGTTTAAAACTATATGCTAAACAGAGAAAACTGGAGGGTTAACCTCAGTCTAGCAAACTTTAGAAAAATGTCTGAAATTAAATTACTTTATAGGCTATGCAATAAAGAGGCTGTCTCTCAAGTTTTCAATGCAGCTATAGACACAGAGTCTGTACTAGGAAGCTTTCTGTATTGTCCTTGGAGTGAACTAATTGCTACTTTTGAAGCATGAAGGAATGCAATTGTTTTATGACTTCTAGTATCCACCAAAAATCTGAGCAAAAGCCCTTGTCTGTATATTTTTACAGGTAGATCCTAAATGCTGCCAGCTTCTAACAATGTGGATTTTTGCCTGGGAACTAGAAGTCAGATGACCAGAAATTATGTCATTCTGCAATATTTTAGATATTAATTTGAGAAGTCTCCATCCTTCTTCCTTCCTCGTATCATCTCTCACTTTCCTTTTCCTTACTTTCTCTGTAAAAAACACAAGACATCGGTACTGTTCATCTATTTTATAACTTTTGTTTTACAGTTCTGTTGCTTGTTTTACTTTTGAGCTTAGTTAAGCCAAATATATAGCATGTATTCTTAAATCAACATGTTAAAGTTTAACTTGTTTCTATAATTAGCTTAAATTGTTTGTACTAATATGATGCTTTTCTCCCCGGACCTCTGCTGAAAAAAGGACATCTGCTCAGTCAGACATTCCCGGCTGGAAAATGTAAAATAAATAAAATAAAACAAACAAATAAAGTAAAGTCTCTTAGTGAGACAGAGCATTCTGTATTCTGTCTTGGACCTGACTACAAGAAGACCCATTCGCCACACATCTGCCTTTCTCTAATGAAGCAAGTTTCTAGGGAATAGTATAATTCATTTAGATTCAGTCAGGAATATAGTAAAGCTTAATTTAGATGTTTTTTCTTTATTTGTGTGAGCGTATACTGCAATGTTATTTTAAATATTTCCTGTGGTTTTGAAGTCTGATGTCACTGTGAATATATATTTAGTATTGTCTTGTTCTGTTATTATTTATTATTAAATATATTTAAACCTTTTATTTTGGCTGCTCTGTGTAGAGATAGTTAGGTTTTGAGAGTAGTTGCATATTTATTTGGTGACACTATACGGGCCACTTCAATTAGCCTTCCTCTTGGTCAAACTACCATTTGTATTAATATTAATATTACATAGTAAGATTGGACACCCTTTGTTAAGTGCTTTAAAGTAGCTGATAAGGAATGACTGGTGGCAGAGGTAACTACCTTATAGCCTCGGCAGAAGGGGGCATAGCTAGTACATCTGTGCCAGCATTTCCCAGGTGTGTGTGTGTGTGTGTGTGTGTGTGTGTGTGTGTGTGTAAATCAAACCTCAAAGAGTGTGTGTGTGTGTGTGTCAGCTACTTGGGCAGGGACTAAAACAACAGTTAGACAGAGACGGTGCTTGAGGTCTTGGCTTGCTCACTCAGCTCAGATCTCAAGTCTATAACTGTGCCAGTGGGGAGTCTTATTGGGGATATGGAGGAAGAGGGAGAAACCAGACCCGGACTGACTGTGATCTCTGTGTGCTCCTACAGGAAATTCCACTTGATGCAGAGAGCTGCATCTAGAAATACTGTATGTGTCCCTGTTGTCCTCCCAGTGAACATCCCCCACTGTTGCCAGTAGTGAGGATTGAGGCTCCTTGATTACTTGTCCAGTGGAAGATCATCACATCTGGTGGCTATCCCATCCTTTCCCAGGTGTGTGTGTGTATGTATGTGTGTGAGTGTGTGTGTGTGTGTATGTATGTGTGTGTGTGTAAATCAAACCTCAAAAAGTGTGTGTGTCAGCTACTTGGGCAAGGACATGAAGCACTGGTTGGACAGTGAGGGTGATGGAGGTCTTGGCTTGGTCACTCAGCTGAGATTTAAGCTCTATAGCAGTGCCAGTGGGGAGCCTTATTGGGGATCTGGAGAAAGAGGGAGAAACCAGCCCTGGACTAACTGTGGTCTCTGTGTGCTCTTAAAGGAAAATTGCATTTGATGCACAGTGTTGCACAGGGGCAGTCCTGGGTTAAATTTTCTGTTTCCTATCCATAGATCCAAGTTGCACTGGCATATGAACAGGGTGGACTTTGTTTTATGTGGATGGGGAGTCTGCTTCAGAGCAGTAATATATCTGTCCCTCTAAACTGTTCTATTGATGTTGCAGAAGGTTTAGAATCGGTTTAGATGTTTTTGTGATGAAGTGGGAAATTACTTGAGGATAATTGCGCCTTGGTGTAGATTAATATCTTCCTTACAAAATAAAAAAATAAATAAATAAGGGCAGTAAAATTTAGTAAAGTGCTTTGGAGCCTTCTAAGTGCTGATAAATGGATGGCATTGATAATCATATGACAATAAAGCTTTCTAGTTGAAGAATCATAAATGGCTTGTAGATAAATCACCGTGTTTGTGCAGTGAGAAGTTTAAAAGGGGAAAACAGAATTAGCATTTTGTGTGTGTGTGTGTGTGTGTGTGTGTGTGTGTGTGTGTGTGTGTGTGTACATGCACACACACACACACACACACACACACACATATATATATATATATATATATATATATATATATAGATATATATATAGATATATATAAACGCTACAGAATCCTGAAAGGCCAAAATCCTGAAAGTTCAAAATACTGAAAACTCAAAATCCTGAAAACACACAGAATACCAACACTATATACCAGCACAAGTACATACAGAAACAAATAAAACACAAACTATATGACTGTTCTCCGAGTATAAGGAGGGGGGCAAGCCCCCTGCACCCCCCATGCAGGAGGCTGCACCCCCAACCCCCTGCTACTTAAATATATCAACTCCAAGATTGCACTTAGTGTAGTGAAGTGCAATCTAAGAGTTGATATATTTAAGTCACAGGGGGTGTGGGGGGCTTACCCCCCTGCATATAGTTGAAGGGTAATATGTTTCCGTATGTCCTTGTGCTAGAATATAGTAAGTGTTGATATACTGTGTGTTTTCAGTAGTTTGAGTTTTCAGTATTTTGAACTTTCAGGATTTTGGGCACTCAGGATTCTGTAGCTCTTATATATATATATATATATATATATATATATATATATATTGGTTAATGATTTAATGTATCTTAGTAGTATAGTCAAAGCTGTGTTAGGATTTTTAGATTTATAGTTTATTTTAGTTTATTCTTAGAAGTGGTTCTGTTTTGCTCGTAATGACATTTTCAGATTGGCTAATTGTGATTAGTGTTTTATTTTTCCTTCTTTTGTTTTAAATGTGTTAATTTTAATATGAATGACTTTCATTTCTAGGGGAGTGATGTAGCTGGACAGCATTGCTTTTGGGAGGATTATGTGTGGTTATTCTGCATATGCAGGGTGTGAAGTTATGTCTTTGCAGTATCATAAGTAAGTGGGAAATGCTGTCTGTTTTTTTTTTCACATTTTCTTTAAAGGCAGCTGAAGATGTGGGTCTAGGGGCTTTGTATTAGGTAAGTTACAGTGTTCTGAGTTCGCATGTGTGTTACTGTCTCTTGTGTATGTGTTAACTTACTTTGTATGCCTTGTAATACACTGAAACAGGCTTTGTCATAGTCTCCTCTACTTTACTTTTACTTCTTTGCTTAAAAAGCCTTTCATTTGAATTTTTTTACTGATGTACGTGATTATTGTATGATCTCACATTTCCTCATCTCTGGCTTTTGACCTCAGTTTGTCATAGTCTTTGTCTTACATTATCTTCATAGAAGCTCCTGTTATTGCCATTTTTTTCTCTTTCATTTGCCTTTTTAATATGTTTTCTGCTTTTTCAAGCCAATTTTTTTATTAAAGGTATATACTCATGGCACTTTCATTTCTTCAGACTTCACTGTCTGCATTGTCATTGTCATGTGACTGATTGTTTTCATGTCTTTCTGCTTTGTTTCTTTGACTGTTTCTTCCTCATTGACCTGTGTTGTGGCTTGACAAAGATGCTTTTGTTTCTAGTAGTGTTTGCAAAGTAACTTTAGTTTTTGCAGGTTTACATACCTTACTTAGTGCTGGACACAGTCTCTTATGTAGACACTGTTCAGCAAAATACCTGCATTATATTATCTGTAGCATGTTCTACATTTCTTATGCATCTGCTTTTTTGTTTAACATGTTTGCCTTTTTTTATTTCCCTTGGCTTCTTTATGTTTAATTTAGCTTCCTTTTCTATGTTCCTTAAGTGTTTTTGCCTGAATTTATGAAATTTTAAGGAGACTGATGCAGTCTGAAAGGCTGTCTGTAGTAGCACTAGTTCATGCTAGACTCTCTTTTCTGCACTTTCACTGCCTTAGAAAAGTATTATTCAGGTCTTCATTCCTTTATTAGTGTCATAAGTTCATACTTTATATTTGGTGGTGTCAGGCTGGTGTTTTACTTCCACATACATTTTTTTTGTCTGGCATAGTTGTTATATTTCTTGTTCTGTATTTTTCTTTGACTTAAAGTGCTGATAACTTGTTTTTCACAAACTGAAAGCTGTCGTCTTGCTTTGTTGTTGCTTTGTATGGCATGCACATTTTCTCCTGCCATGTGTTAAAATCATTATTTTAGTCTGTCATTTGTAGAAGTACTTATGGCAGTAGCATAATTATTCAACCTGGCTATCCACTTCTTTCAGAGTCTACATAAGTTAGTCACTGTGTAACCAAAACAAAATGTTTGAAGCAGTGTGTAAGTCACTGTGTTAATGTATCAGTAAGATTTAAGGAGCACCAGTTTTGTAATAGATGATAGTCAAACTTTAATGCTATGCTCTGGTCTGTTGTGTGTAACGGTAACATCTGAGTTTAGCAAATTCACATATTGTTTGTAGGGTCAGCAGAATGAACAGTAAGAAGATACTTGTTCCTATCTCTAGGCCTGAAAAACGAAGATTGCTTTGGGTCATTCTTTTGCTTAAACTATAGAGAAAGGCTAATGAAAGAGCTGACATAAAGGGTAACAAAATATCTTTAGATGATATTTTCTGCCCCGATGCCTATCTTTCCTAATCCTCAGGCCTGGGCAGTGGCAATTGCAAGTTGCACTGTTGTGGGTCTGGATTTTATAATCAGTGGCTTTTTATTTCTGCATCACATAATCATTTCCTAAGAACCATGCAAATGTACTGCAGGGATGTACTTGAGGTCTGAAGCAACTTGTGCAGTGTACTTAGTCCATCTTCCAGGGATTACTGTGGTCATGAGCCTTTGGCAGAGTATGGTGAATGGAGTTAAAAGAAGTTCAAAAAGAAATGAAAGTGTGCCTGTACTATTGTTACAGCAGTGTAATATTGGTTAGAGAAACAGTTGTCATGCAGGCATGTAGTATGGAAGGACAATTTTAAGATGCTAGTCCCCGAACTAACTTAGTTGGCTTAGACAGATAATAATATATGCAAGGATCCCTGCTTCTGAGGTTGTCTGTGTTATGTCACAATCATTCTCTTTTAACACAGCTTTAGTGAATGAAATTGTGTTAGTAGGTATTTGTTCTGTAGGATTGCTTATATTCATAATACATGGATCCTGCCATTTGGCTTTTGTGTTGCTGTCATTTTAATATGGCCATTTATGTCTTTAAGCACTTGTAATGTGTTTTGCTGTTGTGGACAATGCTAAAGTAATCAAAAATGGGAAGACAGATAGAGGCAGCATTAGGATAGTATCTAACATTTGAAAAGTTGTTGAATGGAAGTGCATCTAATTCTTCAGAAATGCACTATTTAAGTGTACAATTTTACGGACTGTTGAGCAGATGGCACAAACTGTTATTCTGTTATCTCTGAGAAATTGCATAATGGCATGTTGGCATCAGATATTAATATACTGATAAAAATAAGGGGAATAGCTAATTATCTTTAGTTTCAGAGTAATTTATTTATTTATTTGACATTTGTTTACCAGGGTAGTCTGACTGGGTCTACAAAGTGCATTTTCAGCAGAGGCCTGGGGAGAAAAGCTTCACATACAGTACAATACAAATACAGTATAATCCAATCCAATACAAATTACATTAGAAATACTATACAAAAATAACTTGAAAGAACAAACTGTTACAATATGTTGCAATATATTACTACACATCTAAACAATTCTGTACAGTTAAAACATTACAGACAGTAATAGTCACTCTCACCATACATGATGTAGATAATGTCCAAAAAATAGTGCATAGGTAGTGCAATGTGTGACATTGACTGTTATAATACATGCAAAATAGAATGTTAGTTTCAGTTAGGAAAATAGCAGCCAGAAAGTTAGTGATGCAGATAGAAAGTGAGAGAAAGTTAAGAAGAATAGAAGCAATAAAGCCTGAGCAGTAGCTTAAGGATATGGTATAGAAGCAGAGAAGGCGTTAGCAGAACCTTAGGATCTTGCAGTCTGTGAGGGATTGAAATGTGAAAGAAGAGGAAGACCTGAGCATTAGGCAGGCTTTATGCAGGAGCAGAACTATGTATTTTTGAGATGGTTTTTTAAAGAGGCTTTGAAATGGGTTAGGCCAGGCATAGACATGGTAGCTAGAGGTAGTGAATTCTAAAGTATAGCGACAGAGTATGAATACAGAGAGTCACCTGGTTTTCTTCTGGGTTTTGAGATAGCTAAGAGATTTTTGTCCTCTGATCATAGGGGTCGATTTGGTGTGTAAGTTGTGACTAGATTGGCTAGTGCAGGGCAGATAGTAGGCTTGAAAGTAAACTTGTGCAAGGTGGATAGCTGAATAAAGGCAAGTTGGTTGGAGAGTTCAAGCCATTTTACTTCTAGAAGTGGTTTACAGTGGTGTGTGTGTGATATTTAGAGTTTGTGGCAAACTTTGCAACTTTGTTGAAGCACTGTTCCATCTTGCTTAAGGTAGAATTTTGTAAGCTGGCTAAGATAGGGGCACCATAAAGAAGGGAGGGAAGTAAAAATGTTTTTGCAAGGGTAGTTTTGGTTGCTGAAGTAAATAAATGTTTGTTTCTATATAACAGTCACAGTTTTTGATGAGTTTTCTTTATATTTTGCTGTATATAGGGGTCAAATGAAAGTTTATTGTCTATGATAACACCTGGAATTTGGTCTGTTGCATTTCTTTGACAGTGTTGTCAGATGCAAGGATGTTGAAATTATCAGTGACAGGTGAGTTGTTTTGGGGATTAAAGAGTACTAGTTTTCTCTTCCTTGGATTAAGAAAGAGTTGGGCATTTCTTAGTCAGGATTTGACTGCAGTAAAGGACTGTTGAATTTTTGAAAGTAGTTCTGGTAGTGATTGAGCAGTGCAGATTATAGTGGAATCATCAACGTATTGAATGAGGGTCCCAGAGTGAGGGGCAGTGTGAAGGCTGTTTGTGAAAATGTTGAAGAGTAGGGGTCCTAGGATGGAGTCTTGGGGGACTCCAGTAAGGTTGTGGAGAAAGGGAGAGAGTTCATTGGACCATTTCACTGCTTGTTTACGATCCTTGAGGTAGCTCTGAAACCATTTATTGTGTTAACGTGAGAAGCCTAAGTTAGACATTGTGCTCAAAGGTAAGGGGTGAGACACTGCGTCAAAGGCCTTGGATAGATCAAGGAAAACTGAGGCTGTATAGCATTCTGCATCTCTGGCCTTGTTCACGGTGTCTGTAAAAGATAATAGGGCTGTAGCTGTGCTGTGGCTAGGTCGGAAGCCATGTTGGGTTTCGGTTAAAAGATTGTTTTTCAATAAATATTGCATTACCTGCTGATGAATACCTTTCTTGAGGATTTTGGATATGGGTAACAAGATGGATATAGGACGGAAATTGGATGGATCAAAAGAGTTGCTGCCTTTGTGGATGGGGGCGATGTGAGATTGTTTCCATATGGTAGGTACTTCTGATTCGGATAAAGACCTATTTATAAGGATACTGATTGAGTAGGTGACTGAGTTATTAGCCAGTTTGAGGTAGTATGGGGGAGATTTTCAGCTGAGGTAGAGCAGAGTTTTAGTTTTTGTAGCAGTTCCTTAATGATGTCAGTGGGTATGGGCTGAAATGAGAATGGGGTTTGTATGACATTTTGTTGAGTAGGGGGTTAGTAATGACAGGGTTAGAAGTAGTTGATGGCCTGGGGTTGGTGTCTAAATAGGTTGAAGGGTGGGGGGTACAGCATTAGGGGTGTTAGTTAGTAGGTCAGAAATTGATTTTATGAAGTGCTTGTTAATGTTTTTGACTATTTATGATGGAGGGGTATCAGGTGATATGGTGTGCTCTCCATTTCTTCCAGAGTTAAGCAGAGAAGATATGGAGTGACAAAATTTACTGGGGTTGATTTTATGCTGGAGTTGAAGCTGGGAATAATATGACTTCTTATCTCTGTTGATTAGTTTTGTCACTTTGTTACGTAGTGTTTTGAAATTAACATGATTTTGTTAATTTTAGTTTTGTTTCCAGGTAGACCAGGCTAGGTCCCTGTGCTTCATCAGGTGTTTACATTCCTTAGAGAGCCATGGCGCTATGTTCTATTTGATTCTTTTCATATGAATGGGAGCTAGGGTATTAAGTATGTGAAGGAAGGTGTTATTAAAGTATAGTACAGCAGCATTAAGGGGTAGTTGTTTAAGGGGTGTCCAGTCTATTTCCTGTAGGTGATTGTTGAATTTATGCTGATAAAAATTAGTTGAGTTCCTAACTGATTTCATAGTGTGTGCTTTTAGTTGTTGGGAGTTTGTTCTAAGGGAATAAGCTGGTAGATTATCACTCAGGGAGCTAGGCAGTGTCCCGGAAGAGGGGTAATTGGCATGGTGGGATACTAGAATCCAGTCTAGGGTGGATTGGCAGGTAAGATCTTTACTGTATCTTGTTGGAGGATTGATAAGCTGAGAAAAAACATGCAGATTAATACTGTTTGTGCAGGAGTTGGAAGCTTTGGTTTGCCAATCTATATTTACGTCTCCTAAGATTATTGTTTCAAGGTTTATTGTTTGAGATGTTCAGGATAAAATATTTTCCAGCACTGGTATATTGTTAACTGGTGAGATATATATTACTGTTATGAAAATTCTTTTTCATATGTTGAGGTTCAAAAAGGAGATTAGTACCTCAGCACTGGAAAAGGTGGACATATTAATGGTGTAGGGTGTGATGTTGAGTGTAGAGGGATATAGAACAGCTATCCCTCCCCCTTTTTATATATATATCTCTTCTGGTTATTGCAAAGTATGGAGGTATTATTTCCGAGTCTTTTACATTGAGGTGTAGCCATGTTTCGGTAATGGCTAGTATGTCAGGTTTATTTTGATCAATCCAGGCATGCAGTGGGGCTATTTTATTACATATACTTCTAAGGTTCAGAGTAAGTATGTTTAAATCTTTGGGGTTACTCTTGTGGTTAGGATTAGAGAGTGGGCCAGGGTTAGGATGTATGTCTCCACATTTGAGTAGATAGCTAATGAGGAATGCATACCATGGGAAGTGTTTTTTATTCTTAGGTGGTGGTACTGATGTCGTGTGGTTTCATAGGAGGTGAGGAGGCCAGTTTGTGGCTTGAATAAAATGGGAGGGTACAGCGGAAAAGCTGAGAAGAGGTATGTGAGAAACTGTGTTGTTTATTGGGGAGATGGTTGGAGGAGGTTGTTGATGTGTATTGGTGTGTGGGGGTATGCGAAGATATAGCTGTAGTGAGGTTGGGAATTAAGAGTAAAGAAGCTAGGCAGGTTAGAAGGAGCATATCAATTGTGATAGTGGTTTTAAAAATAGTAAAAGTGGTATTTGTGTGTTTGAATGTAATATCAGGTGTAAATAGAGATTATGTTATCACTTGATGTGTGTGCAGCTGAATGTGAGGTTGGAATTGTTTTGACTTCAGAATGAGCTTTGACAATGTGGTTAGGTGTTTTGCCTTGCAGTTTGTGATAAGGATGGATGGGTAAGATGTGATTGGTCAGTAGTAAAATTATGGTGCAATGTTAGTTTGTGTGTATAGCAGAAGAGAAGGTGCTAAGCCTGGAGTTAATGTAAGATAGTTTGAGGAGATGATTGTATTGTGATGGTAAAATAGAGTAAGAAGCAAAGATTTATAGTAGAGGGCATGTGAATTCAAGGTGATGGATGTAAGGGAGAGCATATAAGTTTGGCTAAATAAAAGAAAGTAAGGTGTGCATGAAATGTGGGTGTGGACAAAGTAGAGTTGTATTTAATTGTATCATAGGAATGAGGGAGAGTGGGTTGCTTAGGATAAGAGTAGAGGTGCTGCGGGAGTGTGAGATATGGGAGAAGGGCAAAGGAACAGAGTGAGTGCATCCAACAGAGCAGGAAGACCCCCCCGGATGGTTTACCACCATAAACAATCAGTGAGGTGGGATGTTCATGGATACAGAGACAAGGTGTCTGAACTCTAAATACTTGACTCAAGTCACAGCATCTAATTTTATAGTTATGGGCTTTTCAATGTCTTTCCAGGGATAGATTACACGGATAAAGAGTGAAATATGCTGAAATGTTAATGTAGCTTCACCTTCAGCAGTAAATGGCCTGTGAATGTGGGTGAGTGAGTGGGGGTAGGGATATCCTTCCAGCAGATTCAACACTACAAAGTAATGCACACTAGACTTAACAAATTAAGTTATTAGTTTGAGTCTTGGAAATTGCCTTACATAGATTTAAATCGGTTATTTGTTCCTAGTGAACTTTTGCCAACTGCAGGTGAAATTCAGCTGTGCAAGTTCTTTAGGCGGTGTGATATGCTAAGTCTGACTACTGCTACTGCAGAAGTTACATGTGCTTGTTTCACTGGGAGAGAGAGAGAAAGAGAAAAAGTTAACGATTTCTTGATGGTTGAACTAATTAGGTATAGTACTATTTGTCTATACTCATCCACATTAAGTAACATTTGGCAAACAAGAGTAGTGCACTATATTTCACAGTTGTGCACTTCAACTTCCTAGCCTTTAAACATGACGAAAAGGTTACAGGAGATATTTACAGGTATGCAAGTTTGGGATTACTAAAAATAAAAATGGTGGCTTCCACAGTATAGGACAGAAAGAAAACTAAACTAACAAGAGATATGTGCATGCATGTAAGTGTGGGGTTAATAAGATGTACATTTACAGATGTTAGAGGGACAGGTAGATATCATATCTGTTAGTTCCCACTCTTTGCTGCACAACATACAGTCTATAAACCTGATATTTAAGCACTTAGAAAAGGCATCCAGCTAGAGTGTGTAACATATATGAAAAAAGGAAGCAACTCTAGTCATTGACAAAACTCTTCACAAACAGAAACTCTCATATATTAACAATCACCTACTAATTATCTAGTAACTTTGCTGTTCATACAAACATAAAATGAGATATTACAATAGAAGCATTCAGTAGAAGTGAGTGGAACCATATATACATAACATAAACATATGCACTACAGATTAGCAGGGAGAAAAAAAGAAAAAAACACTAAGCAAGATGGAAATATACTACAGACTTACTTGATGTAACTGCGGTACAAACAACAAGAAAATGTTATAGTTTCACTGCATCCTACTGTAAAACACAAATCCAGTAGAAAACTTGCGAATACAATTGCTATACATTAACAGCAGAAAGACAACTTTGCTGCTACTACTGCAACCTAGAGTAAAAAGTCAGTAGACATATGCTGATATATTTACTATACATTAACAGCAAAAGACACAACACTTAGCCAGAATTAACTACAATGAAATCTTAGTTATATTTTTCTAGTACACATTTGAACCAAAATGAAATAAACCATTGTGAAAATATATGAAGGCTGCCAGCCTAGCTAGATAGGATTTTGTATATAATTCTTTCATTTGTAAATATTTATGTAAGCCACATGCTTGTTCTCTTAAATGTAAGAAAATTATGGTAAATGGTGAACTTCAAAAATGTAACCAAATTTCACTCTGCTGGAGGAAAGCTGTTAAGTCAAGCATTGTATAATTGTTTGATCTCAAAACTCAGAGCCGAGATGTCTGAATGAAATAATTCTTCCTATTGTTTGAGACCAGAGTTAATGGCTAGAATTTACATGTATGTTGTCTTTTATTGCTCTGATTCCTGACTAGCTGCAAGATCAAAAGGGCTGTTACACTCTGAGTTTCTGTTAGCCTGGGAAATAGAGAATAATGATGTATTCTGAAATGAGTCCATGGTACTATGTAATCAATTTAAGGACAGAGAGAGAGAGAATCAGGGCATTTTGCATTTATCTTGAGAACATCCAACTCACCAGTACTCTGCCTGTGCTCTGTATGTAAGTAGGATGTTAGACTTTACTGTCTCTCTTAGAAATAGCTAGGAAATAGGAAGATTAGACTAGTTATTTTCTGTATTGATGTCAGAACTATTCTACTGTATTATTTTAAGCATTTCTCTGTGATTTCTGAACTTTTGACTAGCACTGTGTAGTAAGAAGTACTGTCTTGTGTTTTTATTATTTATTATTAAATATTTTTAAACCTTTCAACTGTGGCTGTTTTGTGTAGAGATAATGTAAGCTCTGGAGTACATTTGCATGTATATTATGATACTGGCCAAACCACTCCAATAAGCCTTAAAAAGTTCTGGGCACACTTACTAATTGTATACTAATATTGCACAGTAACAATTGGACACCCTTTGATAAGGGCCTTATTAGTAGCTGATATTAGTGGTTGGTGCCAAGTGGTACTACTATATAGTCTGGGCAGAAGGGGCATAGCTGGAGAACCTGTGCCAGCATCCCCAGGAGTGTCTGTTTGTATGTAACTCATATCTCAAAGTGTGTGTGTGTGTGTGTGTGTGTGTGTGTGTGTGTGTGTGTGTGTGTGTGTGTGTGTGTGTGTGTGTGTGTGTGTGTGTGTGTGTGTGTGTGTGTGTGTGTGTGTGTGTGTCAGTTACTTGGGCAGGGGCAAAAAGCACTGGTTGGACAGAGAGGGTGCTGGAGGTTTTAGCTTGACCACTAGGCTGAGATATGGACCCTATAGCTGTGCCAGTGGGAAGTCTTATTGGGGATTTGGAGAGAAAGGGAAAAACCAGCCCTAGACTGACTGTAATCCCTGTGTGCTCTTAAGGGAAATTGTACTTTATTGTGTGTGTATTTGTTATTCTTCCCAATGTGGATGCCCCTCACTGGTGTTAGTGGTGAGGATTGAGGCTCCTTGATTGCTGGGCCAGTGCACAGGCATCACATAATAATTGTTTGGCAGTGGTGGGATATCCACATCACATATTAATTGGTTGGCAATTGGCTTGTAGTGGTGTGGATAGTGAATTCCTGTAGATTGTGTACAGTGATCACTGAATGTGTTTTTGTACTCTAAATCACCCACACAGTGAATATTCAGAGTTCAGATCACAACTGTTTTATTTCTTTGGTTAGATTAGTTAGTTAAGGAGAGCAGGCAAGAATGTCAGTAGAGAAGTATGGCAAGCTGACAAGGAGCCAGCTGGCTGAGATGTGCCAGGCTAATGGACTGGTGCATGGAAACTTGACTAAGGCTTTGGTCACAGCTGCATCAGTAAACAGCAGTCATGAGGATGATCAGACTGGCCGTGGAGATGTACAACACTCAGAGAATGGACAGCTCAACCTTTCTGCAGAGGACTTAAAATCCATCTGGAGCTAAAGAAACTTGAGTAGGAGACCAGGTGTTTAAAAAAAAAACAGCAGAGAGACTGAGACATATATAGGCTGAGGTGAATGAGAAACTGCTACACCTGGAAGCTGAGGAGAAGGAAAGGCAGATGCAGCATGAAAAGGAGGTGCTGACTCTTTGCTAGAGTCCTGGTGGTATTGGGGAAGGGAGTAACTGGACCCCAGAAGCACAAAAAATCAGTAAATTTCTTCTGCAGTTTAAAGAGGGGGATAATTTGTCATATGTTTGAGATGGTATGTAAACAGTATGATGTTGACCAAATGCTCTGGGTACAGTTCCTGACCCCCTTACTCCATTGTAAAGCTGTAACTATTGTATTCAAAATGTCTGACGTTGACTGTTTTAATTATACTGCTGTTAAGAATTGTTTATTGAAATTTTTTAAGCTAACACCGGAAACTTATAGGAAAAAGTTTTGTGAGCATAGTCACAAGGCAGATGAAAGTGTGTGCAATTATATTGCTGAACTGAGCACTTATTTTCATAGGTGGGTGAGTGGATGTCAGGTCACCACTTTGGAGGGCTGGCAGACATTTTGGTAAGGGAACAAGCCCTTATAACTTTGCCTGAGGACAATAAGATCTGGTTAGCTGATAGGTAATGTGCTATCTCAGAGGAGTTCAGGAAGAAGGGAGACCTATATCTAGCAAGCAGGGCATCCCTGCACAGGAAGGAAACTCCCAGTACTGCTCATGGGTCTAAACGACCCCATGCTGGGCAGCCCAGACTGGCCCAACAGAATCTGCCAGTAGCAGGGAAAGCCACTAATCCAGGTACATGTCCAGGACCTAGGGTTAAATGTTTTGAATGCAACCAGTGGGGCCATGTGGCATACAGATGTCCATGGGGGTAAGGTGGGGAACCAAAGGTGAGTGAGCCAGTAAGTGAGAAAGACAAAATGCCAATAGTAGGTTGTCTTGAGATAACAGGGGTACTGAACTACCATCCTATAGATGTCCTGAAAGGGAAGGATTTTGATAAGGCTGTATCATGTGTTTATGCATTACATGCAATCAGGCTTCCAGAGAAGCATGTGGGTCTGGTAGCCTGGGGGAGACCCAGACAGACCACATGCATGCAGCCAGGATTGGTGAGGTGGGTACTTCAAGGAGGGAGCTACTCTGTAGCAGTGAGACTGGAGGTGAGTCACAGCTGCTTGTGGGTATTGCTGTCCCCTTGGACAGAGTGACTGCAAAGGTAGAGGTGAGTAGTAGTACCCAGGCTGACAGTGAGGCTCTGCTGTCAGAGGATGCCAGACTTCCTGTGGAAGGGGAGCTGGGAAGGGATATAAAGAAAGAGTTGAGACAGGCTCAGCTGTCAGACCCTACATTACAAGGCCTGAGGCAGGTAGCTAGTGAGGCACCTGTTTCTTAAGGGAAGGGGGAAATCTGTATACTGGGACAGAGGGTTACTGTATAGGTTCATAGGTAGGTACTAGGCTATCGGACCAAGGGCCTAAGTAAGCCTAGCCAACAAGGTTCCCTGGCTTATGCCAACCAAGAAAGTTAATTTCCTGTGCCCCTGTCAAGCAGAGCCACAGAAGGGATCCCTGGGGTATATTTCCTATTTCCCATACACTCATCAAGATTTTTCTTGAACAGTGCTAATGAGGAACTTTGCTTGACATAGATGGATAGTTTGTTCCAGAGTATAGGAAGTCTCTGGGACAGGAATCTATCCCTCCAGCATATCCTGTTTATTGTGGTGACAAGGTTTATGTCCCTAGAGCATGTAACTTGGAGGGACTGGGATTTCTTAAGGTGTAGCATGTCCAACAGCTCTGGGATTAACATAGCTTTATATGTTAATCAGAGATCTCCTCAGATTAGGCGATATGCTGCAGAGTAAAGCTGGAGGTTTTTGAGACGGTCAGTGTAGGGCATCTGTTTTAGGCCAGTAATCCTCTTTGTAAGGTACTTCTGTGGTCTTTCAAGCTGCTGCAGATGTCTTGGGATTTACATTCCTAAAGGGACGTTGTACTCTATAATGGGTCTAATGAGTGACAAGTAGAGGGAAACAATTACCTCTTTTTTCCTGGATGAGAACCCTTTTGCAATGAGGTGTGCCAAAGGATTTCCTGACTTCTGTGGTGATGTGATTTTCAAAGGAGAGACTACTGTCCACTTGGGTAAGTAAACTGCCGTTTATGTGATAGTTCATGGGTACAGAGTTTTTACAAAAGGGGATGACAATGCACTTTTTGGCATTGAGCTTGAGGCCATGCCTTTGACACCAGGTATCTGTCTCAGTGAGACCCTTCTGTAGGATGTCCACATCATTTTGGGACTCGACTATGGCTCATAGTTTGCAGTCATCTGCGAACTTCGTTAGCCAGAGGCCTTCTGTGTTAGCCTGTACTTCAAAGAAGTAGATACCAAACAGGAGAGGTCCCAGGACTGAACCCTGTGGTACTCCATTTGTCACTGGTTTGAAGTCAGATTTGGAGTCTGCAACTTTTACAGTGTTGGCTCTGTCAGTGAGCCAGTTGGCAACCCATCTTGTGATGTAGGGATTTATACCTAGTTTAGTGAGTTTAGCTATAATTCCAGAATGGGGGATGGTGTCGAAAGTCTTGGCGAGGTCAAGATAAGCTCTGTGCACCACCTTACCCTCATCTACGGCTTGGTGACTGCCTCAAAGAAGTTGATCAGGTTCAGAAGGCATGATCTGCCTTTCACAAACCCAAACTGGGTGGTGTCCAGAGTTTGGAGGTTACCAATGTCTTTGTTTATGAGTTCCATGATGATACATTCCATGGCCTTTCAGACCAGGCTCGTCAGGCTAATAGGGCGATAGTTCCTAGGATCAGTGGTGGCTCCCCCTTTGTGGAGTGGGATAACTGTTGCTGTGCACCATTCAGTGGGCACAAAGCCTCATGTGCGTCTATGATTGAACATGGTGCTTATTCGTTCTGAAGTTCATGTAAAACACAACCTGGGATGTAGTCCGGTCCCATGGATGCTGTGTTTTTGGTTTTAGAGAGTGCAGCTTTTACCTGACTCTGCATTCTTCCTGTATAGATATGGGCCCTTTAGGGGGTGAGAGTTGGGGGGGGGTAAAGTTAGCACTGAACCTGTCTGCCAGGATGTTGGCAATATCAGTTGGTTCTGTAATTTTTGTGCCATTGTGCTGTAACTCAGTGCAGATCTGAGTGTTGCCATTGAGATTCTTGACATAGCTATAGAATGCTTTGTGGTTGTCCTTAGCATCAGTGGCAATTTTGTTTTCATAGCTAGCTTTGGAGGATCTTATAAGGGATCTCAGCTTCTTACTGAGGCTGACCAGGGAGCTCCTCCACTCATTGGGATTTTACTCTCTTTTGCAAGAATTTCTTCCTTCTGTTGTAGAGTTTGTTTATGGCAGGGGACCACCAGATTGGCATCCTTTTTTTGGAGGATAGCGTCTTGGTTCTGTTTGGGATAGCATGATCCATGTACTCATGTAAGTGCTTACAGAGTGCATTTGTATTGGATTCAGCAGTCATAACTGTATTGTCCATCTGCATGGGTGTCATGAAGTTTGCCACTTCTGTCTTAAGAAGCATGAAGTTGGCTTTGGAGAAATCTTTTACCATGGTTTTCTTAATGGTGGGTGGGGTGGGGTATGGATATCTAGGGTGATTAACTTATGGTAGGATCTGACCAATGAGGAGTTGATTTCAGGTGTGGAACACCGATCACTCATGTTGGTAGTGACTAGGTATAGGATATTGTTGCACCTGGTGGTGGTGTGGATAAATTGATCCAGGGCATTGGAACTTATGAATTCCAGAAAGCGTTGAGCAAAGGAGTTGGTACATGAGTATTTTTCTCAGTTAATGGTGGGGGAGTAGTATAGTGAGTGGACCCCTGAAGGAGGGCTAGAAGGTGAGAGAATACAGCAGTCGGTAGTACTTAGAGCCTACCATCTAGCACTTCTAGTCATAGCCCATGATATTCCCTTTGCAAGTCATATGGGCATAAAATGTACAAAGAGACATATTATGCAGAACTTCTATTTGCCTGGAATTTCCAAAGAAGTAACAGGGTATTGCAGGACCTGTGAGCAGTGCCAAAAGGTAGGCAAGGCAAGAGACAAGGTGAGAGCTCCTTTGATGCCTTTGCCTGTGATTGAGGATCCATTTCAGAGGGTAGCTATGGATATTGTTGGGCCTCTGAGTACCTCAAGTTCCACAGGGAGAAAGTATATCCTAGTAGTATTAGATTATGCTACAAGATACCCTGAGGCAGTGGCTCTGTCCTCCATTGAGGCAGAAAAGGTGGCAAATGCTTTGTTAGAGATTTTCAACAGGGTAGGTTTCCCAAAAATATACTGACGGACAGGGGTGCCAACTTCATGTCAGGCCTGCTGGCTTTTCTGTGGAAGTACTGCAGGGTGAAGCACCTGAAGACCACCCCTACCATCTCCAGACTAATGGTCTTGATGAAAGGTTAAACTTTACAATCAAGTCCATGCTACGGGCATTTGCAGACCAGTTTAAGAGGGAGTGGGACAAATATTTGCCCCATCTGTTGTTTGTTACAGAGAGGTTCCCCAGGAATCCACAGGTTTTTCACCCTTTGAGTTGCTGTATGGGCATAGGGTGAGAGGACATCTAGATTTAATTTGTGATGAGTGGGAAGCTGAGTGTGAATCTCACAAGGAATCTGTTGTGTCATATGTCCTAAACCTCAGGACAAGGCTCAGTGAACTCATGGGCTTGGCCCAGGAGAATCTGGCAGAAGCCCAACAACAGAAAAAGGTATGACAGGAATGCTCGAGCTAGAGAGTATGCTGTAGGGCAGCATGTAATGGTTCTCATTCCTGTCAGACCCAATGAGCTGTATGCAGCTTGGGAGGGACCCTACAAGGTGGTAAGAAAGGTATGTGATGTTAACTACAATGTGGAACTGCTAGGCAGAAGCACAAATTGTACCATGTTAACATGATGAAACCTTACCATAATAGGGAGGCCCTTGTGCTGAGCATTTGCAGTGGCTTGCAGGAGGAGTCTGAGGGAGATCTGGTGACTGATCTCCTCAGTGAGGCTTGGACTGACACCTCAGTGGAAGGGGTAGCAGTGTCCCAGCAGCTATCTCCTACCCAGGTTTGAGAAATCCGAGCAGTGTTACAGGAGTTTGGTGACATGTTCACTGGGAAACCAGGTGGATACAGGACAACAAAGGCCTATTATGCAGGCCTCTTATAGGGTGCCTGAGAGAATCAAACAGACTCTGAGGGAAGAGATACAAGAAATGTTGGAACTAGGGATAATCAAGAGTCCAACAGTCACTTGTCCTCCTGAGTGGTGCTGGTGCCAAAGAAAGATTGCAGCACCAGGTTCTGTGTGGACTACAGGAAATTAAATAGTCACAAAGAGTCAGATGCTTACCCCATGCCTAGGACAGATGAGGCCGTAGAGCAACTGGGTGGGGCTAACTATCTTACCATCATTGATCTTACCAAAGGTTAATGGCAGGTGCCCTTGACTCCCAGTGCTAGAGAGAAGTCAACCTTTGTGACTCCTTTTGGCTTGTATGAGTTCACAAAGATGCCATATGGGATGAAAATGCCACAGCGACTTTTCAGAGGCTGGTAGATCATATCCTAGCAGGAGCAGGAGGGTTTGCCATTGCTTACCTAGGTGATATTGCCATCTATAGCCATTCTTGGCAAGAGCACCATCAACATGTCAGGGAGGTGCTAGGCAGACTACAGAGGGCAGGGTTGACCATTAAGCCCAACAAATGTCAGGTGGATATGGCAGAGGTCTCCTATCTGGGACATAGAGTGGGGAGTGGTAAGATCAGACCAGAACCTGCCAAAGTGGAAGCCATTCGGGCATGGCCTGCACCTGTTACCAAAAAGCAGGTGAGGGCATTCTTAGGGACAGCAGGATACTACAGAACATTTGTCCCCAGTTATAGTACCATAGCTGCTCCCCTCACGGACGAGACAAGGACAAACAGGCCAGATAAGGTAGTGTGGACCTCAGCTTGTGAGTAGTCATTCCAGAAGCTTTAAGAAGCTTTGGGAAGACCCCCTGTATTAGCCAGTCCAGATTACAGCAAAGAATGTGTTGTGCAGGTGGATGCTTCAAACCTTGGGGTGGGAGATGTACTTAGCCAGATTTCTTCAAAAAGAGAAGATCACTCAGTGGTTTATTTCAGTCGTAGGCTCCAACCCAGGGAGGAATGCTATGCATCTGTAGAAAAGGAATGTCAAGCCATAGTGTGGGCACTGCAGAAACTTCAGCCTTATCTGTATGGAAAAAAATTCAGTGTATTGAGAGATCGCAATCCCCTAACATGGTTAAACAGAGCCAGCCATCAAAATGCCAAGTTGCTAAGATGGAGCCTAGGGTTACAAGCATGAGATATGTCAGTTCAGCACTGCAGTGGGAATACCAATGCCAACACAGACGGGCTCTCAAGACAGGGAACGGGGTGCGGTATACTCAAGCAGACCTAACCCTGTCAAGCAATGTTTCTCAAGAGTCACTTGAAAATTTGAGTTCTCCCGGGGAGAAGATATGTGAAGATATCTGAAGGCTGCCAGCCTAGCTAGATAGGATTTTGTAGATAATTCTGTCATTTGTAAATATTAATGTAAGCCACATACTTGTTCTCTTAAATGTAAGAAAATTATGATAAATGTTGAACTTCAAAAATGTAACCACATTGCACTCTGCTGGAGGAAAGCTGAATAGTCAAGCATTGTATAATTATTTGATCTCAAAACTCAGAGCCGAGATGCCAGAATGTTTTGAGACCAGAGTTAATGGCTAGAATTTACATGTGTAATGTCTTTTATTGCTCTAGCTTCCTGACCAGCTGCAAGATAAAAAGGGCTGTTACACTTTGACTTTCTTTTAGCCTGGGAAAATGAGTCAGTGGTACTGTGTAATCAATTTAAGGACAGAGAGAAAATCAGGGCATTTTTTGCATTTGTCTTGAGAACATCCAACTCACCAGTACTCTGCCAGTGCTCTGTATGTAAGTAGGATGCTAGACTTTAGTGTCTCTTTTAGAAATAGCTAGGTAATAGGAAGATTAGACTAGAAGTTTTCTGTACTGATGTCAGAACTATTCTATTGTATTATTTTAAGCATTTCTCTGTGATCTCTGAACTCTTGACTAGCACTGTGTAGTAACAAGTATTGTCTTGTGTTTTTATTATGTATTATTAAATATTTTTAAAACTTTCAACTGTGGCTGTTGTATGTAGAGATAATTTAAGCTCTAGAGTACATTGCATTTGTATAGTGATACTGGCCGAACCACAACAGTAAGCCTTAAAAAGTTCTGGTCACACTTACTAATTGTATACTAATATTGCACAGTAATAATTGGACACCCTTTGATAAGGACCTTATTAGTAGCTGATATTAGTGGTTGGTGCCATGTGGTACTACTGTATAGTCTGGGGAGAAGGGGCATAGCTGGAGAACCTGTGCCAGCCTTCCCCAGGAGTGTCTGTGGGTTTGTATATAACTCATATCTCAAAGTGTGTGTGTGTCAGCTACTTGGGCAGAGACACAAAGCACTGGTAGGACAGAGAGGGTGATGGAGGCTTTAGCTTGACCACTAGGTAGAGATCTGGACCCTATAGCTGCGCCAGTGGGGAGTCTTATTGGGGATCTGGAGAGAAAGTGAGAAACCAGCCCCAGACTGACTGTGGTCTCTGTGTGCTTTTAAGGGAAATTGTGCTTTACTGTGTGTGTATTTGTTATCCTTCCCAATGTGGACGCTTCGCACTGGTGTTAGTGGTGAGGATTGAGGCTCCTTGATTGCTGGGCCAGTGTACAACAATAATGAAATATTAATATATTTAATTTTAGTTGCAGTGGTGGTTAGAACAAAAGCAGATATACTGATATATTTAAGCTAGTGCAATGGTCAGAAATTGAAAAACCATGTTCTGTCTTATATGGACATTCTGTATCTAGTGTTTGCCCTGCAGTGCTTTAAGTGGTTGTTAATATATTTTTAATATGTTATTCCCACAAATGACCAGATTGTATAGCCATACAAACTTGATTTTGTTCTGTTGCTAAACTTTATAATTTCTATAATAATCTCCTTATTCACTGAATATATGACATATCTTTGATGATCATTAGTTTTCCGACTGTGTTTAATTTACATGACAATATTAAGAACTACTATTAATAATAGGAATTTTCAGGCAAAATTCAATAAGTTTTTTTTCACTGATTCTCCCATCTGTGCTCTGTTATAATCACACGTGTGGCACCTTGTTAGGCATGGTAATGAGCTTTTTTTCTTCCCCAGCTACTGACAGTGTTTTACACTACATTTTTTTTGTTATTCAGCTGCAGAGACCCACTGCTCCCTCTTTTAGATAAAAATGTGCTGTTTCCAGAAATTCTTGTCAAACTGCTCTCTTACTGTGACTGACAATACACATATAAAGAGCTGTGAGTCTCCAGCCTCGAGGTTGTGTGGGCCCAGTGGAAAAATAGAGGAAAGAGCTATATTCATTTTGCATTGTGGTCTTTTCCTGGGGCGGCCACAGTGGTGCAGTGGTTAGCATTGTCACCTCATAGCAAGAGGTTCTCCGGTTCGATCCTCAGCTGGGGTCCTCCCTGTGGTTGTGTGGGTTTCCTCCGGGTGCTCCGGTTTCCTCCCACATCCCAAAGACATGCTGCAGGTGGATTGGACACTCTAAATTGACTCTAGGTGTGAGTGCGTGTGCCTTCTGTGCAAGGTTGGGCACCAGGCTGGCAACTCGACACTGTAAAACTCCACTGCCAGTCATGAGCGGACAGGTGATCCATTGTGGTGACCCCTAACCGGGAAAAGCCGAAAGAAGAAGAAGAAGATTGTGGTATTTTTCTGTCACAGCAGTATCAGGATGTGACACTTAAGAGTTAGGGAGAGAAACAAAAAAAAAAAGTATTTTGATATTTCCTACAAACCCAACAACAAAGAAGCTGAGTAAAACAAAAATGTCACGAAAGTAAAGCATGGCTAAATCATGTTTTGCATTCAGCATTGTAAAGTTCATATTATACTTAGGAAATTCTACTCTGGATTGAGGAAGTCATGTATTTGACCTGTCCTTTAAATAAACATGACAGAAGGTATGGCCATGTGTGCTGATGTTTTTTGGTGGGTATGACTGTTATTGTGTTTATGAAGTTAATGGGTGAATGTTTCCAGTGTGAAACTGAAAAAGTTTCACAAGAAAGGTTTCCATATTTAGAATTATTTTTCCTTTGGTTGTTTTGCTGAATATCTACCACCAGGAAGCATTTACTACATATTCCATCAAAGCCAGTAA
Organism: Protopterus annectens; assembly: GCF_019279795.1. Lineage (NCBI taxonomy): Eukaryota > Metazoa > Chordata > Ceratodontiformes > Protopteridae > Protopterus > Protopterus annectens. The sequence continues at coordinate 1,791,595,979 of NC_056737.1, forward strand.
GCTAAGATATAAAGAATATTATGGCAGAAATTTTAGTCATTCATTAAGGATGTATGGGAAAAGCAGGAGACTGGAAAACAGTCATAAACAAGGAAGATGTATTTGGCCATCCAAATACATCTTCCTTGTTTCTGACTGTTTTCCAGTCTCCTGCTTTTCCCATACATCCTTAATGAATGACTAAAATTTCTGCCATAATATTCTTTATATCTTAGCTTACTGGCTTTGATGGAATATGTAGTATAGCTGATATAATTCTTATCACCTGTCAACAATCTCTCACTGCTGTATATCATCCATGCCTGTCCTTCATTAGTTCTTTAGTCTTTATTCCTATACACTTTTAATTAATATTAAGACCCCTTTCTTTTGCTACCCTTGTATACAAGATGATAAATCCCACACACACTTTTCTTTACAAAGATTTAATGTTGTTTATGACTGAGGTATGTTTCTTGCAACATTATTAGCTGTTCATTACTATTATAAATATGCCAGTATCTTATCTTGCATTTTCTTCTTCTTTTATCTTATCAACAAACCGAATTATATTCTAAACAAATAAGTCAAATTGCGTCATAGTAAAATTATATTTTATTCTACTTAACTTAAAATTATTTGACTTACTGTTAGAAACTGGTCCTTCATAGTTTATTCTTATCACTTTTTTGCCACTTTATTATTCTTCTGTAATATTGTCTCATCTGAACCTGATTTATTTTGAAAACACACACTTCTGTCCATAGTCAATGAACAGACAGCACACACACACACACACACACACACACATACACACACACACACATATGTGTGTGTGTCTGTGCGTGTGTGTGCGTGCATGTCTGCATGTGTGTGTGCATGTGCATGTGTCTGTGTGTGTGTGTATATAAATAAATAAATATATATGTGTATATATATATATATATATATATATATATATATATACATGTCTGTGTGTGTGTGTATATATATATATATATATATATATATATATGTATATATATATATATATATATATATATATATATATACATGTCTGTGTGCACATACACACACACACACACACACACACACACACACACACACACACACACACACACACACACAGCCATAGAGCTGATGCTCTAAGCACAGAGCAGTACAAAGCTTCTTCAATTATTCTCTTATCATTCAAAGTCTTTTGGGTAGGAAGATGACAATTATAATCACTGCCTCAATGCTCTGTTTTATCTTCCTTGTCTGCATTATTTCATCATGCTGTTTTGCAGCTGCCCCTCTATCCTTGAGTAGCTAATTAGCCAGTAAATATTCCAGATGTAACTATTTTTAAAAAGTCAAGCTTTGCTATCTAGACACAGTTACTCCACTCTCTTAAAATTAAATATTACCAATAATACCAGTTTGTTAACTAGGTAAGTGCACTGGGCACTCAGTACATTTCTGCGGAAACTCCATGAGCAGTGTGTGGTTAAATGACTTGCTGAAAGTCTCACAGTAGGCAAATGATGGCTGAAGGAGTCAAACCTTGTAACACAGGCAATACAACTCACAACCTTAACCCTCTGCCAGATAATCTTGTATAGCATGTCAAAGAAAACAAATTGCATTCCAAGATCACTGGAGCCATGCCTGATAACAAACGTGACAAGAAAATGAAATAAAAGCATTTTCCAATATGCATGTTTTTCATTTCAGTTATAGTAAACAACCTCCTACATTTGATCAACTTCCCCAGTTAGCATTTCTAGTGCATTATTTTTTGTGAATCTTGCTTTTTAACCTACTGAACAGTCAGCATACTTGTTTAAGTAATTTGCATTGGTAACTAGAACTAGTACATGCATTGTCAAAGCTAATATTATACAGTGTTTTGCACTATTTTTTATCACATAATGTATGTCTCCTTTTTCCATTTTTATTTAGATAGAAACTTTTATTAGACAGCTTATAGTGACTACAAAATGAAATCTTGTCATTTTCACACTGATAGTTACCGATCTCAATGGTTTTACAATGTATATTCTATTGGTTTCCTTTTTTATTCATCATCCATTCATTTACATCCCCCTCCCATCAAAACTATCATGGTACATTTACTAAAAGCAAGATAAACATAACTTACAGTTTGAGAAGAGAAACTTTTATCAGATAGCATACAGTATAGGCCACTCCCATTTTGCTAACCATAGCATTTCATTTTTATGTACAAATTTGACAATTTATATAATTAAATTTATGTTTATCATATAGTTAGTTTCCAGTCTAGTACTTACTGATTTCAGTGGTTATAAAATCCCATTCAGAATGGAATTTATACTCTTTTCCATATAAACATTATCCTTTTTAAGATTGTTCTCTTTCAGTGTTTCCAGTACTTCATGTTTTATGGAGTCTTTATCTTTTTTTTTTTTTAAATCAGTTTCCTGTCCCTTGTTTTAGCTATTATTTTCTTTTGGAAAACAGGAAAGGGCTTCACAGAAAATCTCTGTCTCTGTCTCTCTTCTTTAATGTGCTTAATAGTTTGCTTTTCTACACTTGTAGACATATTACTTGTGCCCTCTCCACCTTTCCCTGCCTTCATCAGTTGTTTTCTCTTTGCCAGTTCACCTTGTGCCTGTTGAGGGTCTGTGTAGGTTTTTAATCCAGGTGGATAGAAGACTTGACACCATGCAGGATACAATAACTTGAAACAAAGTTTCATTTCTTTGCACAGCTTATGAAAGGAAGAAGAGCACTTCTGTCAGATTGTGTTTGTAATGAAAAGTCAGTATTCATGTAAACCTTTGTGTCTCTAGCCTTTAAAATTACTCTTTCCCTTCACAAAATTGCAAAAAAAAAAAAAAAAATCCTACTTTAACCAATATTTCTTTAATTTAATCAGTATAGGTATTGGTTGCTTTGTCAGTGTCAAATTTGAAATTTTACTATCTGTGCTCTTTCTATTTTAATATCATCCACAGATGGTCTAGGCTATATGCTGAGGCACCATTTTATAATGTGTGTATAACCCTTCCCTTCAGTTTGCCTGGCAATGCTGTTCACTTATCGTTATTTATGCAAGGCATAGACTTGAGTTCAACCAGTTTCTATGCCATTTATTCATATTTTAATTGTTGCCCACATTTTATCTTTCATCGTCTTTTCAACAGTTTGCATATCAATGATTTCATCTGAATGCATGCTTAAGACATCGTCTATTTCTTGCAGCCTTCTGTTATTTGTTTCTATATTATTCCAACAAGGATTGGTTTATCTTAAAAATCTCATTGCATTTGGTCAGTCTAGTCTTTCTCTTTAGGGTGACTTAAGATTTTTCTCCTCCTGCTGCCATTATTGTCTGCTTTTCCCAGCATTGCTGCACCATGCTGCATTTATTCTCCTTATGAATTTTCATATTTGCACTCCTTCTTACTTCATTTTTTCATTTCCCGGTTGACCATAGACACTCCAACTCCCAATTTCTAAATTTGAAGTTTTCAATTTCTGTTAATAATTTACAGTAGTTTGCAGGCTTTTGCTAATTTAAACTTTTCACTGCCCAGAAATCTTTACACTGCTACTTACATCTTAAGATCAGGCATGTAGTATGTTGCTGTCAGATTAGGTTGTGGGAGGCGATAACCTTATCTAATTCACAGGAATCCATTGAATACATAGTTAAATCAGGAGACTTCTCTAACTGAATGAGTGTTTTCAGCAAGTTAATGAGTCACTGCATTCTGTTATCACATTTAGTTTCAGCAGACTCTAAGAAAACATCAACTGTTTAAGCTCTGAAGATGAGATATAGCATTTAAATATATAAAGTATTATCCTTATATTTGGTATTTGATTACTTATGTAAATGCCACATTTCTGCTGCCAGTGAAGATAAATTTCAATATACAGCAGGATTTAAGTGTATTATCGTTTTCAGATTGTGAAACTTCTGGGAAAAATGGAGGTAAACAGAAGCAAAGAGATAAAGGATGTCATATAAGCAAAAGCATAGAGATTAAGTGATGTATAGTAACATTAGTTTTCTAAGACAATGGACTTCTATACTGCTGCCACTTTCTATGAATGGCTAATGTATTCCTCAAGTAGAATTACCACCTAGTATTACTAAGCAGCTGTCTATTATTTTATTGCATTAAGGTCTTCTTTTGCTTAGTTCTTTACTAATTATATGTCAGTCCATTTGTATTTCAGTGGATGAAATACCAGTTAACCAACAGGTGTAAAAAGTCAGGGTGGGAGGGTCATCTTCCTAACCTAAAAGATGTTACCAATAGTGTCCCACAGTGTCCTGTATTAGTGCTAATTTCTCTTTGTGTTGTTCTCCACAGATATAGAAGTAGGAAATATGCTGTGGAGAAATAATTATGCTGATTACTACAATTTGTAACATAATGACTTCAATAAAAGGAGCTGAAATTAACCAAGATTGACTACAGAAATACTCCCCTTATACATTGGTATTGACCTTAACGTTAATGTGAGTAAATGTATAAATGTAGCATAGTGAAATCTTAACTTAAAATACAAACTCAAAATAAATGGCCAGATTATAGAAAATTACTGCTGGGTTATCACTTGATTCATAGTCCTAGGCAGTGGAATTTTGTCATGTGAGTGGCTATTTGTTATTCTTCTGGCATGGTAACACCCAGTAGTAGTAGTATGTGATGGGCAGATCACATATACCTGTCCCTCAGGTAGATTCTGCAGTGGGCAGTATGTGAATCTGTCCCTCAGGTGGATCCTGCAGTGGGTAGATCATGCGTATCGTTTCCTAAGGTAGATTCTGCAGTGGGCAGATCATGCGTGGCTGGCCCTAAGGTAGATTCTGCCAGTGGCAGCTGGTGACTTCAAATCAATGGGGGGCTGCAGGTGACAGCTGAATGGGTGGGGATCAATGGGAAAAGGTGTGACTAACTCAAAAGGGGAGGAGCTATGCTCAAAACCACAAAAACTGTAACTTTAATTAAATATGCTGCCCTAGGTGCCAAACCGTCATTATGAGAGTCCAATCAAGAGAAAATGAAGTGTAGAAGAAAAACATATTTCAATGTATTGGCTGCATGACAGCATATCTAGATGGAAACTAAAAGGTTGTGAGGCATGAAAAAGTAAACTACTTTTTTAAATACATTACTGGAATGCCAATCAAATTCAAGTATAAGAAAAACAAGCAGCACACAACTCAAACCACTTCTCCTTGTACTGCAGTTCTAATTATAATTTATATTCAGCTTTATAAAAGTACTAAGTAACATGCTGAAAGTAGAAATCTCTGTGATACCCTCACTTGTAGAAATGTTTCTTATCCAAAAAAGACCTGCTGCCTAACAACTATCTACTTGTTTCATGGGGAAAACATGATCAAAGTAAAAAATGAAAAGTAAACAAGAAACAAGCTCAATATGCATTGCTTAAAGGATTACTGTACAGGTTATGGACCACGCATGATAGATTGGTATTCTATTTAGTTTATGGGTAAAGCCTGCAAAGATGACTGCAAGTCTCCAACAAATATATTGAGCTTCTGAAAAAACTGTAATACTGTCCTTTATTACAAATACTTGTCATATGCATTTCAATACCTAAGGCTTATATGTTATTTAGTTATGTAAATATTCTTTGCATGGCAACAACAAAAAGGATTTCAATGTTGGCAATTCTTTAACAGCATGCTTATTAAAGCTTACTTGCATCTTACAATCTCAACAAGGTTACCTGATGGTCATTAAAGCATTGCAACTTAAACACAGAGCAACCGGCACTTTCTGAATAATAATAAGCATAAATCAACAGTATAAAAATATGACAGAAACCAGACCATTCTGCAAAATCAAAGACAGATGAAAAGCCACTGTAGTACTTGCGTCTACCTTGGATGGGGGAATACTCTGCACATTTACATTGCATAACTGCTCCTTGCCTTGCTTGGACACATTCAGAGTTACTAAATGGGGGAGTGGGGTGCAACAAGTATGTCACAATTTGAAATGCCTCTGGCTGACTGTGATGGCCCTGACACATTTGTCATACCTGTCACCTCAGAGTAAGAAATCTGGACAAAGCCATACATAGAAGTGGGACAAAGGCCCAAAAATAAGGACAATTTTTAAATATTCATCTTATAAACTTAGAAAGATAATAGAATAGTAGGTCTTGCATTAGTATGAATTTAGTGAAGGGTATGAGATCTGAAATTCAAATGTCTGTCATTATTTTATAACTTCAGTCTTTAATGATTTGCCATTAATTGTCCATAAAAACACAATTTTATGAAAAACAGACCAAAAATGTGATGCAAAAATAATATAAAATAGCCACACAATACAGCTGGGAACCTGTCAAGAAGGGACACTTTTTTAATATCAGTACTGCTAACTTGAGCAGCTGACAAAATAAAGGAATCTATATGCATTTCTGAAATAGAAGTAATCTATAACTCTGATTATTATAGTTATTTATTAATTGTAAACCCTCCATGTTTTCTTCCAAAATTGCCATTTTGCGGAGGGATTATTAAGGGAAGAGCAACATTTTGAGCCAAAATTGGGGACAGTTGAGAGGTTTGGATATGCCTAATTCTATAAAGCAATTTATTTGCACGTACCTCTCAACCTATTAATGCAGGAAATCTGGACAAGGCCAAATATACTGGGGGAACATATAAACAGTACTAAAAATTGCTCTTGCATAAACTGAGACAGTTGATAGAATAACAGGTCTTGCTTTAGCATGCATTTTTCTGAAGGTTATGAAGTCTGAAACTCAGTGTCTGTCATTATTTAGTGACTTAATTCCTAAACGATTTGCCAGAAAAACGCAAATTTTATGAGGAACAAACCAAACATAAGAAGCAATAATCTGAACAGTTGAGAGGTATAGTTCAGCCATGTCTGTCTTTGGGTTTACCGCCCTTCCCCCCTCATAAAATCATGGTTGAATGGAGCCTCCCCCCTGCAGCCATTCCAATGAACCATTACTTGGCTATTTTACCCCATTTACCATAAACACTAATGTGCATACTGCTTTACTTCTGTGATGATTTGGACTTCATTTGAAAGTTTTATTTTGCATTTTACAGCACAAACACTAATAGATATCTGCTAAACAAAGCAATGGAGTCTCACAATGAAAACATATTTAGCATTAAAACTTCTCTAGCCTTGAAACTCACATTCATTGAAACAGCATTGAAACCCACATTCAAAGAAAATACATTTTGCCAGTGGCAGATAAAGATTAACTTTGGGCTGTTTTCAAATCACAGGCCCCTTGCACATGAAACATACACATGCTCTTTGATACACCTTCCTGATTGTATTAAATTATATTCCTTGTACAATACCATACAGTTTTAGAAGGCATTTTAAATTTATTGTTTTGAACATTTTTCCAGTAAACAATTAAACAAAATACATGCACCAATAATGACAAAACTGCCCAATTCAGAACATTTCCATCATAAAAGTCTACTCAAACTTCTACAGTCCACCAGTATCAGTAAATATGCACAATCTCTGGAAAAGTAAAAGTCATCCAAATAATTCCACATTAAAGAGATCTGTAACTAATGAAGTCATTGCTGCTAACGAACAACTTCATTTTTCATTGTTTCATCTACCAATAAAGTGCTTGTTGCCCTTGAAGAATAAATTGCCTATGTTACACTAAAAAAATGATAAGCTAGTAATATTGCAATGGGGAATGGATGGCAGACTGATAACAGGTCCATAGCTACTCGGTATATTTGCCAAAAAGGACTGCAGTATCCACCCCCTTTGCAACACAGTACAGTATCAGCAATGCATCTACCTACTGGTGGAGTAGAAGCCATAGCCTTCTGCATCAAAAGCAAGTACACTACCTGTTGTGCTATTAACAATACAAGCAGACTCAGCATATGCAGCACTAAACTTTTGTTCCCCTGCATCTCTCAGCTCTTTGTAAAATCTACTCAACACTCAGCTGTATTTCTGAACTTTGCAGCACAAGAAATCTGGAAAAAGCCAACATTTATTGGAGGGGGGGGGGGTAAAAGCCAAAAACCAGGGATACATTTTAAACATTGCTTGTATAATGTTGGAAAGTTGCTAGAATAAAATGCTGTATTACCACCATACATTTCACTGACATGTCTTGAACCCAGGACCCTGTGCAAAACAGTCAGAGCAACATACCATTATGCCAAATCAGCTGTTTTATGAAATAGCGGAAGATTGAAACTTAAATGGCTTCAATTTATTGAATTCAGTTATTACCATAGCTGTCAACCTCTTAGCACAAAAACACCTGCACAAAGCCAATAATGGGGGAATACAGCCCCCAAACATATTCAGTTTATTCAGTTCTTACCATAGCTCTCAACCTTAGTACAAAAAACTGGATGAAGCCAATAATGGGGGAATATAGTCCCAAAATGGGCACAGATTTCAAATGTCCATCTTATAAACTTAGAAAATTGCTTGAATAAAAGGTTTTGTTTTACCATGTAGTTTCTTAAGAATATGAAGTCTGAAATTCAAATTCTTGTCATTTTTATTTATTTCACATGTGTTAACCAGGAAAGTCTGACTTGGAACAAAAAACAATTTTCAGCAGAGGCCTATGTAAGATGGGAGGACAGCAGAGCACACCTACAGGGAGGACATGCAGACTTCACACAGAAGGCACCCTAGCCAGGAATCAAACCAGAGAAGCTGTAGCTGTCAGGCAACAATGGTACCACTGCACTACTGACTGTATAAAGACACAAATGCAGTCAGAAATCACAGATTTTATGAGGAACAGAACAGAACAAATATGAGGCAAAATTGTAGCTGTCAGACAACAATGCTACAACTGCACTACTGACTGTGTAAAGACAAAAATACAGTCAGAAACAGATCTTATGAGGAACAGAACACATATGAGGCAAAAATCTGCAATTTTTTTACAAATGGTGGTGGGTAGGGAATTCAGGCTCTTGCCACCTCAGCCCAAGGTACAGAGTTCAAGCCTGATTCACCGCCCAACAACATATAGCAACTCAGGCATTTCACACACACACACACACACACACACACACACACACACACACACACCCTCTGAGCTACAGTTCCATACCATAAACACACACACACCCTCTGAGCTCAAGTTCCATACCTTAAACACACAAACACACACACACACACACACACACCCTCTGAGCTACAATTCCATACCTTAATGTAAGTATTCCTGCAGTTCATTTCCATACCTTAAAGTAAGTATTCCTTCCTGCAATTCTTCTGTAAAGCCCAGCCAAACAACGTCAGTAAACCCAAGTATTCCTTCATGTAAAGCCTGCACTGAGATTTCCTGCAATGTGGCCATTGCAGTCTGATCCCTGTCCAGTCTATGCAGTTGTAACTGCATAGACTTCTGGGATATGCTGCTGATCCTTGTCTTCCTAGTCTGGACTGCTGGTGAGACAGTCTGGATTCTGCGAGTGCACATGCGTGATGTTCCGCAATGCATTTTTGTTTTTATTCTTTTCTTTTCTTTTTGTTTTACAGCTGGGGGGGGGTCTGCAGTCCTGCAGCCCAATAGCATGAGCCACCCCAGGATTCTGCAGTGGGCAGATCATTTGTATCTGTCCCTCATGTAGATCCTGCAGTGGACAGATCATGTGTATCTGTCTCTCAGGTAGATTCTGCAGTGGGCAGATCATGTGGACCTGTCATTCAAGTAGATTCTACAATTGGCTGATGATGTGTGTCTGTCCCTCATGTAGATTCTGCAATAGGCTGATCATTTGTACCTGTCCCTCAGGTAGATTCTGCAATGGGCTGATCATGTGTATCTGTCCCTCAGGTAGATTCTGCAGTGGGCAGATTGTGTGTATCTGTCTCTAAGGTAGATTCTGCAGTGGGCAGATCATATGTATCTATCCCTCAGGTCGATTCTGCAATGGGCATATCATGTGTATCTGTCCCTCAGGTAGATTCTGCAATGGGCAGATCACATGTATCTTTCCCTCAGGTAGATTCTGCAATGGGCAGATCATGTGTTCCTGTCACTCAGATATATTCTGCAATGGGCAGATAATGTGAACCTGTCCCTCAGGTAGATTCTGCAATTGGCAGATCATGTGTATCTGTCCCTCAGGTAGATTTTGCAATGGGCTGATCATGTGCACCTGTCCCTGAAGTAGGTTTTGCAATGGGCTGACAATGTATATCTGTCCCTCAGGTAGATTATGCAGTGGGCTGATCATGTGTCTCTGTCCTTCAGGTAGATTGTGCAATGGGCATATCATGTGTTCCTGTCGCTCAGATAGATTCTGCAATGGGCTGAGCATGTGTATGTATCCCACAGGTAGATTCTGCAATGGGCAGATCATGTGTACTTGTCCCTCAGGTAGATTCTGCAGTGGGCAGATCATGTGTACCTGTCCGTCGGGTAGATTCTGCAATGGGGTGATCATGTGTGCTTGTCCTTCAGGTAGATTCTGCCATGGGCTAATCATGTGTATCTGTCCCTCAGGTAGATTGTGCAATGGGTAGGTCATGCGTATCTGTCCCTCAAATAGATTATACAATGGGCTGATCATGTGTAAGTGTCCCTCAGGTACATTGTGCAATAGGCAGATCAGATCATGTGTTCCTGTCCCTCTGTTAGTTTGTGCAGTGGGCAGGTCATGTGTGTCTATCCCTTAGATAGATTCTGCAATGGGCAGATCATGCCTATCTGCTCTTACTTTTCAAGGAGCTGAGACTGGCATGCCACACTGCTACCTTCAGGAAGCACTCTGCAGTTGTTTCCCTGACCTCTGCCAGAGAAATTTAATCTTGTTGTGTGACTTATTAATGTGCTCTCACTTTCTCCCCTCTCAGGAAAAGCACCCCTGTGATGCCATCCCAACACCTCACATGCCTGAGTTTACAACTGAACCCAGGTTGCGTTGGTAGTAGTTAGGACTTTATCCCCTCTATGCCAAAATGCTGGCCTATTTAAACATAGTTTTAGTGAATAGAACAGGTAGAATAACATGTTCATTGTTTTGTTTTGCCCAGTTCCTTTTCTTTTGTTAGGTATGTGTATTTTCTTCTGCCTTCTGTCGCTACCCTCCTCATTTTTTTGTCATTCTGGCTATACATTTGAATGATTAACTTTCTATAAATTGAATATTCTAACTGGGAACTATAATTCATCTATATCTATAGATTTATATTATGAAACATAACTCACTCCACCCCCACAAAAAGAGAGAAAAAAATGTTGCTGGGGTTCTTGCCTCTTCAAAGATATATATACATGTAGATATCAACTCCATGGTTGCACAACAGTGGGGAAAACTAGCTCACACAATAAATGTCAATCACTTTTTTACAAACTGTGATTAAAAGAAATCAACAAAAATCCACTTACACAAACTACCCCTGGTCAGAGTACAGGATAAACCACTGGAATTGGTAACCTTACTAAATCAGGAGAAATGTATTTTTCTGTATAAAGCAGTGAAAATCTTAGTTGCTGGAAACCAAAGAATAATTATGAAGACCTCATTAGCAGTAGCTATGCATTAGTTAATAAAGGAGTGAATGTTTTCTGGATTGTAGCTCCCTGCACTTTTATATATTTAGCGACCACAAAAATAGCTAGCTTGATGCCTTAACTTTGCATCATGTGCTGCTGTTTTTCAGATGGCTTTGCGGAATGCCAAAAGTTTTACAGCTCATGTAGAATGGCAGTAGAAAATAAAAGGTGTAAATGATAACAATTTTATATTTTCAAGGTCTGCTCTTCAGTATTTTTTTATGTTTTACCTCTCAACCTCTAAGTGCAAGAAATCTGGACAAAGCCTAAAATATTGATCTGAATTTCATGATCATTTCATTTTATTGTTCTGCAAGACCATTACTTCAATTCTAGTCAAGATGTTTGAGCCTGTTAGAAAGTATGTGACTGACCTACATTCTCTAATGGTGCAACTTCGAGCATAGATTAGTTTGTAGTCTGCTACCTAGCTCATTGTGCTAGCAGGATAAAGACCTGGACCTGTCAATGACTTGAATGCTTAGTTGCCAGAAGAACTGTGTGGTGGATGATGTGAATGCATAGATGATGCTGGCTTAACCTAACATGGAGAAAGAGAGGGAGAGGCATTCTTATCTTTGCATTTTCAAGGTTTAGCAAGTGCATGCAGAGCCAGATAGGAGATGTACTTGATGTAGCCAAACCAATGACAGTAACCACCCCCACTAGGCATGCCTGGAACCCCACAGTGACAGGTGCTCATTTCAGGTGCCGTGGAGTGAGGTTAGGCCATTTAAGCCATGAACAAATTCCACTGAGCCACACCTTGGTGATTAACAGACTGTGGGGGGTTTGATGCCAGTTAGTTCTTCAGCCTGGAGACAGTTAGGGTTCTACCTTTAAATGCAGGATGCCCTGGTCATTAAGGGTGTGAAGCCAGACTTTCAGACTGTTGAGATAGCGGCACTCCCATTCTTATTTAGGTGGGCTGAAAGAGAAAGATGATGATGGAGCACAAACAACCTCTATGTTGGCCTGTCTCACAGATCCCTCCAGTCAACTCTCACCCAAGAGAGAATGGGGGTTTAGAAATAAGGATCTGTGGCCTCTTTTCACTATGTACAAAAGTCTATGAAGTAAGAATTTGTAGGTTTTTTGTCTTGTTTTAAAAATTATTATGGCATATTACTTTCTTGGGTAGCCATATATTGAGGAAAGTAGTCCCCATTCAAGCTGTCTGGAGTAACCTGTATTTTTGTATATTTTATTGGTTAAGTAAAGAAACTAGGCAAAAGTTAACAGAAAGGAATAGAGCCTGGACAGCCTGGAGGTCCAACAAAATCCCTAGAACACAGCAAGCGTACCAACAGATTAGAAATCTAACCAAGAAACTTGTTATGCAAGATAAAATAAATTACTTTATTACCCATCAGAAACAACACACGAAGAATCCAAAGAAATTCTGGGCAGGTTTAAACAGGTTACTACACCCTGGTAAAACCACTACCCCACCCCCCAACATCGGGCCTAAAAAAAGAAAACATAGGTGAATCATTCAATACATTCTTCACTGAAACTACTTGCTCTCGCACAAAAGCAATTCCCTGCCAATACTACAAGTGACCACCCTACACCTAACAACAGTCCCACTTTTAAACTACAACCCATCCCAACCTCCTACGTAAGAAAACTACTCTCCCAATTAAAGCCGACAACACTAGGAGCAGATTCTCTCCCCAATGAATTCTTAAAACTAGCATCAGCTGAAATAGCTATACCAATCTCTATACTAATAAACAGATCTATCTCTGAAGACTCAGTATCCTAGATTTGGAAAACTGCCTACATTATACCCCTTCATAAAAGGGGAAGTTCTTATGACATATCAAACTACAGACCAATTGCAATCCTATCACCACTAGCTAAAATATTAGAAAAATGTATTCACGATCAATTACTGACCCACCTTATTAATCAAGAACTCATATCTCAAACACAACACGGGTTTTGTCCAGGTCATAGCACAACTACTGCTCTGTTAGCATTCACAGATGCTATTAAAAACAGTAGGAACAATGGTAAGCTTTCTTCAGCCCTTTTCTTAGACCTATCAAAGGCATTTGATATGGTTAACCATGAAAAACTTATCTCCCAGATAGTTTAGACAACCTATCAGTCTCCTTGTTCAAAAAATATCTCAGCAATAGGCAACAAGCAGTACTATGGAACAATAACTTGCCTCCACTCTTACCTGAGACACTTGGGGTACCTCTGGGATCTATACTGGGCCCCTTGTTGTTCTCAATTTTTACTTAGTTACTGCTAAAAGTTACTAGAACACACAATCATGCTGGTGACTCCCTCTACTTTTCTTATGTGTCCAAAATCTGGAACTCCCTGCCTGCATCCATAACCCTGGAATCTTCCCTACCTAAATTTAAAAAGTCTATCAAAAGTCAAATAAACAACAAATGGCTATGTCCCTGCTCCACACCAGATTAACCCCAGTCCCACTCCTATACTAATGCAACTCTTGCCTTAATTAATAGTCTCTTGAGTCACCTGCAGAAAATTGTACACCACAACAAAGAATGAGGGTATTTTTGTGTTAGTTTGTACACTTTATTATTGTTTATAAATCTGTTGATAACTGTACCTGTCTATGGCTTAACACTTGTATGTGTCCTCAACCAGATACCCTTAGTGGACCTAGTTGAAATATGTATTTAAGAATTGTTTCTATGTCTTGTCTCCTTAGAGCTTTTCTCCCCGGGCCTCCACTGAAAATGGACATGTATCCAGTTGGACTTTCCCGGTTAACAAATGTAAAATAAAATAAAATAAATAATATGTTTATACAAAAGTGTTTTCAGTGTGTTTGATTTACAAGGAGGATTTTGCTTTTTTTTTTTTTCAGAATCCTTTGGACGACATTATTTAGTTCATTTTCTACTGTCTGTAGTTTCCGTTGCTGCAGCCTGAGCAAGTTCTATAAAGGATCATGAAGAACTCTTATTGAGGATTGAAGTATCTAAGCTTTTATACTTAATTGTTTGAGCCGTTAGTTATTGGGTGTCTTCCTGAATGCATATTTTAACATATATTTACTTGTGTGGTCATTAAGTTCCATTTATTTTGTTGTTGGTGTTCCAGTCAATATAAGCTGCCAGCGTCCTCTCATCTGAAAGAGGATTTTTCCTTTTAGATGTCACTAAACCTATTTTTATCCTATTTCTGTCATACATAACTAGTTTGATGTGTTAATCTAGATTGAAAATCTTGACATTTGTATATTTTTCCAGAGAGGTTTTAGATAATAGATAGCTGCTGTTTGTGTTGCTTACTGGTCAGCCATCTTGAATGGAATTGGTATACATTTTATTGATTTGGCACTTTTCTTCTCATTTGTTATATGAGAATAAAACAGGGTTTAAGTGTGGACAGTCAGTTACCAGTTTAAAGTAGGTGATAACATTCAGTTATCAGTCTAAACTATGCTTGTAGAACAAATTACAAAAATATATCACTGTAATGTTTCTGAAAACCTACATTTTTCTAGTATACACTTCTCAGCAAAACATTCTGCCTCCTGCAAAGTACAAAAAAAAAAAAAAAAACAGCCAATTGTTTTGAATACTATGTCAAAACAACACAGTTCACAGTTACCAGCCAATAATGGATTCACTCTGTGGATTGTTGGCTGCAGTGCAGAAAAGTTGTACTAACATCATGATACAGAGGAACACAATGTACAGAAACTTGCTTCATAGTTTACCATATGCAAAAATTAATCAGAAATCTTTGATATTACGCTCATTTGAAAAACAATAAACACATCCTTTTCAAAATAAATATTTTACTAAGCATGAAACATGTTAACATTTTCTGCATTTTTTATTTTAAAATTATTATTCTGTGATAGGTTGTGAATGAAATAACTATACAACCCATCTTTTGTCATTCATATTTATTCCATCCATCCATCCATCTATTCATCCATCAGTTCACATCCCCTTTTCCCATTTTTACACATGGGGTCAGGGTATCACTTCAACAGTGACAATCATCTAGAGCCAAGGTTCACACCAATGGGTGGCCAATCCTGCTGTGGCTGTTCTTCTATACCATGCACTCACAAGAACACTCACATCTGTGGTCAATTTAGACTGTCCAATCCCCCTATTGCATGTCTTTGGAATGTGGGAGGAAACCAGGGCACCTGGGGGAAACTCATGCAAAAAACAGAGAATACATGCAGAGTCTGCACAGAAGGCATCCCAGCTAAGAATCAAACCAGAAAATTTCTTGCTGTGAGATGACAGTGCTATCCACTGTACCACTTTGACACCCCTTTTGCCATTCACAATAATTTTATCATTGATATGTTTTCATGCCGCGTTTGTTGCAGTTTTCTTTCTGTAAGAACTGGGTGGCAAACAAACTTCCATTTTATCATTTTAATAAAGTTGATATTTATTTAGGTTCATAGGTGTGTACTAGGCTAATGGCCCTGGAACCTTTACAAGCCTAGCCCATAGGATTACCCTGGCATTGTGCCATTCAACCTTAGTTCTTACTGCTTCTGCCGAGTAGAGCCACTGGAGAGATCCCCAGGGTGAATTTTCTATTTCCCATCCACTCATCAAGATTTCTCTTGAAGAGGCCAGTGAGGTGCTCTGCTTGAGTTTTGCTAATGCTTGTTCGTATTTTATCTAGGTAAATATTAAGTGAAATTTTTAAATATTCCCTAAGATTCAACAAAGGGGTGCATACTACTTTTCTCACTGTGTCTGATAAATTTAATGTCCTAATACAGTGCTGCTGTTATATCATTGTATATGAAGCCACTATTTGTATCCTTATAAATTATATTTTCAAGCATTTGAAATGCTTACAAATAAAAGAATTCAATAAATTGTGAACTGTCACACAAAAAATTGGTGTACATAGTTGTTTCTTTGTCTTTGCAAAGGAAAGCACACACACACACGCACACAAAACATTTTACATGTGCTTACACAAAGAAAGCTCCAAAAAAAGTTTCCAAGGTATATAGCTGTCTGTGCAGAAAACAGTAACTGGATAGAAAAGAACCTGGATCTGTTAGACTGCAAAATCCCATCAGATTTTTTTTTTTTTTTATTGGACATGTTATGTATTAATTTTTCTCATAAAGGCAGTAACAGTATAGGGATAAATCATAAACATACTATTATGTCATAACAAGAGAACTATAATCAGAATGTATTTATCTCTAAAAGTGATATTTTAAACAATTTAAAATGTTTGGACTGGAAAAATACTAAATTGGAGAATTTTCAAATAAAAAATAAAGGATGCAGTTTTCATTTTTCTTGCAAACAAAATCACATCAAATACCACTCACAGTTTTATAAACAAATTTCCAGGTATGTTTTGCCCAGATGACCCTTGGAAATGGATGGAAAAATTACCCATATTTCAGTGCAAAAATTTCTGTTTATTTCAGAGATATATCCTCATATGAGTAGGAAAAATCATCTGAAAGGGGACAACCTAACTGCCAGCAGTTAAGGGGTTAAATGAGCTCCCCTTCTTATACGTGAAAGTAGATAAATGCTTGATTTTTCAAATCTTAGTCAGCTGACTGAAGGAAATAGCATGCTTGCAATTTTGCTGAAAAAACAAGTCTTAAAAAACAAAAAGCATTCTTGCAGGAAGCTGACCCTTCTTCTGAGGTCACTGCTACTTGTGGTAAGTTAGAAGGATTTCTTTCTGCAGCAAACTTGTTTGAAGAAAATATTTTTCAGCTATTTCTGCAATATCAATCAAATATCTGTCATGCAGCGAATCTACAATTTTCAGGAGCAAACAGACGAGTTCCAAAACTTTGGCATGTTTGACTGGCAGAGAAGGTTGAAGCCATGACAATGATGCAAATGACCAGGGATTGATTTGTGGCTCTGGCTCTGGAGTAACTGAGACAGGGAGGATAGAAATGAATGGCCAATGTCTGCTCACCCATTGTGGGGGGGTGTAACACACTACAGTTTCAACACGTGCTACTGAAGGAGGCATATGGCATTCAACAATAGAGATGAGAGATGTATACGTCTCTGCCAAATCACATCCATTCAGAAACTTTCAAGAAGTGTAGGCAAAAGCATGCACATCCATGCGGAAGTTGTGGCAGGACCTCATATCAGCCATCAATGGAGAGGTTAGGCAAAAAATTGAGAGAGCTCCAGGAATGGATGTTGCTTCAGTGATGAAAATGAATGGCCAGTAATGGCATAGGCCAAACTGTCAGCAGACACTGGGAGTGGAAAATGGTATATAAAAAGAAGTAGTTTGGCATCTTTACTACCATTCATTTATTCATTCATTTCTGCTTATAAGCAACGATTTAAAAGTCAACATGCCTTCTTGCCTCTTCTTCTTATCCTGATTTTTTAGCTGCTTCATGTCTTCTTCTGTGTAATTTTCCCTAAATAGGCACTATTTTTGACTTTTGCATCTTTGATTGCTGAAGCATATTTAAGTTCCACTGGTAACTTTTTTCAGGTATCAACAGGGCCCTGGTTCTATGCCTCATACATAATGCATCTGTGATTCATACGGTTGCAAAGAAAAGGCTGGTGATTGAAAAGGCATGAAGTATTAGCATTTAAAAGCTTTGCTTATTATTTAATAAAATATTAACTCAATATTAATAATGTAAAGGTTTATGATTTAGTCTTCAGTCATAGCCAGTTTACTGTGTATTTCAGAAATCGATGTTAAAAAATTCAGTTTGAGAGCAAAAATAGAGTAGACATCCATTACAAGAGAACATCATGCATTTGGTCATTGCTAATGAAACTTAATTATAAGTCTTTGTGGTATGTAGAGCCTTAGTTGCCCTGACCAGTTATAAGGGAAAAAGTATAGAAATATGAAGTGTTTTACAGTTTTAAAAGCTTTTAAACATTTAGCCATGCCACACTGACAGTGGACAAAAGCAAATCTCACCAGTCATCTACCTGCAATATTAACAGCTGTTAGACACTTTAATCTGCTGTGTGTGTGTGTGTGTGTGTGTGTGTGTGTGTGTGTGTGTGTGTGTGTGTGTGTGTGTGTGTGTGTGTGTGTGAATGAATACAAATGTGTATACATATATGTTTGGCATTGTGAATTATGTTACAGCTTAATAGGCTGTCAGGGTTTCTCCAGTATAGTTTTGTGGTGGACTCTGCCTGTATTGTTGCTGTGTGAGAGTAGATGATAACTTTAAAGGGTACATAGCAAGACTGTTATGCACTTTTTTAATATCAGTACTGCGGTGGTGGTGCTGTGGTAGCATTGTCGTCTCACAGTAAGATGTTGTCCTGTTCGATTCTCAGCTAGAGTGTCTTCTGTCTGAAGACATGTATGAATGGGTGTACCTTCGTTTAAGGTTGTGCGTCAGGGCTGGCAACTCAGCACGTAAAAATCTACTGCCAGTCATTAGCGGACCGGAGTTCCGCTGTGGCGACCCCTAACCAGGAAAAGCCAAAAGACACAACAACTAGCACTTAACAAGCTTATATATATTTTTTGATTTCCACAGTAATCACCACACTCCATGTATTGCAATATTGTTAAATTATTATTATTATTATTATTATTACCATATTATGTGGGACAAAATTCACCCTTACATGTATGAGTTTGAAATAGATTTTTCTTTTGGGAAAAAATGTATACCCCATCAATAAGGCTACATGGTTTCACCATTTGCTTTTAGAATTTGTGATTGATGACCTTTGCTCCTAGACCACTGAAGAGTATGAAGAATCTAAAGGGGTTGCTGGCAAAGGTACAGGCTTTTAGGGGCAAAATCATCACTGTGGAAGACTTGTCAATCATTTCTTGATTTCCAAGACAAATGAAGCAGTACTGGAAATAATTTAAGCAGCTGTGTTGCAGGGACCATGTGCCACCTTTTCTACTGTGCTAATCATTCCCTTGTCATTCAGACAGTGTGTGTTTGTCCGGAACTACAACAAGGAACCAGAATAGCTCTTTGATACAGTTTTTGGAATGTTTTTTTTATCTCCTCTGTGAATAATACTGTGTTGCCCAAGTGGTGCAGCAAAGAGCTGTTGTATAGATCAATCATCCTCAGGTCTGGGTAATATCTCATTTTTTTCCTCAAATTTAGAGGACTTTTTTCTGTTCCCCAACCTAGTTGAGGAATGTTCAACTTAGCACATGATCTATTAAATTTCATGTTAGGACTCCTTAGCACAGTACTGCACATACCTCTCAACTTTCTAGTGCACGAATTCTTGACAAAGCCTGAAATAACGAGGGGGGGTGCAAAGGTTCAAAATAGGGACAGATTTTAAATATTGCTCTTATAAACTTAGAAAGTTGTTAGAATAACAGGATTTGTGTAAGCATGCATTTTCTAAAGGATACAAAGTCTGAAACTTAAATGCATGCTATTATTTAGGGATAATCCTCAATGATTTAAAAAAAAAACAACAAATGTTATGAAAAACAGACCAAAATATGGGGCAAGAATCTGAACAGTTGAGAGGTATGGTATCCCAGATGAGTTCTCTTGGATCTAAACTTTTAAAGGGATATTCATCCTTATAAGACTAAAGCATCAAAATTAATTCTTCTTAGACTCTTCTAGGACAGATGGCAAGTGTACCTAATGTGTAACTTTCCCTTGTGTTGTTCTACTTAATTTCCATGTTTAGTTTCTAACCCTTCTCTGATTTTTTCTCTGAACTCTATATTTGTTTGACCTCATATATTCGCCAGACAGAACAGCTACACACTCTTGTTTTTTACCATCTAATCAAACAGTGGTATGAATGCACAAACATCCTTACGATTTATGTATTTTTCTTAGAAGCTGTCCTATGCATCTGTCAAAATCAAGTTTATAGCAAACCTTAATTCTTAAACCATGATGATGGGGTACCTCTCATGTAGGTTTCTCTTAATTTTTATCTATGTTAGTCTAAACTTTTCTCTTTTTGTCTTTACTGTAAAATTTACACTGGAATCATTGGAGTATTCAAAAGAAGAGAATCTTGGTCACTGTACCTGTCTAAGACTTTTTCTTTACTGATTGGCATGCATTTGTTTCATGTATTTGAACAGTGGCTGAGGACTTTCATTCAGAACTAAGCAATAAACTCTAAATAGTGGCATGTTTATCATTTGCTGACAATAGACTAGTATAAAAAACTATGATAATTCCAGGTATAAGAAGACAACTAGATGAGTGTTATTCCTTTCTTTTTATAGTGCATACAACAATTACTTTTACTTGTGATTGTCTTCCGGGAATACAATGGTAATAAATGATAGAAATCATGCTGCATGTGAGATTTTCAAAATAAGTGTACCTTGTTTGCTGTTGATTTTTCACTCAGCTTTTAGGGGATCTAACTAATGTGACATGAGACTTAGAAGAGCTGTAAACTATAGAGTTTATCGTACCTGTGAGGGGGAGAGAAGTTCTCTCTGCACTGACGAGTGACTAAACTGTATCACTGAGCACTGTCCATACCTCTCAACTTCTTAGAGCAAGAAATCTAGACAAAGCCATAATGGGTGTGGGGGGCAAAGGCCCAAAAATAGGTACACTTTTTAGTTATTGCTCTTACTACCTTAGAAAGTTGCTAGAATAACAGATGTTATATTAGTATAAATTATCTGAAAGGTATGAAGTCTGAAACTCAAATGTCTGCCTTATTTTTCTGACTTCATCCCTCAATATTTTGTGAATGATTTGCCAGGAAGCCACAAATTTATGAAAAACAAATCAAAAATATGGGGCAAAATCTGTACATTCTGCAAAAATCTGTACAGCTGAGAGGTATGTCACTGTCACAGAACTGATGAAAATACGAACAAGCAAGAATTTGTTCTTGATTTATCTTGAGCCTTAATCAGTATCCACTTGGATGTTTGGACTTTGTTAGGGAATAACATGCTAACAAACATTTCTTCAGTATATAGAAAGAAAAAAAAATGACATAAATGAATTTATCCCCTTTCTGTGTTGTCTAAAGACTTAATGGTTTTATGAAAAGATGCATACTTAATCAAAGTTTTCTGTCTAGAAACTACATTTAAGACAGGGTTTGCTTATAACAAACAAATATGCTCTAGGAGCAATAGAAAGAGGGATGTGCAAGTCAAATGATGAGAATTGTTTAAAAATATTAACAGTGGTGAATGCTTTTCAATTTTCAATTTTCACTTAAGAATATATGTTTTATGCTGAGAAAGTGTAACTGCTTCACAGAGACTGTGAAACTGCTGTAGGTTGCATTCTTTTCTGGTAATATTTAAAGAAACAATGGCACAAGCCATAATTAACAATGGCGTAAGCAGTTTCTTTATTTCATTTTAAGAGCAGGGAAATTGTCTTTAATAAAGAAGAATTGAGATAAATATCTGCATAGTAATTTGTGGAAATATTACTCTCTTCTGCTTAGTGAACTGTGAACTTGAAAGTGGCACTATATTTCATCATACTTTGTTAGAAAATATGCGCCATCTGCTTTCACAGCACTATCCCTGTTTAGTCTTGTGCTGAGCCAGCTGAAGGCATTATGAATTTGGCACTGTACTGAAAACAGGTAATGCTATACCATATTCTGTTACATGTCCCCTCTTTGGTCCCATCAGGCAGCAGATTATCCATTCTCGTGTGTCTTTACCCTGAGTTTAGTGAGTGAGAGGGCTCTGTGTTTAATTAATAGTCAGAGCTGGAGAGGCAATGTTAAGAAGTGAGGTTTAAAACACTGCAGCTGTATTTGAGTGCAGTATGCGGATAATGAATGTTCACAGTTGTTGTTGTGTCTTTCGGCTTTTCCCACTTAGGGGTCGCCACAGCGGAACTCCGGTCCGCTAATGATTGTCAGTAGATTTTTACGTGCCGAACTGCCAGCTCTGACGCACAACCTTCAACGAAGGTACGCCCATTCATGCATGTCTCCACACACACAAGATGCTTTAGTTGAGAATCGAACACAGCACACACACACACACACACACACACACACACACACACACACACACACACACACACACACACACGCCTTTAAAGTCAAAATATTAAATTAACATTTTTTTTTCAATTAGGAGTCCACGTGGTTGAAATTTCAACATTGTTTTCTCAGGATGACAGCTTCAGTGACTTTTTATCAATATTTAATTAATAGTTTTCTTTTTTTACACACCTTTTTTCTTTGCATTGAGGGAAGGTATTGAAACAGTGGCTGAATAAACAACTGTTTACAGAAATATTTAATCCTGATGTTGTTTGCAAATCCTTTCCTCTTGTCAATGCTCATTACACTTGTGGCGTAGGAATGCACACACATGAGAAGTGTTGGCATTCAAAGCCCTATGCTGAAGCGGCTGCTGTGTTGTAAGCATTGGGCAGACTGTATCCTGCAGACCTAAGGTGGATTCCTGTGACTTCCATTTTCATGCCGCTTGGCGCTCAGCTACCCAGTAAGCTAGTGATTGATTCATGATCGACCCTGTGCACAAGCTATTTTACGTAGTGGAATGAATAAGTCCCAAAAGCAATAACGTATATTTTATAGTTTTGCAAATGAGCCATTTAACATTTTTTTGTTTGTGTTTTTTCTTGCAAAAATATCTACCTAGGTACAGCATAAGTGATTATTTTGTTTGAGTTTATGGTTTTTGATATGCGACATATTAGGAAATATTTGTTGCAGAACCTGATATTACTGGCACTTGTGCAAATAAAATATTCCTGAATTTTGGTTAAACAAACATAAGTAATATTTTAATATAGCTGTAAAACATCATAACTCCTGCTTTCTATGGTGGAAGTGTAATTGTTACATTCCAGGTGTTTCATAAAGCAAGACACGCAGAAATGTATATAATCTAGTGCAGATGGAATTATAAGCAACCATATCTGTATCTTGATATGCCTGCCATTTAAAGTCATTGTTGTAAATGTATCAGTTTGTTTCATGATTTTCCCCATCGCTGACCTCAGTTAATGAAAGAATTATTTATTGGATGTATTTACTCCTTAATAGAATACAAAAATCCCCCCAAATGTCTCCTCTCCTCAGCAATAAATCATAATAATAATAATAATAATAGTAATTGACATCTTCAGAGATGTAATGCATTTCCAGTAAACTACTGCATGCTGTTAAATGTGTCCAGTAGAATATTTGGGTACTCTTAGAGATGGAAATGCCAACATTTTCTTCATTGAAACTGAAGTCAGACAGTATAAAGGAAATGATTCCTTTTTATATACCATACAGAGGCTCGCTGTATTTCTGAGAAAATATTTAATCAATGTTTTTTTGTGTGTATCCTCTTTGAAACTGCAACCATGAGAGTGTTTACTTATAATAAATATAACAACATGCAGTATGTACTGTCGGGAAAGAATGTGTTTATTGTAACATACCCACAGACAGTTATTGAAAATGCATTTCTCTTATTATATTATGGATATCATTGACTGCAGCATTTGCTGACTCAATACTCAATACAAAGCAAAAGTGCTTGTCAAAAAAATCTATTCCCTAGAAGCTCCCTTCACCCTAGAGAATGGTGATATGTGCTTGGTCACTGAGACGTGATTTAAAGCCACTGACAGCACACCAAGAGTGTAAGATTATAATGCCTTCCATGCAATTAGACCAGCTATTACACAGACAGGGACTTGAGCTTCTCCACATTCGAATTACCATAGGAAAAATCAAATACAACTTCCTTGCAAGCTATAGGTCCCCTCTATGACCTAGGAAAGCCATTCCATGTATTTAAACTTACCAGAAACACTCACCATCCAACTCAATATCATATTCAAGGATGACTTTAATTACCCCACTATAAACTGGGAATCATACGTGACACAAAATATACAGGCACAGAGATTCCTGGATTTTGTAAGTACAAACTCCTTGGACCAGATTTTCAATACACAAACAAGGGGTGCAACCGTACTGGATCTAGTCCTCACTAATATGGGAAAGTGCTGCACACCTCCTAGTGTACTGTCTTGTCTGGTAAGGTCAGACCACAAAATGGACTCCTTTGAAGTAAAAATAAAAGCTGTAACCCCAGCTAACCCTGGAATATTTATGAACTACTCTAAAGCTAACTTCCTACTATTAAGTAAATCTAGAAAATGTCAAGCCCCTATGACCCTGAAAACACTGCTGCTTACACAGAACTGTTCACAGAGACCCTATACAAGGGAAAGAGGTACAGAACTAACTAAAAAAAACAAGCCACCCTAGTGGAATCACAACATCAACAGACCATGTAACAGAAGGATAAAATCATGACAAACAAGAGATAGTGTAGCACTCTGAGGACAAATAAAGTCTACCAAAGTCAAAATTGAGGTAAATTTGGCTTCCCAGGCCAAAGACAACCACAAGGCATTCTTTAGCTATGTCTACAACCTCAAAGGCGCTACACACTTGTATGCAGAGCTTATTGTAAATGAAGCTACCTATACTGAGCCAGAACATATAGTAGCAAACCTACTGGCCAACAAATTCATCTCCAACTTTTCCCCTCATTCCCCATAAACCTTGCCTCGGGAAATACCAACAAATATAACTCCTCCTGCTACTGCTGGGGAGCAGGTCCTTAATGTTCTTTCTAAGGCCAAGAACTCTGCATCAGTGAGCCCAGACAATGCCCCAGGATGCCTTCTAAATAGTATAAACCATAATCTGTCAGGTCATCTGAAATTGCAGTTTAACTGTAGCTTCCAAACAGGCTCGATGCCTCATGGAATGAGAGCAGCAACAGCCATCCCTTTGCACAAAGGTGGGCCACTTACAGACCCTGGAAACTAATGATCAATAATGACATAGGAAACCTCCAAACACTAGACACAAAGGGCATGTCATGCCTACTCAACCTGGTGGACTTCATTGGGAAGGTCGCCAAAACAATGGATGAGGGTAAAAATGGTTCACACTGCCTACCTTCGCCTGGCAAAGGCATTTGACACAACCCCCCACTTGGGCATTTTTGACAAACTCAAGAGGTTAGGTACAAACCCTTATGTAATCTGGTAGATAGCCAGCTGGCTTACAGATAGGACCCAGGAAGTTAGAGATGGAGAGTCTGTCTCTAGAAAGAGTCCAGTCCCAAACGGAGTCCCACAGAGATCACTCCTCCGAATGCTCCTTTTTGGCATTTACATCTCTTAAGTCAAGGACAATGTCAGTGGTCTCTGGCTGACTAAATTTGCAGATGATAGCAAATTAGGAACTGTCATTGATTCACCCACCAACACAAATGTTCTCCAGGAAGGGCTGGCACAGAAAAAATAATTGGTGTCAGAGCCATGGACTAAAACTAAATACCAGGAAATGTATAATGGTATCCTTCAGGAAGTTATCCACCTCTGGTAACTATACTGACAACACACCCTTAATAGTTTTCCCAGTAGTCAGGGACTTATGGACATATGTAGACAGTAATCTAGCCTTTCATCGTTATGTGTCTACAACAGTGAAGAACTCAATCTATGTTGTGCAGCTTATAAACAAAGGTATGGCATCTAGGTCCACGGAAGTTATTGCTCCACTGTATTTGGCATACATCAGACCTGTCATTGTGTACAATGACCCCTTTGGAATGTACCTAGCCAGGCATGTCCAACAATTGGAACATCCACAGAGGTTCCTCACTAAAAAAATACAGGGCGTAAGTAACATGTCCTATGCAGATTGCCTCAAGGCCCTGTTTCTGTATTCTGTATTCTATAGGCTATTGAGTAGAGATCCATGCCTGGCACACAAGGTATTGTCAGATTCCACTCTGATGGACCTCCTGCATATCTACAAATTAAACAGCATCAGAATTACTCAGTCTAAAGGCTTAAACCTTGCCTGTGATATTGTGATATCAATAGGACCTACTGGAAAGACAGCTATGTATCCCAGAGACTGACCCTTCTCTTAATCAAGCTCCCCATCCATGTGAAGCAGAGTTTCTCCCTAACCTAGTTCAAGTGTAACTTGGAGAATTGGATGGGAAGCAGGAAATGTATCCCTGGTTTGGCACCTATGCCTCTAATCAACACAGGTGGCCTGTAAATGGTTCAGCTCCCAGGCCCCTGCTTGTAAATATTTCACCTCCCAAGTACCTGCTTACACTCATCAGAGATTTGGGATGCATGGCTAGGCTTAAAAAGGCCCTTGTGGTCATTATCCTAGTAAACACCTATGAATCTAAATGGCCAGTTTCTTTCGTATAGAAAGTAATAATGAAGCAAATGCTTAGTTTATGAGAACTAACCATTTAAAGTACTAATGTGAATCATATTTACAAAAAAAAAAAAACTTTGCTGGCATTTTGACATTGCACTGACTTCTTCTGAATGTGCATCATCTTAATAACATCTGTCCTCAGTAGAGTATTTGTAATTTAGATGTGTTTTCTTCAACTTTTAGCATATATTTTCCATTCCATATGGTATTTGTTGACCATAGACAAAAGGAGCCCTCATTAATAGAGTTTATTGTTGTAAACCTTAAAACAAAGCATGAATGAATGCAATAACATTTTCACAAAATGTAAAAATGCTAGTTTATTTGTTTTTCAAGGTTTATTAATCAGTGTGCATTCATCAGAAAGATTGTGTTGCTCCTAGCAGTGGCTAGGAAAATAATAACTAGAAATTGGATTTCAGATACACCTCCTTCGTTCAATGAATTTAAAAATGTTATGAATATAATGTGTCATATGGAAATAAGCACAATTAGAATGAGAACAACTAGAAAAACATCACATTTTATTGTATGGGATAATTTACAAAATTTGTTAAAAAAATTCTAATTTCAATAGCACAGTATTTTAGTTTAATTAATTGATCTGATTGTAGTGGATGTCTTTGTAAATACTTTAGTTGTTTTGTTGAATATTATAATAATACCTATTTTTAATTATTTGTATAAAATTGTTATGATATTTCTCTTATATGTTAAAACAATAAACTTGTTTTGAAAAAAAAAAAAGAAAGATTGTGTTGCTTAGGCAGCATAATGTCTTACTGCACACTTCTTCCATTTAGTGTTATATTCAGTACATCACAAATTGTTAAAGTTTTAAAACAAATTAATTTCCATGTTTTGATGGCTTTGACTTTTTGGCAGGAAATTCATTAAGATAAATCCCTCAGGCCATAATTGCAAAGATATATTTATTAGCAAAATTAGTTTTATCTTAACATTTATTTATGTGGGATAATGTTAGAATGATGTCGAATATAAACCATACTGGAAAAAATGATTTACTTAAAACTGGAGAATTCCCTACTAGGTAGCTGGTACTGATTGCGACAAATATTATTTAACTGAGTAGTTTCATGAAAGGTAAAACTTCTAAAATAATATTACAAACAGCAGGATACTTTCATATTAGCTTTATTTAGGCTCTGACAGCTGAGACTGTTTTCCCTTTCAGACTTATTTGTTAGGAGTTTAATGGTGTTCTCCTCTTCTCCTATAACTATCAGCTCTCAAATGCCTGAGTGGTAATAAACCATTCACAAGCAATTGAAAATGAACTGTCTGAAACAATGCAGGGCATACCAGTGACACAGTGGGTGCAAAAAGCTTTTTTGCACTCCCTGTTTAAGGCTTAGGAGGATTTTGACCCATTTTTCTTTATTAACTCTATCACCTTTTGCTAAAGTTTCATCTACTTGCTGTAAGTCGCTCACCTTATAATGCTTTAGGTAATAAATCATTGAGAACAGAGCTAGAATTAACACTGCTAATACTCTGTCACTCTTATCATCCGTCCAGGTCTCGCTGATATTTATAGATATCCAGGTCTCACTGATATTATGGACATCTAGGTTTTGCTGATATTTATAGACTCTGATTGTTTCACTAGAATCAGATGTAATAACTAGAAGTTGTTCAGTACCCCATGGCAGACATCTGATCCTTCCTTCACCAGAGGGATTGACATAGTTTCTATCTTGTGGGCAGAAATCATGACATGTAATCAATCAGGAAAACGGAAGTACAAAATATGAATCAAGTGCAGGAATGCTTTTAGTTGTTTTCGGATTACAAATAATCACAGATTATTACAAACTGTACTGGATAGTTTGGAAATGTACTTCTTCCTATATTACAAAGATGACATACCTCATACTGTATGACTCTTGAGAGTTAAGCTTATGAGTATGTACAATAAGGACACTGTGACCTCTTTCCACACTGTTTTTATTTATTTATTTATTTATTTATTTTTGGAAGGGTTACTACAACATCAGCCTATCTGCTTATTTTGTTTTTTTTATTTTTCTTCAAATCAATAAATAACTTTAATACTTTTCCTCAGATTCACAGTCTTTAATCATATGGGTTTCAAAGCAAAGATGAGTTGAACTGAGAGGTTAGGTAGTACAGATCTGGAGGTATGTGCTGCCAGAGTAGGCTTTTATTACTTAGTTCTTTTTCTGATGTATACCTTTTAACCTGCAAACATGGAAAATAGGAGTAAAGGCCCTTGAAAAGTAGGTACATCCAGCCAAAAATCTGGATGTCTAGTTAACCTAAAATCTGAATACCAAGTGCCCATAAATCTTCTTGTTTCCAGTAGGAATGTGGGATATTACTCAAAAATGCATTTAAAAACCAGAGTGACAGAAACAATTCAAAAATATAATCCTATTATCAAAGGGAGGTGCATGATGTGGGTCCCATTTCTTTAAGTTATTGGTGCCATTAGAATGTTAGTTATGTAGTGTGGTTTTTGGTGTACTTAGCTACAAATATCACATGTAATGAGGGGGATTCAGAACATTTTGTGATGCGGTGAATCCCCTCCAAAAATAGGTGCATCATACACAGGGGTAAGTCAGGCCTAAAAGTGTGATTGTTCCTCCAAAACAGGGGCATTTGAGAGGTCTGTTCTGATGCCTGAACACAGATATTTTTTGGACAAAATATGATTAGCCCTCTGCTTTTTTATATTTCTTAATATGAAATACTGCTGAGCTTATAGCTATCCGTATTATCTGCACCTTTCTAGTACTATCTTCCTGCATTGCTCTCTGAACATTATTTACCTGCAAGGTCATGCTAAGCTTAAAGTAATTTCCCTGCAGAACCCACCCTTTTCCTACTAGATGTTTTTTCCTTCATCATATAATAAGAGAGCAAGGAAATGGCTTTGTTTTTGGAACTTCTATTCTGATGTCTCTGTCACATGAAGATGATATCCCTAAGAATTTTTATTAGACCACAAGAATTTCAAGGTGCAGTATTTATCCAGCACTGTATGAGTATAGCTGCTATAACTGAATATTATAAATACTGTTTTTGGTTCATTTATTGCAGACAAAGGCTGCATTTAACCAGAAAGGTATTCCATCATGATGTCTGCTTGAAGACTTAGATTTTCTGTAAACTGATGTCAGGATTGGGAAATAAGAAGGCTTCCATCCTTAAAATGCTGTTTACCAGGGACTCTTGGCATGAGCAGCCCTTTGTAGTTTGGAAAAAATAAAGTTCTTACCTGACTCCATGATAATACTAGGAAATAAATTGTTCCCTTAATGTCTAAACCATGTAGTTCCTGTTCAGTGTTGAACTCAAGATAACTAATTATTGCAAAATTGCTCTTCCATATCAACACATAAGAGTTCAAGCTAGGAAACTAATTAAGTAAATTCATCAGTGTATGCATTCAAATGGTGTTCATGGTTCTAAGTTTTTAAAACTGTTGTTATTACAGTCAGTTTTTTCAGACAAAAATCCTTAGATTACAGTAGTCCCAATACTCTGGTAGAAGGAAGGTAGAATATAAACTCAGCTGTGCTTATACGTATGTAGCCATGTCTATGGTTCTGATGGTCTGACTTCACATAGTGAACCTAGTGCTGGTAGAAGCCCACAGGGAGATGAGTTTGAGGACCAAATGCTGACTCACTCATGTTAGGTGGAGCACTGTACTAAGAGTGATTCCTCTTGAAAATCAGAGGAACAGTTTTCCAGCATTAAAGGTTCAGTGATGTGACACCCAGCTGCCATAGTAGACCTTGTAGATGTGTATGACAAAGGAGACATCTGTAGTGTTTGTAAAGACCATCAGCCAAACTCATTGCACTGTGCATCCCAAAGTTGTGAGCATGATGCTATTAGGATCATACAAAGATGTGCTTATTGATTAAGGATGTTGGTAAACTGAAAAGTAACTTTTGGATCCCAGAATCCCATGCAGTAAGTAATGAGTTATTTCCCCTGGAAAGGAGAAACGCCCAATTTGATGGTATACAAAGCTACTTCTGGGTATTGGGAAATGGCTGTATCAGCTGGATGCAATTAGGGATATATGGTCAGGCTGAAAGTGGGACAAGAAAAAGGTCATTAGAACATAAACGTGAACCAGAAAGCAGCTTTCCAACTTAAAGTATTTAATGTAGAGTGATCAGTTCGTATACCATTTTACAAAACTAAGAATCATTATCATCCTCATCGATTCCTTTTTCCTATTTTTCATTGTCAGGTTGGGGTACTTCATCCAAGAAATACTAGTTGCAAAAAAAACTACATACCTGCCTCTTAAAAATACTCCTTACAGCCTGCCTGTACATTGTGTCACCACTTCTTTCGATTCACTGTCCTACCATCTTGGGCAGTCATGTCTGAGTTCACAGGTCTTTTCTCAAGTAATCAATCCATCTCTAGACTAGATGTCTTCATTTCCACTAGCCGTCTTACTGTGTCTTTCAAATCTTTACCTAATCATGTTCTACTGTCCTGCACATGTGCCCATATTTCAACCCCACTAATATAGACACAAACTGCATAGCTGTCTTTGACTTTCTCTGCAATAGGAGATACTTTAGCTTCTGCTCTGATGTCATCATTTCTTTATCCATCCCACAGTGTACATCCTTTGAGCAGTCTGAGGTACTCCTTCTCCATCACTTATATCTTCCTTCACTGCTCTTCATTCACTGCCTAGGTTTCAGCGCCATGCAGATATATTGGTCACACCACTGTTTTCTCCACCTTACTTATTAATTAAATGATGTTGTTCACACAATTCAGAATATCAACTAGAATCCACTCAAGATACAGTACGATGCTAGCACAGGAGAACATTTTCCATGGTAATCCAAGCCTATAGAGCATGTTTGATTCTAAACAAACATAAGTAGTGAAACGTAAGAAAATACAAATGTCCAGCAAAGTGCTGAATTATACATCCTGCAAACTACAATTGCACAAGCAATATTAACATCCAAAATCTCAGTATATTCCATCAACAATCAAGTGTATGTTTAAAACATTTAATTTATAAGCATTTTAGGAGAGTTAAACAGTGATAGAATGACTCATAGATGGAACAGGTGCCTCCCTATTCTGTTCCTTTAAAAATAGTAAAGATAACTTACACAAAAGCTCTCTCTCCTGCTGCCTCATATCAGCTTTCCTAAAAGTAGACGTGAGGAAAATGCCACTATTTCCAGAAGCTGTAGACTGTGTTCTCAGTTTTCATTATTTTGGGGGATGGATCCATAAATTTCTATTGCTTTATTCAATTAATTTCATCCCCCGCTAGAATAGACAAACTCTCCAGCAGGCAGTCAGCCATAGACTGGGTGCTCAGCAAGAAACCAGATGTAATAGTAGCTGGATTCCTAGTAGACACCATAAGTGATCACTAGCCACCATATCCTATTAGAAGAATTAATAGCCAGAATAAACAAATTATTTCTGCCAAAATATGAAACTCAACCAAGTTAAACAAAGATGCTTTTATTAAAACACTATCTCAGTATAACTGGAATATACTAAAGTCTATGCCTCTAGACTTGACAGTTTCCCACTTCTATGATGTTTTCCTAAAAATCCTTAATAACTTGGCTCCAGTCCACAATAAAAAGAGTCAAATCCAACGCTGCACCATTGCTAACTAAGGGACAGAAAAAAATAATAATGTTAGAATGTGACAAAGCATGTAAGGATAAAGCTCAAAACTCACTGCAGGTATTTAGACACCTAAGAAACCTTGCTAAAGTCCATATTGAACATTATAACCAAATTTATTATAATAACCTTCAAGTAAAACAAACAAACAAAAAAAAAACCTAAACGTTTCTAATCATCCCTAAATAGGTTACTACACCCTGGCCAAACTACCACTCCTTCCCCAGCAACCAGTAACTGCAGTGAATCATTCTCCTCCCAAATCATTAACTACTATATACAGAACATCCTAGTTATTGGTCTATAATGTTTTTAGGGTAGTTTGCAGGTTCACTTGTAAACTATACCCTGGAATATATGCTGACAAGAGTTTATAGTCATTTAGAAGAAAACTCAATTATGGCAGTAGAACAAAAGGGCAGTAAAAGAAAGTCATATGGAACAAAGGATCATTTGTTGTTAAATAAAGTCATAGTGGAGAACTGTAAAAAGGGGAAGAATCTACGTATGGCATGGATTGACTACAGAAAATCATTTGATAGTATCCTACTCTCATGGATAAAAGAGTGCTTACAAATGCATAAGATGCATCCTATACTGATCGGCTACATTACAGTGACAATGAAACAGTGCCAGACTACTATGCAATTAAGCCATAATAAAGGACAAATTATTATCCCGGGGATAAAAATTCAAAGGGGGATGTTCCAGTGTGACTCTTTGTCACTGCTTCTGTTCTGCCTTGCCCTTAACCCATTAAGCTGTCTACTTAACAGCCTAGACCATGCCTATAATTTGGCTCATAGAAAACAACAGTGTAAAGACTTCATGAGGAAATGAAAGCACAACTGCAAGATGTCAAAACTTTTTCAGATGATACAAGAAAGCCATTTGGTCTTGATAAATGTGCAAAAGCAACCTTTAAAGCAGGAAAACTGCAGCACCAGGAAAACATCACCTTTTGACAAGAATGTGATATAAAAGAACTTGAGCAAGAGAAGTGTGTAAGTATTTGGGAATTGTTGAAGGATCAACAAAAACACATGAACAAATGCAAATAAAACTTAGTAAGGAATACTTTAGAAGACTTAAATTAATCCTGAAAACAGCGTTGACATCTAGGAACAAAATTCAAGCTATAAACCAATTTGCTCTTCCTGTCCTAAGTTACAGTTTTGGAGTGATTGACTGACCCCAAAACATGTTGGATAGATTAGACAGAAAAAAAAAACAAGAAGGATGCTTCATGCTCACCAAATGATTTATAAAAATCATTGCATACCAAGACTATATATTCCTCATTCCAAAGGAGGGATGGGCCTCCTTGAAATTGATTAAATGTATAAATCTGCAATCGTAGGTTTGCACACATACCTGCTGACCTCACAAGACCCAAAGTTTTGAAACATGAGGATAATAAATCTAAGATGAGTTCTCTGTTTAGTTTAGCAGAAGCATATTGGCAAAATCATACCAGAAATAGACAAAAATCAGGCAGCAACTGAATGTGCCAAAAAACAAAAGAACGAATATAAGTGAAGGACCGGATGAGAAGGCAAGGAAAGTGGAAAATGCATAAATATATATATGCAAGTATAGAAAACTGCTGGAAGAACCTCATGTTGATCAGGATCAAATGCAGGAATGGTTAAAGAGAGTTGAAAGGTTAATATTGGTGGCCCAGGATAGTGGGCTACATGCACATTAGTTTATAAAGTCCATTGAGCATGTGAGAGAAACAGAGAAATGTAGGTTTTGCAAAACAGAATTGGAAATGGTTGCACACTTTGTTGCTGGTTGTGACATACTAATGTCAGAAGGACTGTATATTGAAAGGCATAATAATGTGGCAAGACTGTTGCACTGGGAATTGTGCAAATATTGTGGTACTGAAGTGGCTGAAAAAACACTGGAAACATGAGCCGCAAAACATCATAGAAAATGATGAAGTTTACATCACATGGGATCACCCACTACCAACAGTTCAAAAGATAGAAAACTGGTTATAGTGGTCCATGAAAAGAAGACAAAAGTAGCATCGATCACTGAAATCACCAAGCCGAATAACTACAGTGTCTTGCATACAGAGAGACACAAAGTTATAAAATATAATTTTTTGCAGGCAGAAATTAGAGCAATGTGGAAGAAAGATACCCAGACATTTCCAATAGTAGTAGGAGCAGTGGGCCTTATAAAAAAAGAATCTGCAATCTTATTTAGATGTTACCAATACATGTAACCCCATACAAATTGCAGGAGTCATTACTGGGCACATCGCGGGTCTGCAAAGAGCACTTCTGGCTGACATCAAAGATTAAAACTATAGTAATTTTGTGAACTTTAATTGTACTTTGACTTAGGAATGGGGTGCATTTCTGGCATGGTATTAGAAACCAAAAAGACTTGGAGAAATTAAAAAAAAAAACATACTACCCTTTGTTAACAATAATCCTGCCACCTCTGTCTCTCTGTCTCCCTTCATCGCCAAATTCCAAACTTCTCTATCACTTCATCTTTACCCCCCACACCTACCTCTATAATAAAAAGGCTTCTAATTAAACCCACTACCTCAGCTGTTGACAAGCTCCCATCAGAATATCTAAAAATACCTGCTGATGTCATTGCTTTTCCCATCTCTCTACTGCTAAATAGGTCCATATCTGAAAAAATATGTCCCAGCTATAAGGAAGTATTACTGTATTATCCCATTATATAAGGAGGGTACAACAACTGACTTTAACAATTACAGAACAATAACAGAATTACAGAACCATAGCTAGCTGTCCTCTCCCCACTTTTAAACATCCTTGAAAAGTGTACCTACACACAGCTCATACAATAGTTTAGCTCCAGTAACCTATTTTCTAAACACAACATGGTATCAGACCCCCAACTTAGAAACAATGGCATATGTGTGTCCGCAATGCTTTTAGACTTATCTAAAGCATTCAACACATTATCACATCAATATTTATTCTATGAACTTGCTTCTTTTGGAGTTTCTTCAGTGCTCCCTTACATGGTTCCTTATCTATCTGTGTGAAAGAAAGAAAGAAATAAAGCAGTCAAATGGGACTAGGAGTCCCATGAGGTTCACTCCTCAGACCACTCTTCTTCAAAATCTTTATAAATAAAGTTCATACTGCCACACAATACACAAGCATTGTCCAGTATGTTGATTCCGCATTAATATGTAAAGCCTTAACACTTCAAACTGGAAGAATTTACCCAAACTTCTTTTTTTAGCTCTATAGAAACCTGACTAAAAAACTCATGCCTGCTGCTTAATACTAACAAAACAACACTGGTGCATTTTACTTCAAAGCAATATTACAATCAAAAGTGCTCTTTCCTAGTAACATCAGCAAACCACACTAAAACAGAAATAGTCACACACAGTAAAATCTGTGAGTCATTACTGAAGAAAATCTCAGATTCAACTACAAACCATTAGGAAGACCATTAGGAAGACCAGTCAGAAACTGGACTCCATCTGTAGAGCCAAATAATACCTTACAGACACAGCAAGGTAACCATTAGCCTGAACCCTTCTTAGTTCCATCCCTCCTTTATACGTCACACATCCTAACTATTTTAAATACCACTCTCTAAACTAAATGGTTGCTACAGCAAAGTCACGAAATTTGCCTTTAACACAGCACATAGAACTCACCACTGTCAAACCAAGACAACTTAACTAGCTTGAGCTAAGCAGTGTCCTAAACCACTCACTATTAGTATTCACTTCTAAATGTACATACTGCCCAGACAAATGCCCCACACTAAAAGATATCTTGTTGACTCACTCCCTTCAAACAGCGTACTCTCTGCTGACAAGGTATTTTTTAGAGTTAAGGGGTTTGTTAAGATATGAGTCTATCACGACAGTGTGCCTTATTTATCTTTTGATGAAAGTTTAGTTCTTTTATTCAGGTGTTTTTGAGGTATGATTTGTGCTGTGAGGCAATAGGAGGTCAAACAGTTTGATCTTTCATATAACTAGTCTAGAAGCTTAGATTAAAAAGCTTAAGTAAGAAATCCCTATAGGACATACTTGGCACTGATAATCTGTAACCTAATCTGTCATCAGGGCCCAAGAATGAGAAGTTTTTTTGAGAGGGCTGATAGAACTTTCTCCGTAATAATTAAAGGGGGGACTAGCTGTGATTGTGGTGTCTGTGGAATTGTTCAACTATGGGTGGAGTAAAATTTTCACTGATTTTGTCCATTAGGACATTTATTTTGGGACAGTCAGAGTGCGCATTATTACTGTGGATTACTTCCAAACATTGCTGGGTGTTAGTTCTTAACTTTCTTACATAGCTAAAAAAAGATTTATGGTCACTTCTCGCAGCTGTTTTAATTTCTTACTCAGCTTCGGGCTTCCTAATGGTTCCCTTAAGCTACTTAGTAGTTTGTTTAATTGCAGTCTTAGTTAGAACATGAGATTTAGAATTCTGAAAGAGATCTTACTAGAGGATAGCCTTCATGTTGTGCTTGGTCAGTGCACAATATTCTTATTAAGGAGAGCAAGGAGAGGGCACACTTTCCAAGTACTGTGCTTGACATCAAGACATGCTCTGACCAGAAGCTTATACAACTCTGAATGAAAGAGATGAAGTCTCTGAATTGCACTAAGATGGGAATACTTAAATGTTTCTGCCATATCCCCCCACATATATCTTCTTTTGTCAAGACTTTGTATTTCAAAGTCTTGTAGTCTTTCTTCATATGATTTCCTGTAAAACTAGCATGCCATCTTTTTGGCTTCTCCCTTAATGCTTTTATATTATGTTATGATGAATAACTTGTTTCAAAAGTTCACACAATATTCCAGACTGAGTTTTACAAGTTACTGTGATAACTAAGGATAAATTGTTTTTTTGTTATCAGTCCTTTTTCCAGTGCGTGTATGTCACTTGGCTACTTTGTCTCTGAGCCACATTGTTTAGTTGCTTTTTGCCCAGATTTATTATACTGCATAGTGCACCAGAATTACACTTTGAAATCAGTAAAGGTATAAACTTGTTAAGCATCCCTTAGTACTGTTATGATTAGGTCTCATGCTCTGGGCTAACAGCAGAGAGTGACAGCCAGAAAAGTACAGTGGCAGAAAGTAAAACAGCCTTTAAAAGCTGTTAGAACTTCAATCTGCCACACTTAGAAACAAAACATGTTTTAAACCTGTTTTATCTTTTACCAGAGGAGAAATTCATTTGTGCCTGCGGTACCTCTGAACTGTCCCTGATCATAGGGTCATAGGATCATAGATTACTACTAGGCTAACTGCCCTAGTGGGCCATTTTAAGACCAGCCAATTACCCCAAATGAGAATCAAACCCTGCACTTCGTGTTTGTAAGGTAAACACCTTAACTATTATTCAACTAAAACATAGTAGCGCTTTGCCGACAGGCTTCCAGACTTTAATGGTCACAAAATTAACGAAATTGCGCTTAACAATTTAAAGTAAAATGCACAAAAACAGTGCAGGTGTGATTCTTCATAAACAGGAGAGTTTACAGAATCTGGCTCATCAAACAGTATACAAATCCACTTCAGATGCATTGTTCTATTACACAATGAAATTAAATAAACAGCTTTGAAGTTTAAATGCATAACTTCATAAAAAAATATCAAGAAGCTTTTAAAACTAATAAAAGCATAGCCAATCACAACAACCCCCACAGTAATAATAAATGAATGAAGGATTAGGATTCCACATGAATATATGAGGATAATACTCAACCTTGGAGTTTTAAATATTTTTATACATTAGATGATTTGTTGATGTCGTCTGACATCACTAAAGAATTATATGACTACTTCAAAGTTGGGTTTACCCAAGGTCCATAAGTCACCGCTGTCAATCTATTTAGATAGTATACTTAGACCATTAGTAGATAAGAATGTGTTGATACTCAAAGACAGTAAACAGTTTTTGCTAGATTTGTATGCCTGTACTAAAGATATGATTGTCAGTCTATTTACAGTCATTCCGAATGACCTAGGTTTAACTTATATCTCAGACTATTTAAAAGTGCATACACATTTTTCCAATAGTAAAGTGGAACTATTGACATTATTCCTGGAAATGGTTCTAACAAATAATATTTTTGTGTTTGATGATGTTCGGAAGATAGGTTCATGTGTAACAATGAATTGTATAAGAAGAATGTGAGAATATAACATCTAGGTCAAACATCTCCTATTTAGATGTTGAAATTTCATGGATCAAGGTACCTGTCCTCAGGTAGATAGGATGAATGATAATGTAGTGAAAGCCATTACCTTTTTTAGTAGAAACAGCAAGGACTTTGTCAATACACTAGACAAACATTGGAGCATCCTCATGTCGGACCAACAGACATGTTAAGCAGGCAGGAGTAGCCAGGGACATTATAAATAGGACCCTTGAATGTAGACTAGGTGGGATTATTAGGTTTAGGTCAGACACACCACCTGGCCTGAATGATACAGTACAAAATCAAACCTTTCTGAAGAACAGGAGGAGGTGCAGAGCTAAATGACCTGCCCAATATCATAAGAATCAACTATTTGCTAGAGTTTATGTCTATATGCATTTTAATGATATGTTCAATTGCTGTTTAGATATAAAGCACTCTCTATTATAACAAGATGGGTGAGTAGGCTTCCGTGAGTAGGGAGGCGATCATCTTAAAAGTCAAACAGTTTTGACTTGATGCCGCTCCGTTAGATAGATGAATAGACATTTGATCTGTTGTGGATAGATACAACAGTGACTTAGAACTGTGTTGTTAGTTTAAATGATAGGCATGTTATGTAAACAGCAGCGCCATAGGCTTTTGAACTATGCACACATGATTTGTTGCTATTAAGATATGACACCGATATGTTTCTTATATAGGTTTTATATTGTCCATACTTGCATGGGCATTTTAGTTTTTTACGGACATAAATAAACTATTTAGGAACAAATATACTTTTCGAGATATGTCACTCATACGAATTTATTAGAGCATAAGGATTTACATGTCATGTATTTTATTATGACTGTGGGTTGTTTGGTGATTGGCTATGCTTTTATTAGTTTTATGAAGTTATTTTTCATTTATGAAGTTGTATGCATTTAAACTTCAAGCTGTTTATTTTAATTTCATTGTGTAATAGAACAATGCATCTGAAGTGGATTTGTATACTGTTTGAGCCAGATTCTAGTGTAAACTCTCCTGTTTATGAAGAATCAATATGGACCTGCACTGTTTTGTGCATTTTACTTTAAATTGTTAAGCGCAATTTCGTTAATTTTGTGACCAATCAGAGATCAAACTTCCTTGTTTTTACCAACGATCTGCTGACTCTGGATTTATACCTTATACTATATTTGGTGCAACAAGCGTCTTCACATATCGTTTTATAGCCAGTTGGACCACGTGCATGATCTGGGACATTGTTTATCATTATTTTGGGTGGTTTTGCTGCACAACTTTGGATTTTACACCTTAACTATTATGCCAGCCTCATGTAGAACATCATGTATTTTGCTTCAGTTTCCCCATCTACCTTTTCATTCTTTTTTAAATTTTCTGATAAATCAGTGAGGAATATTGTCAGTCAATAATGCCAGACAATACATTTTCATACTTCTTATTTTTCAGGAAGTGCTTATCGTGGCAAATGCTGCTGTTCTATTAACTTTTCTAATTAATTGGAGCAATATTTCAATCTGTTTATTTTTGAAATTGCCCATCATTCTTAAGCAAAGAATGTGAAGTTATGCTCACTAAGTGCTGTAACAACTTTCAAAGTCTGTAAAACAGGTTTTGCCCCCACTCTTTCTCTCTTTTTTTGTGTTCTGTAACTGGTAGTAGTGCATATAGGAGGCAATGCTGTTTGCACTACAAACAATTGTCATTGGTTCTATGATCATAGATCTCTCTTTTGCGTTTTTGACATAGTTGCCGAGATTTACCTCTTGAGCTTCGCTCTTGATGTGAGTTTTATTGTATCCATGAATTGAGCACAGTAATACGATGATTATGATTGGAAACCCAATTATAATCCTCTATATTTTACATATTTTCATTTAGTTTGGCACTAAATTTTAGACATCTCCTTCAGTCTTGTCATGTCCTTCCCATCCTCACTATACTTGCTAACGTATCAGTACTTTTGCATTTGTTTGTGTCTGTTTTTCTAGTTGATTGAGGTATTTGATTCCTTCTTATAATATCAGATACATCTTTTAATCTTTACAACTTGGCCAGTAACAGAAGCATAAGTGATTCCATTAGTAATAAACAGATCCTGGGATGTCCTAGTTCCCTGAAAAATATGAGTCTGTATTGACAAGATGGTTCTCACTGCAGTGAAATGCCCTGTGACGATTAATGACTTCATTTCACTTTAAATTCTGCAGTGTTAATGCTTCAGTTTCCAAAATGTTATGGGCACTACATATTAAGAAATGTTATTGTACAATGTGTACCCATAGCATGTTGCTGGTAATGAAGCTATAGATTCAAGTTGCTCCTGGTTACATTATACTGTCAGGAAAATAGACTGAAGTTAACATGGAAAGCTGTCACACAGCCTTTTCATGGCTATCTAATTACTATACCTGTACAGTAAAATTTAGAAAAACTTTGTTTCATCCTGTTAATCAGTTAAACCCATTAGCACAAGCCTCTTGTTATGGTTGACCCAGAAACACAGCCCTGTATCAGGTGAAATGAATTGCTTAGTAATGCAGTTTGCAAGTTTGTCAAGAGACAGGAAGAAAAAAGAAAATGCACGACTATAGAGCAAAAACACAGTAATGCCTGTCACATTAGTCTTCTGTACTAAACTGACAGAAAACATTTGTCTTGGTGTCATCCCTTGTCAAAATAGAGCTTAATTCAAAAGAGCTACAGTAGTATTGGAATTTCCTTAAAAACAGACTTTGCGTGTGCTTTGGATTATGTGAATCTGCACAAAGCTATTTCTTAAAATTACCCAGCACTACATATTTCCTCACTTATTTTGTTATCTTTAGACAATTCAGATGATGATGGATTTAATCCTCTCAGCTAAATTTTCTTGGCATTGTTCCATTCTTCTGTACACTTTCATACTATACTTACATAATATACGGGTTTAGTAGAAACAGTGAATGAATTGTTTAGTCAAATGGTATTTAGTCAAAAATAATAGACCAAATTGCATTGATGTTCACTGATGTTCCCTGTAAAAGTAAAAAGTCTGCAAACAAGCATTACTGGTGGGTTCTAAAGCTTCCCGCACATTACACTAGCATTCAATTATTTACATTCAACCAGTCAACTCTGTTAAAATACCAGTCAGCTAAACACACACAAACATGCATCTATGTGTGTGTGTGTGTGTGTGTGTGTGTGATATCTATATCTATATATATATATATATATCTATATATCTATATACACACACACACACACACACACACACACACACACACACATATATATATGTGTGTGTGTGTGTGTATATGTGTATGTGAGTCTGTGAGTCTGTTTCTGTCTCTGTGTATGTATATAAATATGTATACATCTATTTACATGTATATGTATATGTTCCCTTCATAAGCTCAAAGTTTCAAAACTTTCAACTGCAAATGGTCAAAACCATAAGATCGAAGTTTTAAAACTTCACAAGGTTTGAATGAAGATCACTGCACAGCATGGAATGGGAAATTTACCATTTTCCTCACTGTAGTGCGATCTCAGAGTTGGTATATTTATTTAGCAGGGAGTGTGGGGGTGCAGGACACTTGCCCCCTGCAAAAACGTAAAAAAAAGTTTTTTTTTTTCCTTTTTTTTTTAATTCCTATTTCAAAGTTTCAAAACTTCAATCTTATATATATATATATATATATATATATATATATATATATATGTGTGTGTGTGTGTGTGTGTAAATATATATATATATATATATATATATATATATATATATATATATATAGATAGATATTTTTTATTGGTCTGGGTCTACTTTTATTTAGTGAATTCACACTTCTTTGAATTGGAAATTGCTGACTCCACTTCATCAAAACACTATACAACTGAAACCAAGGACTACTGAATTGCTTTCCCTGGGAAATGAACCATGTGGCCATCAGGGTGAATTTTGTCCTGCTCCCCAGTGTAATCTTGAAGTTGGTATATTTAGTTAGGGGGGTGTGGGGGTGAAGCCCCCCACATGGGCTGTGTCGGGGGTGAAGTCCCCCACTTGGATGGGTTTAATTTCTTTCCATTGACTTTTTTTCCCTGGTGCCCAAGTGGTTTGTTTCCCAGGGAAAGGGGTTTGGTAGTCCATGGTTTTGATTGTGTGGTGTTTTGATGAAGATGAGCTGACAATTTCCAATTCAAACAAGTGTAAATTTGATAAGTATAAGTAGACCCATATATATATATATATATATATATATATATATATATATATATATATGGATCTACTTCAGTAGACTGAAATCCCATGTACCTGATTTTTAAAATACTGAGATGACAAAACTGAAAGTCCATAATACTGATGCCCCGGAATACTGACATTTTACTCCAAGTAAGAAAATGCTTGGCCACCATGGTAAATTTGCCGTTTACCTCCATGGTAGTGCGATCACAGAGTTGCTATATTTAGTTAGAGGGTGTGGGGGATGGGTTTAGTTTGCTTTGGTTTAAATTTGTTTTCAGGTTGGCCAAGTGGTTACTTACCTTGAGTTAAAAGTTGGTGTTCCAGTTGGTCAGTCTTCTGAGTTTTCTGCTTTATTATCTTGGTTATATGAAAGTCGGGTAAGTGAGATTTTAGGTTTGTGAAGTAGACCCATATATATGTATATATATATATATATATATATATATATATATATATGTGTGTGTGTGTGTGTCATAGCAAAACAGAAATAAAATGCACACAAAAACTATTACAGAAACCCGGTCCATAGGTAGTTACAAGGCTATTGGCCCTAGGGCCTTTACAAGCCTAGCCAAAAAGGTACCCAGGCTTTCAACACCCAAGAAAATTATTTTCATGTGCCCCTGTCAAGCAGAGCCACAGAGATGATCCCCAGGGGTGAATTTCCTATTTCTCATCCAATCATCAAGATTTTTCTTGAAGAGTGCTAATGAGGAGCTTTGTTTGATATAGATAGGTAGTTTGTTCCAGGGTATGGGAAGTCTCTGGGTCAGGAATCTATCCCTCCAGCATGTTCTGTTTATTGTGGTAACAAGGTTTAGGTCCCTAGAGCGTGTAGCTCAGAGGGATTGGGATTTCTTTAAGTAGAGCATGTCCAACAGCTTTGGGTTTGACATAGCTTTGTATCTTAGGCAGAGATCACCTCTGAGTAGGCAATATGCGATGGAGTAAAGCTGGAGTTTTTTTTAAATGGTCTGCATCATGCATCAATTTGAGGCTGATAATCCTCTTTGGGAGGTATTTCTGCAGCATTTCTAGTTGTTGTAGATCTCTTGTGAGGTACATACCAAAAGGGGCATTGCACTCTATAATGGGTCTAATGAGTGATGAGTAGAGGGGAACAATGACCTCTTTTTTCCTGGATGAGAAACCTTTTGTGATGAGGTGTGCCATATAGAAGGATTTCCTGACTTCTGTGG
Organism: Protopterus annectens; assembly: GCF_019279795.1. Lineage (NCBI taxonomy): Eukaryota > Metazoa > Chordata > Ceratodontiformes > Protopteridae > Protopterus > Protopterus annectens. Next base: position 1,791,640,048 of record NC_056737.1, read on the forward strand.
CGATGTGATTATCAAAGGAGAGACTACTTTCCTCCTATGTCCAAAGGTCTCTTATAACACTTTCTGTGTTAAGTAGACTACCACCTATGTGGTAACACATGGGTACAGAATTTTTACCAGAGGGGATGACAATGTAGTTTTTGGCATTGAGCTTGAGGCCATAACTTTGACACCAGGCATCTCTCTCAGTAAGGCCCTTTTGTAGGATGTCCACATTGTCAGGAGTTTCAATTATGGCTCTTAGTTTGCAGTCATCTATGAACATCGTTAGCCTGTACTTCAGAAAAGTAGACACCAAACAAGAGAGGACCCAGAACTGAACGCTGTGGTACTCCACTTGTCACTGGTCTGAAGTCGGATTTGGAGTCTGCTACTTTCACAGTGTGGGTTCTGTCAGTGAGCCAGTTGGTAACCCATCTTGTGACATAGGGATTTATACCTAGTTTAGTGAGATTATCTATAATTCCAGAGTGGGGGATGGTGTCAAAAGCCTTGGCGAGATCTATATAGGCTGTGTGAACCACCTTACCCTCGTCTACGGCTTTGGTGACTGCTTCAGAAAAGTCGATCAGGTTTAGGAGACATGATCTGCCTTTTACAAACCCAAACTGGGTCGGGTTCAGAGTTTGGAGACTACCAATGTCTTTGTTTATAAGTTTCATGATGATACATTCCATGGCTTTGAAGACCAGGCTCATTAAGTTAATGAGGCAGTAGTTCCCGGGGTCTGTGCTGGCTTCCCCTTTGTGGAGTGGGATAACCATCACTGTGACCCATTTAGTGGGCACAAAGCCTGAGGTGAGGCTATGACTGAACATGGTGCTTAGGTGGGATGCCAATGCATTCTGTAGTTCATGTAGAACACAGCCTGGAATGTTGTCAGGTCCCATGGATGCTGTGTTCTTGGCTTTGGAGAGTGTGGTTTTTACCTGTGCAGCCGTGATTACAGGAACTTTGCATTCTTCCGGTATAGAGATAGACCCTTTAGGGGGAGAGGGGGGAGTAAAGTTAGCACTGAACCTATCTACCAGGATGTTGGCAGTATGAGTTGGTTCTGTATATTTAGTGCCATTGTGCTGTAACTCAGAGCAGATCTGACTGTTGCCATTGAGATTCTTAACATAGCTATAGAATGCTTTGTGGTTGTCTTTAGAATCAGTGGTGATTTTGTTTTCATAACTAGCTTTGGAAGATTTTATGAGGGATCTCAACTTCTTACTGAGGATGGCCAGGGAGTTCTTTCAGTCATGGGATTGTACTCCTTTTTGCAACAGATTCTTTCTTCTGTTGTAGGGTTTGTTTATGGCAGGGGACTACCAGATTGGCTTCCTTTTTTGGGGGGATAGTATCTTGGTTCTGTTAGGGATAGCATGTTCCATGCACCCGTGTAAGTGCTTATAAAGTACATTTGTGTATAGTTCAGCAGTCATACCTCTATTGTCCGTCTGCATGGGTGTCCTGAAGTTTGCCACTTCTGTCTTAAGAAGCATAAAGTTGGCTTTGGAGAAATTTTTTATGGTGGTTTCCCTAATGGAGGGTGGGGGCAGGCTGTGGATGTCTAGGCTGATTAGTTTGTGGTCGGATCTGACCAATGAGGAATTGACCTCTGGTGTGGAACACCAGTCTCCCATGTTGGTAATGACCACATCTAGGATATTGCTGCCCCTGGTGGGGGATGTGGATAAGTTGATCCAAGGCGTTGGAATTTATGAATTCCAGAAAACATTGAGCAAAAGAGTTGGTACATGAGTAGTTTTTCCAGTTAATGGTGGAGTAGTTGAAATCACCCATTATTAGGGTGTTGGGTTGTACCCTAATATTTTCCAGTGTATCAAGAAATGAGGAATGGCAATCCTGGGGCATGGTGGGGGATCTGTAGCAAGTTACAATTTGTTTTGCAGTCTTGCCCAGAGTTAGTTGCACCTGGATAATCTCGGATGCATTATGCTGAGCAGCTAGCCTGGAGGTGTGGATATCCTTAATGAATATGGACACACATCCGCCTTTGGTGTTCCGGTCCAGGTCACTTGGCCAAAAAATGTGGTATGAGTTATAGCCTGGTAGTGCAGGGGTGCTCTCTGCATCCTTGAACCAGATCTCTGTCACTGCACAGATGTCGATGTTCTCCATTTTAAGGAGTGCCTCAAGTGAATGCATTTTGAGGTCTTGACTTCAAGCATTGAGTAGCATTGCCCTCAGATTTTGCTTGTTTGTACCTGTTATTGTGGTGAATTTGTCATTTGAACTTTGCCTTAAAACGTCACTATAGGGGTGGCAAGAGCCTTAGCCAGTATCCGGAATCCCAAGGACGACAGGTGCAGGCCATCTCTGTCAAAGCATCGTGGTCTGTCGATCATGTTTTCCCAGGAAGACAGATACTTCATCCCTTTAGAATGACACCAGAAGCTTAGCCAATTGTTGAAGTCAATCATTTTGTCCTTGTACTGTGGTTTCATTTTGAGTGATGGCAGGATGCTACTCAGGGCTAGGGTCATACCTGCCTGGGCTACAAGATCGGAGAGCTCCTCCATGTCTCTTTTCATGTAGTCCAGGGAGGTACGTCTCAGGTCATTCACACCAACATGGACAATGATAGAGTCATATTTGTACTTGTTGTGGAGTGACCTGAGTGCGTGCATTATGTAGCGGATCCTGGCACCCAACAGGCAGCTGACAGAAACTTTCTCCTTGTTTAGCCTGGTGAGTGGAACATCAGTGTGCCTGACTATAGAGTTCCCTATGACTAGAGTGTTGAGTATGTTGTTATGTCTTATGGGCTGTGGTTGAGTAGCACACTGAGTTTGTGGGCTATGTGTCATTTGGGTTGTGTTGGGGGGGTGGAGGTTGCATGTATTTCTGCTTTGGAGGTCTCTGTTGCTTGAGCAGATTTCTGTTGAGAGCCTCTGCAAATGTAGGTGTGTGGTTTGTGTTGCTATGTGTGTGTTTCGGTGGTGTAGGTTTTGAGGGACTATGTGATGAGTGTGGTGTGGTACAAGTGTTTACCTTCTCCTCTTGACTGTCTAGTCCAGTCTTTGGTGAAGAGAGCTTTGTTTCCAGTTTGGCTATATAAGCGCATCTCTCACAGGTTGTAGTGTTGGGTGGTAAGAGCAGAGGGTTGTCTGTGTACATGAGGCAATTGCTGCATTGCCCCAAGATGCCCAGATTCATCAAGTAGACAGCAGAAAACACTGGGAGCTGACCCTTAGACATGCCTGGATAGGTGCTTATTTATTAAGTACTAAAAACTGTTTTCCTCTAGACAAGTGAGGAAAGTTGAATGCTGTAGTAATTTGTAGCTTATTTAGTGCTTACAATGAATTCTGAACAAGTGCTGAACTCAAAGAAATAGATTTTAGTGCTAAAACTAAAAAACTGGCTAGTTCTAAGGGAAAACTTGAGGAGCAGACTTTATGGCACTGGGAATAGTTTAATCCTACCTAACCAGTGATGCATAAAGTGTATTTTTATATATATATATATATATATATATATATATATATATATATATATATATATATATATATACAACAGTAGCAAATGAGCAAACTGATTTACACAAATTAACCAATAAAAAGCTAAAATCTGAGCCTCGTTCCAGCAATCTTCGATCAGACAAGTTTTAACTCCACACTCCTTTCACTAGGGTGCAATGGAACCTTCTGCAAAAAAAGATGGTCTGGATTAGTGCTCAAGTTATGCAAACAAAGCTAGATTCAGCAGGTCTGAATTTAGTCTATGCTACAGCAAACAAGGCATAACAATTTCAGAAAGAAACAGTTCAAATAAGCAGGCACAATAATCCTTTAACCAGAAACTCCCAGCTCAGAAGAGCAGAATCTACCCTCTCCTCCCACAAGAGTGCAGACCACACCTTCTTAATGTAAAATAACTGTCCCGAAGTCCAAGTGTTTAAACCAGAACTAATACACATTTAGAATAACAGACACTAAGCCTTCAGTCAGCAACTCCCAACTTAGAAGGACGTAAGCTACCTGTCCTGCCACAACAATGCAGACCACAAACCTTCTTAATGTAAAACAACTCGTCTGAAGCCCAAGTGCTTCAACCAAAGGCTTAGAATAACAGTTACAATTTAATCAGGCTACTAACTAGCAGTGATAAATGCAGCAGAATAAATGCAATAAAGTAGGAAGAAACACAAATACAGTAAAAGCAGCTGAATAAAGTGCAGTTTTTTTATATAACAATAGAAAACAAGCAAACTGATTTAAACAAATTAACCAGTTAAACAATAAAAAAGCTCAAAACTGAGTCCTGTTCCAGCAGTCTTCAATCAGTCAAGTTCTAAATGCAAAATCCTGCCACTAGGGTGCAGGGGAACCTTCTCCAAAAAAGATGGCCTGGATTAGTGTTCAAGTTATACAAACAAAGCTAGATACAGCATGCCTGAATCTAGTCTATGCTACAGCAAACAAGGCACACCAATTTCAGAAAGAAACCATTCAAGTAAGCAGGCACAATAATCCTTTAACCAGAAATTCCCAGCTCAGAAGGGCAGAATCTAACCTCTTCTCCCACAAGAGTGCAGACCACAAACCTTCTTAATGTAAAATAACTGGCCTGAAGCCCAAGTGCTTAAACCAGAGCTATTACACTTTTAGAATAATAGACACTGAGCCTTCAATTAGCAATTCACAATTTAGAAGAATGTAAGCTACCTGTCCTGCCACAACAGTGCAGATCACAAGCTTCCTTAATGTAAAACAACTGGTCTGAAGCCCAAGTGCTTAAACCAAAAGGCATAGAATAATAGTTACAATTTAATCAGGCTACTACCAAGCAGTAATAAATGCAGCAGAATAAATACAAGTGAGTAAAAGCGAAATCAAGTGCATTGTTTTTAGTAAAGTGCAAGGAGAGAGGAAGAAGAAGCAGAAGAAAAATTCAAGGTTAAGAACCTAAGTGGGTTGGCTTTCTCAAATGTTCTCTCTGTATTAAGTAGAATGAACACCAAACTGGGAGAGGTGTCCCAAATCAGCTTTACTGTATGGGCGGGCAACTGCAAGCCACCAACTATAACAACTCTACAAGAATAGGGAGGGAGAGGGAAAAACAATTTCAGGACAGATGAGAAACATAAAACAATGCCAGAAAATATATAAAATAATTCAGTCTGGCAAGCAATAATTCATTCAGGCAAAATTAAGACAATGCAGAACTCTGAAAGATTAAAATGCCAAGAAATATACTTCTCAATCAGCGATATATTTCCAGATTGTTTGAGAAACACTCAAGACAAGTGTTGCCATCAAAATAATTACCCCTGTGGATATTTTTAGGATGCAACAAGGATAACATCAGCTCAACTAATTTAAAAATGACAGTGTTGGGGGCACAACATTGCCTACACTTTGTTTTCATTTCCTGGGACTTGGGAGTTTCCAACAAAATGATTACCTTGTGAATATTCTCAACTAAACCAGCTTAAGAAATTATGACATAATGAGCAACTTTGTGGAGTAGTGGTGTAAATCGCTGACCAGAGTCCATGTAGCTGTTGGAGTACCTGTAAGAGCTAGTAGGGGAAGATATGAGTGAGTGGTCACTGCCTGCTAGCCCATCCTGGCAGGAAGGGGGGCAGTGCTGGGTGACAGGAGCACTAGTTGTCTGCCTGTTAAGCTCAAGTCTGTCAAGTGGACTGTGTTGTGTGTACTTTCACTAGAAGCAGAGGGCACTGTATTGGAGCTTTATAGAGTTGCTGTTGGTCAGAGAGGTACTGCACAGGTGGAATATGTAGGCCACCCTGCAAGACTAGGGATGCTGTCTAGTCTACTCCTCCTAACTGCTTGCTGTGAGTGAGCGAACTCGTGGTATTCCTAGATAGGAAAGAAAGGGCTTTAGGCCTCTTGCCTGCCCAGGAATCCCTGTCTTCCATGACAACAAAACAAACGAGCTACTTGGGTGCAGGTAGATATATTTGTGTGTGTGTGGGGGGGGGGTTGTGTGTGTCTATCTATGTATATTTATGATAATTGGTCAACTGCAAAAATGAACAAATTCACAAATGTGTGATAAACAAAATGAGCAAATCACAAAATATTAGCAACTTCTCTCCAGCTGTCAGTAAACCCCAACTATAAAACACAGGTCAGACATCGTCTTAATGGTGGTACTTTTATGGAATGGGTGTTTAGTAATATAATGTGTGGGGTTTGGGTTAGTACATGAGTAACAGTAGGCAGCTGATTATAACACAGTTACTTAATGAACAAAAATACACATTATAAACAACATAAACATTTTTGATGGTCTACTGTATAGTATATCACATGAAATGACATAAAAATAGAATGAAACCTATATAATTGTACTTATTATATCATCTGCTTATTCAGTTACTGATGGATAGTAGAACAGTAAAACTGTTATTCATTTTCATGGCTAACTAAACTCTGTGGAATGGCTGACTATTAGAGATAATACAACTCAACAGCATTTGGTAATGGAATGAATTTCTTAGCAAAATAATGTTTGGGTATTCTTAATTAGATGATCCATTTTAATTGTATGGGAAAAATTTCCTGATGATGTTGCATAGTTTTGAAGTGTCTTTGCAGAAGCATTACAGTCAAGGCAGTGCATAGACAGATTTGCAAGTCGCTGTGCTTACTAAGGGTATGTGCAAAAGTATGCTGTAATTGCTTCATATTTTGGACATTAGCCTATTAAATACATTTGGATTTAACAGTTTTCTTAGACAGGTTTCAGATGGTTTTGTGTGGCAAACATTTCTAATTTTTCTATGACATCTTTTGCAAAAGTGACAAAATAGTGTGGTTGATAAATTAGTGTACCAGAACAGTTCAGCTTCATTTTCCTTCTAATGCTTCTAATCATTTTAATATATTCCTTACTTTTTTTCTCACATATATATTTGTGCAGCAGTTTTATGTTTACAAATATAAACCATGTTTGCTGACATTTCAATTGACTTTCTCTCAGCTTATCTAGCAAATGTTTTATACAGCACATAACTCATGGAAATTACACTGCATGTGTTTAACACTTTCTTCATTATCGAACTTGGGAGGGTCTGTTCGTTTTGTCAATTGCTCACTACCATGACAGATGAGAACGATTTTTATGTATCCCCCGTTTTGTGGTAGATGTTTTCTGATTATACAAATAATCACTTGCTTCGCTGTCCAACGGTTTAATGAACTATTGATCTGTATTTTGGAAATGTAGCACTAGTTGCTGGTCAGTGAATGCCACATTAATCTTCCTGGACTACTAAGTACTTTCAGGAAATTGTGTCATTTAATCTTATCCAAATACTGATGATTCAAATAGCTGAATTGTTTTTCTTTCATAATGTGGACACCTATGTATCTAATGAGCAAACTGAAAAATAAGTTTAACTTGACATTAACACGCTCTACTGGTTATTGTAAATTATTGTGATATTTGTGTTAAACACAGTATAGTGGTAATTAAGTGTGTGAGTTTGTGTGTGTATGTATGGGTCCTCTGAAAAACATTGAATCTATCATGGTTGACATCTGTTTAGTGATCAAAATATGGTCCACTACATAGATAGTCCACAGATGTGCAAGACATTTCTCAGGATAGGAAAATAGGATATTTTCCTGAGATTGTACAGTCTCAGTTAGTATATATAACTAGCAGGGGTTGGTGCAGGGGGCTTTCTAAGAAAAAATAATTTTGTTAAAGATAAAAACTGATGATATAGAAAAAGAATAGCATGGTATAAGAATGTAATGATAAAACATTACTATGTAAAACCATGGGAAAATCTCACAGAAGAAACAATTAAAGTTATAAATATAAGAAGCAAATGGTGTAGTCAGAAAGTATAATGTCAGCATTTTTTGTAAAAACTGGTAATGATAAACGTTCGGAATATCACACATTTTGGGTGCTGGTGTTTAAACAGTATGTGAAACTTTAAGATGGATTGTTTGAACAATAAAAAGCATGACATTTTAATGTATAGAACTATTGACTGACTGTAAGTATTACTGATTTAGTAAATATTTACGTTTCTTGAGACACAGTATAAAAATATGAGCCAAAATTAGGGATGGCCAATATTTTTAACATATTAGAGGTTTGTCCCAGTATCTGTTTTGGGAGATCACAGTATATCTCGGATTGGGAATTTGACTTTTCCTATAAATATATATATATATATATATATATATATATATATATATATATATATATATAATGTACACATATTGGTGGGGGGAATACCAGATGATTTATTTATTTTTTTTATTTTTGTTGGTTTCAATCTTGTATGGTGCAGTCTTCCGGGATTAATGTTTTGGCATTCAAACTTTTGTTTCATGCTATACATCCATAGATCCATGTATATCTTTAACAATATATATATATATATATATATATATATATATATATATATATATATATACATATATACACACACGCATAGATATACATATATATGTGTGCGTGTGTGTGTGTGTGTGTGTGTGTGTGTGTGTGTATATATATATATATATATATATATATATATATATATATATCTGTGTATGCATATATATATATATATATATATATATATATATATATATATATATATATACATATATGCATAGCCGGTCTTAGGCATAGGTTGCTGTCAACCTGTGTGCCCAAATCTCTCAACACTGACTGTGTGCTTAGGTTATTGCTGTTGATGTGGTACTTTGCAAGAACATCACCCTTGATGAAGGGGATGATAATGCTTTTTTTCACATTAAGTTTAAGACTATGATATTGACACTAGTCATTAATCTATGTAAATACTTCATGCAGGATGTTGACTTTGTTAGGGATTTCAATGATCACTCCCAGTTTACAGTCATCAGCAAACTTTGTCAGCCACAGTCGTTTAATTTTAGCCTGTATTTTGGAGAAGTAGATTCTGAACAGTAGTGGTCCCAGAACTGATCCCTGTGGAACACCACTGGTTACCGGTCTGCTGGAGGAGGTGGAGTCCCCTATTTTTACCATATGAGTTCTGTCAGTCAGCAAGTTTGCAATCCACATGACACTATATGGGGTGATACCAAGTTTTTTTAATTTATCCAAATCTTTTGGGTTTCTAATACTATGACAAGAATAGACCCCCATTCCTAAGTTAAAGTATGGTTAATGTTCATGAAATTAGTATTGTTTCAGTCTTTGATGTCAGCCAAAAGTGCTCTTTGCAGCACTTGCAATGTGCCTAGTAATAACTCCTTCTACAATTTGTTCAGGTTTACATGGATTGGTAACATATTTAAATACGATTGTAAATTCTTTTTTATAAGACCTGTTGCTCCAACTACTATTGGAACTGTCTGTGTATCTTTCTTCCACATTGCTCTAATTTCTGCCATCTCTTTGTATGTAAGACACTGTAGTCACTGGGTGTAGCAATTTCAATGATCAATGGTACTTTTGTCTTCTTTTCTTGGACCACTGTATCCAGTTTTCTAACATCTATATTTTGAACTGTTGGTAATGGGTGATCCCATGTGATATAAACTTCACAATTTTCTATGATGCTTTGCAGCTCATGTTTCCAATGTTTTTCAGCCACTTCAGTACCATGTTTGCACAATCCCCAGTGCAACAGTCTTGCCACATTATTATGCCTTTCAGTATACAGTCCTTCTGCCATTAGTATGTCACACCCAGCAGTGAGGTGTGTGACTGTTTACATAGGTTTATAGGTAGGTACTAGGCTATCGGCCCTAGGGCCCATACAAGCCTAGCCAAAAAATGTACCCTGGCTTTCGCCACCAAAGAGAATTATTTTCCTGTGCCCCTGTCGAGCAGAGCAACAGAAGTGATCCCCGGGGTGAATTTCCCATTTCCCATCCAATCATCAAGATTTTTCTTGTAGAGTGCTAATGAGGAGCTCTGTTTGATATAGATAGGTAGTCTGTTCCAGAGTATGGGAAGTCTCTGGCCCATACAAGCCTAGCCAAAAAATGTACCCTGGCTTTCGCCACCCAAGAAAATTATTTTCCTGTACCCCTGTCGAGCAGAGCCACAGAAGTGATCCCCAGGGTGAATTTCCCATTTCCCATCCAATCATCAAGATTTTTCTTGAAGATTGCTAATGAGGAGCTCTGTTTGACATAGATAGGTAGTCAGCTCCAGAGTATGGGAAGTCTCTGGGACTGGAATCTATCTCTCCAGCATGTTCTCTTTATTGTGGTGACAAGGTTTAGGTCCCTAGACCATGTAGCTCGGAGGGATTGGGATTTCTTTAAGTGGAGCATGTCCAACAGCTCTGGGTTTGACATAGCTTTGTATGTTAGGCAGAGATCGCCCCTGAGTAGGCGATTTGCGATGGAGTAAAGCTGTAGTTTTTTGGGACAGTCTGCATAGGGCATCTGTTTGAGGCCAGTAATCCTCTTTGTGAGGTATTTCTGTGGTCTTTCCAGTTGTTGTAGATGTCTTGTTAGGTACATACCAAAAGGGGCGTTGTACTCTATAATGGGTCTAATGAGTGATGAGTAGAGGGGAACAATAACCTCTTTTTTTCTGGATGAGAATCCTTTTGTGATGAGATGAGCCATGTAGAAGGATTTCCTAACCACTGTGGTGATGTGATTGTCAAAGGAGAGACTACTGTCCACCTGTGTCCCAAGGTCGCTTATCACATTTTTGGCTTTAAGTAGACTACCAGCTATGTGGTAGTTCATGGGTACAGAGTTTTTAACCAAAGCGGATGACAGTACACTTTTTGGCATTGAGCATCCAAATTGGTTTTACAAAACTTACATTTGTCTGTTTCTCCCACATGTTCAATGTACTTTGTAAACCAGTTTGTACATAGCCCCCTATCGTAGGTTGCCAATATTAACCTTTCATCTCTTGGTTTGAATTCGCCTCTCCTTAACCATTCCTGTGTTCATTTCTGATCAACATGAGGTTCTTCCAGAAGTTTCTATACTTGCAACTATATTTATGCTTTTTCCACATTTCTTGCCTTCTCATCTGGTCATTCACCTTATATTCTTTCCTTCGTTTTTTGGCACATTCAGTTGCTGCCTGATTTTTACCTACTTCTGGTTTGATTTCCATTCCTGCTGGATGCCGATATGCTTCTGCTAAATTAAGCAAAGAAGTCATCAGATTTATTCTCCTCATGTTTCAAGACTTTCACTACATTTGGGTCTTGTGAGGTCAGCAGATATGTGTGGAGTCCCACAGTTGCAGATCTATACATGTAGTCAGTTTCAATGAGAACCATCCCTCCTTTGGAATGTGGAATATATAATCTTGGTATACCCTGATTTTTATAAACCATTTGGTGAGCATGAAGCATCCTTCTTGTTTTCCTATCTAATCAGTCCAACATGTTTTGGAGCTAGTCAGTCACTCCAAAACTATAAGTTAGGACAGGAAGAGCAAATTGGTTTATAGCCTGGATTTTGTTCCTAGATGTCAACACTGTTTTCAGAATTAATTTAAGTCTTCTAAAGTATTCCTTACTAAGTTTTATTTGCATTTGTTCATGTATTATTACTATTGTTGATCCTTCATCAATTCCCAAATGTTTATATACTCCCTCTTGCTCAAGTTCTTTTATATCACACTCTTGTCCCAAGGTGATGTTTTCCTGGTGCTGCAGTTTTTCTACTTTATAGGTTGCTTTTGCAACCAGCTGGGTGAGTTTATCAATGATTTCTGAGTGGCGGATCATGTCAAAGGCTTTGGCTAAGTCTAAGTAGGCCATATGCACTGATTTGCCCTCATCAAGGGCTTTGGTGAATGTGTTAAAGAAGTCCACCATGTTTAACAGGCATGATCTCCCCTTGACAAAGCCAAACTGGATGAGTTTGGGCATTTGGAGATTTCCTATACCTTTGTTAATAAGGTCCATGATGATTCATGCCATGGCCTTGCAGAAAGGTTGGTCAAGCTAATGGGTCTATAGTTACCAGGATTTGTGAATACACCTCCTTTGTGCAAAGGGATAATGGTAGCTGTTTTCCATTCCACTGGGATGAAGCCAGTGCTTAGGCTGTGATTGAAAAGCATGCTCAATATTGAAGCCAAGTCCTGTTTTAACCCATGTAGAACACAGCCTGGGATGTTGTCTGGTCCCATAGAGGCTGTGTCTTTGGCCTTGGAGAGGGCATTTAAGACCTTCTCTTCAGAGATACTAGGTGGGCGACAGGTGTTTGGGATGCTTTGGGGTATATGTGGTGGAGACAGGGGAGTGAAGCTTTCACTGAACCTGTCAGCCAGCAGGTTTGCTATGTCCACAGGCTCTATATATGTAGTACCATTAACTACAAGTTCAGTGCAAACCTGGGTCTTACCTTTGAGGTTATGGATGTAACTAAAGAACACCTTGTGGTTATCCTTAGTTAGGGAAAGTAATTTGGATTCATAGTTGGGTTTGGAGACTTCACTAGGAGTCTTATTTGCTTGTTTAAGTTGAAGAGGGAGTGTTTCCACTTTTGAGACTGTTCCTTCCTGCTCTTAGACAGCAATTTCTTTCTCCTGTTGTATAGTCTATTAATAGTAGTTGTCCACCATGCAGGTTTGTTTTTCCTTGACGCTCTTTCTTTGCTTCTGTCTGGTACAGCAGAGTCAATACAGTTGTACAGTTGCTTGTATAAAACATTGGTGTATAACTCAGCATAGATGTCTGTTCCATCAGTGAGGGGAGGGGCTATGAAGCTATTTATGCCATCATGTAATGTCTAGTTGTTGCTAAGGGGGAGAGGGTCTTGTGTTATAGTTACTTCTAGCGAGACTGATTTGTGTTCAGAACTCACCATGGATGGCCACATGGTGCACTTGTCTCCCATGTTTTTGAGCACCAGACCCAGCATGTTTGAGCCCCTTGTGGATGTGTAAACCAGCTAATTCAGGATACTGGACTTAACGAAGTCCAGGAACCTTTTGGCAAGTGAGTTAGAATGCACATAATTTACCCAGTGTATGGATGGGTAATGAAAGTCACCCAAAACCAGAGTGTTTTGTTGTGTCTTGATTGACTCACGTAGATCAAAGTAGGGGATGGCCTGATACGTGGAGGAGGTCCTGTAGCTAGCAATGACCTGAAGAGGCATCTTACCTACAGTCAATTGCACCTGAATTAATTCAAGGGAATCATGCTGTTTAAGCAATCTAGAGGTGTATTTATCTTTAATAAATATTGATACACCACCTCCTTTAGCTCTCATGCCTTCAGTTTGTTGTCTGAATGTGTTGAAGGAAATGTAGCCTGATATAGCTGTGGTGCTGTCCGCAGCTTTAAACCAGGTCTCAGTAACTGCACAAATGTTACCATCTTCCAGGGTGAAGATTATTTCCAGTGAGTGCAATTTTCAGTTTAGACTCCTAGCATTTAGCATCATAAACTTGAGGTTGTTTTTAGAGGGTATTTTTATGTCTGGAATTTTGTTTGTGTGACTTTGCCTAAAAAAGGCACTGTGAGGATAGCAAGAGCCTTAGCCAGTAACTGAAATCCCTGGGGTGACAGATGAAGCCTACATCTGGCATAGCACTGAAGTCTGTTGACCATGTCATCCCCTTTGAATGACATCAGAAACTAAGCCAATTGTTGAAGTCAATCATTTTTTGTTTGTAATGAGGTATCATCCTAGGTGAAGGTAAAATGCTGCTTAGGGCTAGGGACATACCTGCCTGAGACACATAATCTGAGAACTCAGTCATGTCTGTCTTCACATAGTCCAGTGAGATACATCTCATGTCACTCCCATCAACATGGACTATGACAGTCATAACAGTGCCTTGAATGTGTGTGTGATGTGTCGGATCCTGGCATCTGACAGACAGCTGATTGTGACCTTTTCCTTATCTGATCTTGTGAGGGGGACATATGTGTGTCTCACAATTGAGTTGCCTATGACTAAGATGTTTATTTTTGTGTTATGCCTTAGGGGCTTGACTGGTGAGACACTGGTGTGTGATGTATTATGTGTACTATGTACTGCAGAGGATGTATTATGCAAAGTGTGCTTCTGTTTGTGTTTGGGAATCTCTGATGTTTATGCAAGCTTTTTGTAATTACCTCCACATATGTAGGTTTACGCGTTGTTGGTTTGGTAAGTGCAGGAGGTGAGGTGTACATACTGACAACCTGCTTAGTTATCAGATGGACTGACTGGTGAGTTAGAGAGCCCGGATTCTAGTTTCTTGATATAGATGCATCTCTCACATGATGAATTTATGTGTACTAGAAGAAGTGCATTGCCAATGTACATAAGGCAATTGCTGCATTGCTTCAGGATGCCCATGTCGACAAGGCTGGCTGGAGAAACTGTGGGGAATTGTCCATCCATAATGCTAGGTAAGTTGATGTGATCAAAAAAAAGGAAGAGGGCAGGAAGGCACAGGTAAAGTAGAGGACCGGAGAAGTGGACAAAAAATATGAAGGGCTAGTTGGTAGGATCTGTGTTGGTACCTAAGGAGCTTCGCTGAATGCATCACCTGTCAGTGAGGGACAATCAAGAGAACTCACTAATGGAGCACCAGCAGGGTAATAAGGGAATATTTTCAGGCAAAAGTTTTTGTGTCTATAACCAGTAATGGTGCCCACTGCTGACTGGCAGTGCATGATGCTCAAACATGGTGCTTATGTAGCAAACGAGCACAAATTGATCTAAACAAATTAACCAATTAAAAAGCCCTGTTCCAGAAACCTTCAGTCATATGAGTTCTAACTGCATACTCCTGCCACTAGGGTGCACGTGAGTCCTCTCCAGTAAAGATGGCCTTGTTTAGTGCTTGAGTTATATGAACAGAACTAGATTCAGAAGGTCTCAATCTAGTCTGTGCTACATCAAACAAGTGCAACAATTAAAAAAAAAGTTCAAATAAGCAGTGATATGGTTAAAAAAATACAGTACATAAGCGCAATATGCAGTGAAAAATTCTACTTAAGTTTTGCAGAGATCAGCAAATGGCTTGGAAATACTTACATAGCAAACGAGAGCCAACTTATTTAAACAAATTTATTTATTTATTTATTTATTTATTTATTTACATTTGTTGTCCAGGAGTGTCTGATTGGACGTAGGTCCATTTTCAGCGGAGGCCCAGGGAGAAAAGCTCCACAGTTAAAATATACATACAGTAGTTACATTGGATTTACATAGCAATTAACAATTTGATTAACATAGCAATTAACAATTACAAACATAGTTACAGATGAAGAACATAGTACATCAGTAGACAACTAGAATCTTTATCATCTGCGAAGTACATAACAGACATTAACAATTGTTACAATAAGAAGTTCCTGCTGTATAATAAGTAGTAGGCTTATGAGCAACTGAGCTTGGTATAATCAAGGTAGTTAGTAGTTAGTGGGGTGGAAAGAAAGGTAGTGAATGGATGGGGTGGGTGATATTAGAGTGGGAGTTGCAAGGGCATTTAACCAATTAACCAATAATAAAGCTCAAAACTGAGCTACCCACTAGTGGCCTGGTTTCTGCTGTAGCAGAGCTATTATCAGCAGGTCTGAATCTAGTCTGTGCTACAGCAACAAAGTGTGCAAATTTCAGAAAAAAACAGTTCAAATAAACAGGCACAATAAGCCTTCAACCAGCAATTCCCAACTTAGAAGGAGGTAAGCTACCTTTTCTGCCCCAAGAGTGTAGACCACAAACCTTCCTAATGTAAATCAACTGGCTTGAAGCCCAAGTGCTTAAACCAAAAGGCTTAGAATATGAGTTACAATTTAATCAAGCTACTAACAAGCAGTAGAAAATGCAACAGAATGCAAGTTATCAAACAGTTTTGAGAACAAGCAGCAAAATAAAGTAATAAAGTAGGAAAAAACACAACTACAATAAAAGCAGCTGAATAAAGTGCATTTGTTGTTTAGGTTAAGTGAGAAGGGAGGAAACAGAAGATAATTATGAGGTGAGAAACTATGGGGGTGGGCCTTCCCAAATAATATCTCTGTACTCAGAATGACCTGATGAGATGGGACTGGGAAGAGTGTCCAAAATCAGGTTTATAGTAGGGGTGGGCAACTCAAAAGCCACCAAATTTAAGAACAGAGCAATAACTGGGCAGTTGGGAGGGAAAAATAAAATGAAGCCAGAAATCAGCAATATTCAGGCACAGTACAGCAAGAAGACCAGGAAACAAGCACTTCAGCTAAATAGAGATATTTCATACTAAAAGACAAATGCCATTTCTCAGCTCATCTCATTAATTAACTAATGTTATTCACGCTTTGCAAAGGAATTCTCTGCTAACTTGGTTTAACTGACCTTAGCCAAGACCTCGTAAAACACCAACAGAACAGAAACCTTTAAACAGAACAAATGTAGCACAACAATAAGATACTAAATAAAAGTGATCAATCCTTAAATGAAAAGCTTCAATTCAAAATAAAATTTAGCCAGAGATCAGCAATATTCAGGCATAGTACGGCAAGCAGGCCGCCAAACAAATACTTCAGTATAAAATGTTATTGTTAATCATTGGTCAGGATTTCAGAATTTTCAAATGCAATCTCTCATAAATAGGCAAATTAGCTTTTTAATTTTATATTGCTTGATGTCAAACTCCACTAATTTGAAGGTGGTGTGCCTTTACTGAACATACTCCTGCAACAAGTAATATGGATTTTGATGTGTTGAATACAGGTTGACTTCAGTTTTATGCAGTGCAAACCTTCTTTCTAGTTTGATGGTGATGCCATTATTCCAATTCTACTTTCATAAAGCTTGTTATCAGTGATAATGCTAACCAGGGTGAATGTGATTATTCATTCTGGATAAGATGAATGTAGACTGATGATATATATTATTTAAGACTTTTGTTGCATTTCCTGCTAGATCAAATAACTTCTAGCCTGTTTTACATTAATGTAATAAAATGTGATAATAATAACTTTTAAACAGTATAGTAATACTGTAGTTTCATAAACAGGGCAGTATCATAACATCAGCAGTTCCTGAAAAATATTTGGATCTGCTTATTGCTTCTTACTGCTTGCTCTTGCTGTGGGATTTGCTGGCTGGATTCTGCTAATATTCAAATATTTGCATTCACAGTCTGTCGCATACAGAAACTTGCAGAATATACACTGATGAGAGAGTATACTTTGCAGCATCAACTTTAGAGAGCAGTAACCAATAACTTTTTATAATAAACCAAACTGGACAAACGTTGCAGCTTAAAAGTACTGTTCCAACTTTACTTCTCATATAGTACAGATGATGTGAGAGATATACCATTTACCTCAGGACTTGTGTCCCTACCATACCTCTAACATAACTAGATTTAATACAGACTTTTTATACATATTTTAGTTAAACACACACCCTCTTGGTTTTGGAAAGATACTGCCTTGATGACGCAAATGCTAACACATCTGTTCTTGTGCAAATGATAAGTAAACTGTCTTCAAGAAAACACCTTGTGGATTCTGTTCTTGTGTAAATGCTGATAAGTAAACTGTCTTCAAGAAAACGCCTTGTGGATTAACTTTCTTAGAAAAACATATTTTTAAACTTTCTTAGAAAAACATGTCCTGTTGTCCAGTGAAAGCAGATTACATTCTTGTCATGTCTGTAAGAAGTAAGTTTTCTTGATGTGTGTGTAATACACTCATAAGCAAGTTCCTTATTTTTTTAAGCCACAGTCATTTATTTTAAACTTTCTTGATGTGTGTATTTTTGAAACCACAATCATTTAGTACGGATGCTAATCACATATTACTAAACCTTCTTTCTACATTTGAGCAAGCTTTATCTTATTCCTTATTTATGTTGCATATTTGTAGCAAAGTTATTTTCAACCTTAGTATATTGTTGAGCACACACTAACAATTCCCTCTTTTTTTTTATTATTTTAAACTAGAGAAATAAATTCAGCATTATTTGATAATACTTTTTCATTATGACAATTAATAACTGTAACTTGACTAGCTTTTGCTAAGCAGACTTTAATACATGTAAATAATATGCAACCAAGCATTACAATAACAATAAAAGAAATTAAAAATACAGTGATTTTTCCTGTCCATCCTGTAAACAGATTACTAAACCATTCACTCCAGTCATCATTCCAGTTTTTTCTAGTATGTTGAGACACTTGTACAATTACTTCTAAATGTGCTTTTACAGATTCTGTTTTGTCTGGAATAAATGCACAACATTGTTCTCCTATTAAAGCACATGTACCCCCTTGGGATGCTAATATGTAATCTAATGCCATTCGATTTTGTAAAACCATAGTTCGTATTGCTGTCATTTCGACAGTAATGTCAAGGACTGCATTAAAAGTGGCATTTGCCAATACCTCAACTAGTTTAGATAGTTTTCTCAGCTCCCAGATGGCTTTTGCAGCCCCGTACCAAGGGAAAATACCTGCTCCAGATATTATATCATCTCCTAAATCCATATCTTTTAATTTAATATAATCAAGATTTTGATGATATGTATGTAATGTATCTAAGGTGTCTACTGGATTTTCTGGACTTTCAATCACAGGTAATATATCCCTTTTCTTTTTTGCATTTCTAATGTTTCCTTTTGGTAACTCTTTTATATGATGCATTGCTGGTACCACTAATCCTATATAACAGGTGCCATCCCATCCCTTTGGTAACCATTTATAATCATATTTACCACCGATGTAATATAACCCATCTGATAGAGCAACACTGCTATTTACCAGACTGCCATTTACTTGCCCCATAGTAGGAGTTTTATCATGTACAACTGTAAAGTTTTTATCTGTTTTACTTCTCCAGCATGTAATATTGGTTTTACACTCATTTTTATCATTTTGTGAAAAATGAAATACTGCTGAATCACTTAATATTAATTGACCCTTAATTGGTATTAAAATAGGAAAACCATGAGAAAATACTCCACGTACTGGTATGTGGTTGTGAAAATTTACCATTTCAATTGTTTGAATACAATTGCTATTACCCACTGGAACAGTTCCATTTTGTTGAAAACATGTGATCCCCTGTACTATAGCAGATAACTGTACTCTTGCTTTACGCAATTGTACATTTATAATTTGATCTCCAGTTTCATTTATTAATACCCTCCAACTACTAAGAGAATTTAGTGGAATAGGTATTAGAGGCATTACCCCTGTTATTTTTGGTATTATACTACATACCCAACAATTAGAAACATTCATGCTTTTTGCATACCAACATTGTCTTGCTAAAAAAGTGTTAAAAGATGGTGACCAGTCTTGTTCATTTTTCCACATTTCTTTACTCTCTCTCTTATGTAACTTTAGAGTTTGATTATCAGGTTGTAAGTATAATGTAATACTAAGCAATACAATAATAGTTAGTATGATAGCTATTATCAATTTAAAAAAACATCCTTTAAATAGAAATTCCATTGTTGAATCATTTTGCCTTTGGTCATCCGAAACTGGATTTCCAAAAGGATGCACTTTAAACCAAGTCACTTTCATTATGGTTTTCTCTGTTGGAAACCTACAAAAGAATACATTTAATCAGATTTACATTGCTCACTATTTTTGATAATTCTTAGCTGATCTTTATGTACCAACATTGTTCTGTTTTTCTTTTTTCCTTTAATTTTGTACACTAATGGTCCAATTTGTTCCACTACTTCAAAAGGGCCTTGCCAATTGCTAGCCCATGGTCCTTCCATTTGGAATGTTTTTACCAATACTTGGGTTCCACAGGGAAGGTTTTCTTCAGCTGGTAATATTGGCACCTTTTTCCATAGATGGAACGCTTGCTCCCTTGCATTATAGTCACATATGCTAGTAAGTTGTTTTAGCCATTCTTGATGTTTGCTGATTTCTAGCATGGGCCTACCATTAGGGAAATCTGGATCAAATGGTAATAGTATGGGCATTTTGCGGCCTGTCATTATTTCATATGGGGAAATACCTGTTTTGCTGTTTGGTGTTGCTGGAGGATAAAGACACCAATGATCTCTAAAGCCTCATCAAAAAAAGTTTGTGAACTCAGCACTCATGTGCCCCCTGTATTGATAACTGAGAAAATTACAGTCATTGAACATGTAACGCTTTATAGGTATAGTCATACAAACTTAAAAATAATGTTTTAGAACTGCAGATGACATATATTTAGGTATTTCTGAAAATGTATTTTTTAGTTTTGTGTTTCAGTGCTTCTTCAGTATCATAGAAGTCCAACCCTTCTTTAAAATCAAGACTGTCATTGTTTGCTGGTGGAAATACTAATGTTGAATCTTGCACCTCTGCTTAAAAGAATTTCTGAAAGAAAACCGGAGTCATAGAATTTCTGTTAGAGACTTCCTGGAGGCTATACTTTTTATTACTTATATTTTGTTAAGCTTCGTTTGAGTAAAGTAAACAAAATGATCAAAACAATCTTATACAGTTAAAACACTGAGTTATTAACTAACTATAATATATATGTATATATATATATATATATATATATAAAAAATTCATAAAGTGAAGTTCTTCTAATGTTAATGTGTTGTACTTGAAATGCCATCAAAATAAACTTTAAGTTTAGCTGTAAAAAAAAAAAAAGAATTATTCAGAAAAGGAAAGGAAAACATTTAATTGAAAACAGTAGTTAATAAAAGAGGCAATCAAAAAAATAATAGCAATAACAATCATATTCACTGACTAATATAATAGCTTCCTGTAATTACATTTCTAGTAATGAATTTAATTTAGGCCAGCAATTAAAATTCATTACTTGTTTTTTATATCAGAATAATGCATCAATTTCTTCACATTATAAAAGGATACAAATGCTACACATTTAGCAAAATAAGGTGAGTCAGTCTTATTCCAGTTCTGAGTGGTAGTTTTTTCTTACTGCTGCTAAAATAGTTCATAATAAAGGGTTTTAATACAATGTGGGATAAAACAAAACAAGTGTAATGTTTAAAGATGCTGAAGTTTTTCTACTAAAGACCATGACCAAAAAATGTAATATCTGCCAAAATAGTTTTCATTTGTTACGTGTTCTACTGTTACTATAAAGTATGTAAATATTCCCCTCTAAATAAATGTGTGTGTAAATATTTTCCAAAATGGTGAAGACATAGCTTTTGCAGAAGACCCCAGTGTCGTATTCTTTTACCTTAGAAAGAAGACGCGGGACAACTGTGTGCAGTTGGTACCAACTCCAAACTTTATTGACCGGCCAACATACAGTACAATACACCAACTTCCTGTCTCACAGCCCTTACGTCATGCACTTTCCCCCGCCCCCAAAGAGCACTAGCTAAGGCAAGACAACTCAGTCCATTGAATACACCACATCTCCCTTTCCATAAGGCCCCTTTCACTTAACACAAAACCCAGATCTATTCAATTTCTTCCACTTCACTACGAACTTGGTACATTGACACAAAATGCTCACTTAGCCACGTTCAGATTACTATAAACCCCAACGACATTGTTATTTATACCCTGATCTTCACAGATCCAAACGGTCCGGCTTGTTAATAACTCTTCCTGATCTGGTCCTCACAACATCACTATGTGCCTGGGGTTCCGGGGGAAGGCCATTGCAAAATGGCAAGGCCTCATCGGTCTTACTTAGCACACTTTCCGGACACCCAGGGTTTGATTCACAGTCAGGCTCAGGTAAGGGAATCAAATGCACACGGTTTCGCCGCACAGTCCCTTGTGGCACGTCTACCTTAAATGACCTCGGCGAGTAATGTTTTTGATCTACAGTACCTGGGGTCTTCATATCTGTCACCCACACCTGGTCACCGGGCAACACATCCCCCAGCGGCCTTGCCCGATGGCGTCTGTTGTAGTTTTCGCCATTATACACCCTCTTCTCCCCCTCTTTCCCCATGAGCCTTCTCCAGTCAGGCAGCACAGGGTCCAACTGTGAAGGATGAATCGGAAGAGAGGTCCGCAACCGTCGTCCCATAAGAAGTTCCGCAGGGCTATAACCATTCTGCAGTGGCATTGTCCTGTACGCCAAGAGAGCCATGTATGGATCGGCACTTTTTTTTAGCAGGTTCTTCACCGTCTGCACCGCACGTTCTGCCTCCCCGTTACTCTGCGGGAACCTGGGGCTGCTTGTGACATGCTCGAAGCCATAAGCGGTTGCAAAGGCCGCAAAAGACTGCCCTGAAAACTGAGGTCCATTATCAGACACAAGTACCTCTGGGATACCATGGCGAGCGAAGAAAGATTTTAGGTGGGTGATGACCTCGTTGGATTTGCTATGTTTCAACAATGCGATCTCAAGAAACCTGGATAAGTAGTCCACAGCAAGAAGGTAAGTATGTCCTTTTAGTTCAAATAAATCCGCGCCCACTCTTTGCCATGGTCGGTCAGGACATTCTGTTGGGATGAGGGGCTCAGGAGGATTCCTTCTCTCTGAGATGCACGTCCTGCATCTTAAAACCCTGTCATTTATCTGTTGGCTAAGCCCAGGCCACCAGACGGTCTGACAGGCTCTGGCGTTGCACTTCACAATGCCTTGATGTCCCTCATGCAATTTCAACAACACCTCATTACGCATGGCAGAGGGGATAACAAGGCGCAAATCTTTTAAAAGCAACCCATCTTTCACTGTTAGTGTGGAACGATCTGGCCAGTAGCTCTTCAGTAAGGGTTCCTGGTTCGCATACAGCGGCCACCCCTGGCTGCACAAGTCCATGACCCGCGCACACACACTGTCTGCTTTCAGCTGCTCCCGTAGTGTTTGGAGGAAGGATGGCTTCACCTGCATGTTTTCCACAATACTGTTCACGTAGATATCCGTGTCCTCCATTAACTCTGTTTCCTCCGGGGTTAGCCTGGTTTTAAGTGGAGAACGTGACAGGGCATCTGCCACCCACAGTGATTTCCTGGGCGTACTGCACCGTGTATGAGAACTGCATCAGTCTCATCCTAAAGCGTTGGATTCTGGGCGGTAGAAGATCCAGCGCCTGACCTCCCAGCAATGAAACCAGGGGTTTGTGATCAGTCTCTAGACAGAACGATTTGCCTAATAGGTAATCTCGAAGCGTTCACA
Source organism: Protopterus annectens (assembly GCF_019279795.1). Taxonomy (NCBI): domain Eukaryota; kingdom Metazoa; phylum Chordata; order Ceratodontiformes; family Protopteridae; genus Protopterus; species Protopterus annectens. The sequence continues at coordinate 1,791,663,029 of NC_056737.1, forward strand.
TGCCCAGGTAGACGCTAGAGCCTCTTTCTCGACCTGTGCATATCGTTGCTCTGTGGGTGAGAGTGACCTTGATGCGTATGCCACGGGTCTCCAGCCGTCCTCCCATTGTTGCTGCAACACGCTCCCTAACCCAAAGGATGATGCATCCGCGGAAACCTTCGTATCCCTCTTCGGGTCATACACAGCCAAAACTGGAGGTGAGGTGATTGCCTCTTTTAAGTCATTGAATGCCTTTTCCTGGTCCCCACCCCAGTACCAGCTGTTCTTTTTTGATAATAAGTCTCTCAAAGCTCTGTCCCTCTCAGCCAAATGAGGGATGAACTTTCCCACCTGATTCACCATGCCCAGGAAACTCCTGAGTTCTCCTACTGTAGCAGGTGCTGCCATCTCCGTGATGGACGCGGTCCTCCTGGGGTCCGGGCTTATACCAGAATTCGTAATGACATGGCCCAAGAAGGTCACTGTGCCCCTCGACAGGTCACATTTCCCTACATTCAACGTAATACCTGCTTCTTCCAGTCTCTTTAATACCGCGTGAAGTCGGGCATCGTGCTCCTCCTGGCAACGCCCCCAGACCAACACGTCGTCCATGTGACAAATCACCCCCTCTAGTCCTTCAATGACCTCTGCCATCATGCGTTGAAAGTGTTCGGGTGCAGAATTAATGCCAAAGGGAAGGCGATTGAAGCGGAAACGCCCAAAAGGGGTTATGAATGTGGTAAGCGCAGCCGACTCCTCTGACAAAGGAATTTGCCAAAATCCCATATTGGCATCCAGTTTGCTAAACACCTTCGCCCCAGCAAGCATCCCAAGACTCTGCTCAACCGAGGGCAGCACGAACCTTTCCCTGCATACGTATTCATTTAGCTTAGTGTAGTCTACACATAGTCTCAGCCTGTTACTGTCTTTCTTTGGGACTACCACCATGCCTGCACACCAATCAGTAGGCTCTTCCATTCTGGTAACGACACCCAGCGCCTCCATCCTCATTATCTCCTCTTTCACTTTCCCCATCAATGGCAGTGGTATCCTCCTGGGGGTCTTCAGAGAGTATGGCACCGCCTTTGGCTGAAGCTTTATGTGGTATTTCCGCTGCACTACCCCCAACCCAGAGCACAATTCCGGGTATGAGGTCTTCAAAGACTCCATGGTGATAGTGTCAACACGTTTCAGGAGACCCAGCCCCAAAATAGCAGGAAGGCCTAAAAGCGGCATGCGGAGTCCTTTTACAACATACACTTTCTCGCATGTCTGTCTTTGTCCATAGCCGAGCTGAAGCTCCAAGGATCCTGTAACCTCCAGTGGCGTCCCTCCAGGACCCAACAAGGGTTTCTCCGGCTGCTGGAGCACAGGAGCATTCTTCCCACTGAACAAGTTGTGCAGGTCTGACTTGGAGATAACAGTAACATCCGCCCCCGTGTCAAGCTTGAAAGTCATAGGTGTGCCCTGTATTTGCACCTCCACAATCCAGGAATGGTTCCCGGAGGAGACAGAACCAAGGAAGAACCCCTGTTCTTCACGCTCACCCGCTCCTCGTCTTCCTCAATACTCTGCACCGCCTTGAACTGTCGGCAGACCGCTGGTAGTGGCCCTTCTTCCCACACGGCGACATCTTGCAGCAGTCGCCGGGCATAGGAGTCTATGGTAAAATGGCCCCCGACACCTGTAACACTGCGAGCTCGGAGCGTCTTTACTCTTTTGCGTCTGGCGCTGAAAAATCGGTGCCAAGGGCTTGCCCCAACCTTTCGAGGCCTCCGGCCTGCGTCTAGTGTCCAGTGGTGTCTGCACAGCATTCACGTTATACTGCAGGGCGGTACTGTCGCACCGCAAGGCCGTTTGCTGCTTCTTAACCTCCTCCGACTGTCTGGCCATATTTACAGCTCTCTCTAAGTCCAACTCTTTTTCCATCTGCATCCGCTCGGACAGTCTGGTGTCTGCCAAGCCCACAACAATTCTATCCCTTATAAGCTCATCGTGCAGCGCCCCATAATTGCAGTGTTCGGCTAAAGCATGCAGGGCAGTAACAAAAGCATCAACAGTCTCGTTCAGTTCTTGTTTCCGCATGTTAAATCGTGCACGTTCATAAACAATGTTCTTTTTGACAATAAAAAATCTTTCGAAACCATCTTTCACTTTGGCATACTCCTGGTGCTCTGCCTCGGTTAGCTTGAGGCCTCTCAAGACATCGTCTGCCTCATCGCCCATACAGTATATCAGGGTGTTCACCTGGTTCCCTTCTGGGTTGGAAGATAGATTACTGGCCTGCCGGAACCGTTCAAACCGGCGTATCCATCGTGTCCATTCGTGGGGTTTGGAGAAGTCAAAGGGCTCTGGCGGCTGAATACTGAACGTAGCATTAGGAGCGCTAGCCGCCATGTTAATTCTAGCTCGTGGCTGCTGACCATTCTCGTCGTCCGACATGTCCGTTCTCCACGTCACTTGGCCACTCGTACGGTCTTCAGCAAGAGGTCAGCACTCCCAGGCACAGCCACACAGCACTTCTGACACCATGTCGTATTCTTTTACCTTAGAAAGAAGACGCGGGACAACTGTGTGCAGTTGGTACCAACTCCAAACTTTATTGACCGGCCAACATACAGTACAATACACCTACTTCCTGTCTCACAGCCCTTACGTCATGCACTTTCCCCCGCCCCCAAAGAGCACTAGCTAAGGCAAGACAACTCAGTCCATTGAATACACCACACCCAGCATAACAGATTTGTTTTTATTGGTGGTACTTGATTAAAAGAATTGATAGTACAATTTCAATAATTTTGAAATAAATTATTGGATCAGAGGTAGATTCTAGGGAGGCATTCATCAGACCATGTTTAGCACAGCCAGAACACAAAATATTAAGAACTCTTGTCTTAAAGAGGGACACACACAATAGCCCTACAGAGCATTTGAGAGTACCAGTGCAATTATTCTGATAAGCCTTAAATATAGCTAGTGTACTGCTTTGCCTAAAATATGGGAATTGTTTATCCCATAGGCGGGGAATATGCTGGGATAAGAATCTTTTTTACCAGTATGCCATATTAATTTATAGGTAGAGTAAGGTCCTTTGTAAAAGTGTCTGAGGAACCATTAGTTCTTTGAAGATATAGTAGGTCTAGAAAGGTGAGGTCTCTTATGGTACAATAGGCCAAACATAGCTTACCAGGGGGAAGTTAATTGGAAGCAGAATACAGAGGATGGGTGGCTGATTGATAAGGGCAAATAAGTGAAATGAGGATTGTGAGCTTTTTGGTTTGTAACCACTGGGAAAGCAACAGCTGAATGACAGCTTATTGATAGATGCATGCCAAAAGTGGGCATTGTATTCAGTAATAGAGTGGATAAGAAATTAAGTACAGTAGAAGTAAACTTTACTTTGTTTTCTATGAGATGTTGGACCAGATAGAAGGATTTTCTAAGTATAGTGGAAAAGTAGAGACATAATGATTAAAAATAGGCAGCCCTCTACAATAGTGTCTTCATCTCTAATAAATGTGAGTCTTAAGGGGCCTGTTGCCAGTTGAGGGGTTATTTCCTTTACCAATACTGCCTTTGTTGGTACTTAGTCTGAGGTCATTGCTCTTGCACCAGCTGATAGCATAGTCCAGATCCTGTTGGAGTCATTTCACATTGATGGATGCTCAAATAATAATTACTTATTTACAATCATCGGTATATTTTGTTAACCAAAGACATGTGATATGGCTTGTTGATCAGATACATAAATACCAACTTGAAGATGACACAGTAACAAGTCTCGATGAACCCCTCCATGACATTTGTTTTCCAGGCTGGTGACTTCAGGTGTAACAACCCATTCTGTCTGGTAACCATTTTGATGTCCAATTTACTAGTTTTTGACTGATGTTTTGGTTTACTTGTTAATGGTGCCCTTCACAGGTGATAGAATAAAATGCTTTGGCCAAGTCCAGATATGCTGCATGCACCACATAGTCAGTATCAGTTAGTTCAATTACCCTTTTAAAAATGTTCATAGGGTTAGGAAGGCAGGATCCACCTTTGACAAAGTCAAACCTATGTGGATCTAGGGCTAACAGATTATCAATGTGTAGATTTATAGGATAAGCAATGATACAGTCCATAGCTTTATGAATCAGACTGTTGATAATTATAGGTCTGTAAATTTTATAGTTGGTGGTTGGGCCTCCGTTATGTAGGGTCATCATTGTGGCTGTTCTCCAGGTTTTGTGGATGCTGCCAAATGCAAGGCTCTTGTTAAAGGGGTTTAATAGATGTTCCAGTAGGCTATCTTCTTCTTTTTCTTTCATCTTTTTCTGGTTAGGGGTCGCCACAGTGGATCACCTGTCTGCTCATGAGTGGCAGCGTAGTTTTACTGTGTCGAGTTGCCAGCCCGGCACCCAACCTTCCACGGAAGGCACACACATGCACACACTCATACCTAGGGCCAATTTAGAGTATCCATTCCACCTACAGCATGTCTTTGGGATGTGGGAGGAAACCATAACACCCGGGAGAAACCCACATGACCACAGGGAGGACATGCAGACTCCGCACAGAAGGCACCCCCAACTGAGGATCGAACTTCTTGCTGTGAGGTGGCAGTGCTAACTGCTGCACCATATTGGTGTTCATTTTTGGGCTCATAGTATTTTGCCAAGGCCTGTGGAAATTATCAACTTTCAAATAGGGTTGCTAGGACTTATTCCAAAGTAATGCTGGGAGGGGGGTGTTGGGGGCTAAGAAATTGGGGGACACTTATGATGTTGAGTGAGATGAGGTATACACTAAATGTGTCATCTAGGATATTAACTGTTTCTTTTGGGAGTACATTTGATGGACTCATTCTGATTAGTTCAGATCTTTGAGTATTGTTTCTCAATGTTCTAATGTGGTTAACAAAGGATTTATAATTACTTTTGACATGAGTGATCAGTGTTTGCTGCCTTAAGTAGCCTGCTAGCTCGAGCAAATGCAGTCTTAAGATCTGGAGTATGTGACCTTCTATTAGAATTTTTCACTTTTTACTTTTATTGTAATGTGAATTTGCATGAGGATTCCACTGTAAATGATTAGTTTGAAGTTTCCACTCATATTTAGTTAAGGGAGTTAATGCTTCCTCCGTATGATTATTTAAAGAAAAGTAGAACTCAGAATTAAAAATCTTTTCTGTACTGGAAATCAGTAGCATAGCTAGAGTGGGGTGAGAGGGTAGACTGCTCTCTGTGCAAAGTGTTGGGGGAAACGATCATCCAATCCCGATCTTCTTTAAATGCAGCCAGTATTGCATTTGCCATCAAAACTGAGCACTGCAGCACTGTGTGTGGTATAAACTGTATCAACTGTTTGCTACTTTGTGATACGTTTACAAAAATTTAAAATAAATCTTTTTTCTTAACCAGAACTTTGGTGTTGTAGAGCTCTATTAAGGCAGAGTATAAGCTGTAGCTACTGTTTGCTACATTGTACCAAAACAATGTACTACAGTTTAAAAAGATTTGTTTAAGCTAAAAAGTTAGTACTATAGCACTCTGTGCAGAAAGGGTATAAACTGTTGCAACTATTTGTTACATTTCTAGCAGACAGGTTGCTATAGTTCAAAAGTTTTTTTTTTAATAAAATATGTAGGAAGAGGGTAGGGGCAGGGCACAGAAATAGGACCTAAAATGGCTTGTGCAGAAGAGGGAATGTGTATTTGGTTACGAGAAGGAATGTCTGTTTTTTTTTTTGGGGGGGGGGGGGTCATAGATCTAACTGAAATGATTATTACAGTGAAGTGTTTTTTTTTTTTTTTTTGCTCTTCATTTGAAGGAGGTGGGGCACTGGTTCATAGTACTCACCCAGGGTGCTGGTTAAACAGCTGTGCTTCTGCTGGAAATTGTTTAGGTCACTAAGTAGCTCAAGGAGATTTGCTTTCAAGAAGTCATTGAAAAAATAGACTTTTTTGTCTATGGACGATCTTTAACAATATAAGTTGAAAGCATAATTTATTTTATTTAACATTGAAAGATGATATTTGTGGAGTTGTATGACAGGGACAATAATATAAGGGAAAGATTGATAAAGGTTATTGTGTCCCCTAGTTGTCATGTTTACCAACTGTTCTGGGTAACTCACGTTTTTTGTAGTCAAGGAATCATTGGACATGTTTTCCAGTTGAAATGTAGGTGAGACATTTTATTGCAAGGTGATTGAAGTCACTTAGAATAAATGTATTTGGGTTTATAGGAACATTAAAGTGTCTATCTTGGTAAGTACTTAACATAAAAGGAGATCTGTAGCTGTCTTTCTATAGGTAGTTGATTTCATTTATTGAGATTTGGATTTTCAAAACTGGAGTCACAAGGAATTTGTTTTGACATGTGAGAGTCTCTGAGAAACACTGATACTCCCTAAAGTTGCCTGCAGGTCTGAATGCATGATAAGCACAGAAAAGCTGCATTCATTGCATTTCAAGTCATATTACTGTTATCGTTAGCTTTTGAGTTAAGAATTTCTCCTTCATTTTTCTGTGTGTAGAAACTATATGTAAGAAATAGATGTTTTTAAATGGAGAATACTTAATTTATCATTATCTTATTTGTTTTCCTAACCAGATCCTCACAATGAGTATGATAGTTCCTGTCTTCATATGTCAGAGAAGCTCAGTATATTGTTTATTATGGAGCACTAATACCCTGAATGCTGAACAATCTTAATTTTAGAGTTCAGGGCTTGATTCCTGTGTCACTGTTGCTTTTTGTGTAAGGGCAAGTCATTCTTTCAGTCAATGCACTTGAGTCATTGCAAAAAAAAAAAAAAGTTAGAGTCTAGTAAGTTTACTGGTTAAGGAAAACAAATAACAAAAAAAAAAAAAAAGATAGTAAAATAACTCACAGTTTCAGTTTGACTAATTAATTCATGGTGTTTTGTGTTAATGAAATCAATCCAACCCCATCAAAGAGCCAACACAGCTATACAATCAGCAAGTAAACCTAAGGTAAAAAAAGCTCTCTCAGTCAGGAAGTTTGTGCAGAGGATTACATTCTAAGATTTAAATAAGGTATTTTCTATACTCTAAGGTTTAGTTCCTTCAGGCTATGTGTAACAAAAGCAAGCCACTTATCCAGGCAGTGCTCCTGGGCAGTTGATAAATTAAGCGAAGCTCCTAAGTGGCCTCATATTCTATTCCTAGTAACTATTTTTGAAACTATGACCATAATTCTCAAAGCACTGCATCTACTTTAGATAATGTTTTTTCCTTTAACATTTGAGAGTGAATACATCACTAAATAGTCAGCTGATTGGCTAAGAGCTGTACATCTTAATAAATCAAACATTGACTCTCATCTCCAGTACTGTGTATTCCTACTTTGGTTTTGTCTCAGATGTACAGCTGGAAAAGCCATATATTGTGCTGTGCTGTGCTGTGTATGTGCTAATTGAAGCCAGTTTGATTTATCTTTGTTTGTTTTACAATCCACTTACCCCATTGCATTATGTATGAGCACCATATAATTATTTGTCATTATATTTATCTTTATTTGTTTTACAATCCACGTACCATATTGCATTCTGTATGAGCACCATCTAATTATTTGTCATTGTATTTTTGAATTTGTAATTTTAGTATAATTTGTATTATTTCATTACTGGACCTTCTTTCCATTTCTTTGTGTTTGCAAGAAAAGCACACCATTCCTTATTTACTTTTAGCCCTTGTTGCCACCCTGTCTGCTGTCTGAAAGCCAGCACACAGGTGTACTGGTACAGTTGAAACATTTGTTCTGTGCGAGTATGGTTTGGTGCCTTTTGTCCCTTCCACTTTATATATTGTCTCTTAGAGGGATCCCTGCATATGGCCATTATGCATAAAAAGTTCCTTTTATTTGTTATACATTGTACCATACTTTCTTATTACACATTATGCCATACTGTGGTTGTTACACATTATGCCATACTGTGGTTGTTACACATTATGCCGTACTTTGTTACACATTGTACCATACTTTGTTTTTTTCACAATATGCCATACTTTGTTTGTTGCACATTACGCCATACTTTGTTACACATGATGCCATACTTTGATTGTTACCCATTATACAATACTTTGTTTGTTAGCTATTATACCATATTTATTTGTTACCATATCTCTCAAATTCTTAGTGCAAAAAATCTGGACAAAGCTAAACATAATTGATGGACAAAGGTCCAAAAATAGAGGCAATTTTTAAATATTGCTCCTATAAACTTAGAAAGTTGCTAGGATAACAGGTTTTGCATTAGCATGTATTTCCTGATGGGTTTGAAGTCTGACACTCGAACTTTGGTCATTATTTAGTGACTTTAATCCTTACTAATTTTCCAGAAAACCTCAAATTTTATGAGGAATGGACCAAAAATATAAGGCAAAAATCTGGACATTTGACTGGTATGTTTGTTACACATTATGTCATAATTTGTTTGTTACACATTATACTTTACTTTGTTGCACATTATACCATACTTTATTTGTTACACATGCCGTACTTTGTAACACATGATCCTATACATTGTTTGTTACACATTATACCATACTTTGTTACACATACTTTGTTTGTTACACATTTTGTCATACTTTGTTTGTTACACATTATACTGTACTTTGTTACACATCATGCCGTACTTTGTAACACATGATACAATACTTTGTTTGTTATACATTATGCCATACTTTGTATGTTATCCATTATGCCATACTTTGTATGTTACCCATTATGCCATGCTTTGTTACACATTATATTGTACTTTGTTTGTTACACGTTATACCATACTTTGCTTGTTACACATCATGCCGTACGTTGTAACCCATGATACCATAATTTGTTTGTTACACATTGTACCACAGTTTGTTTGTTGCACAATGTGCCATACTTTGCTTGTTGCACATTATGCCACAATTTGCTTGTTACACTTTATGCCACACTTTGCTTGTTAAACTTTATGCCATACTTTGGTTGTTACACATTATGCCATACTATGTTACACATTGTATCATACTTTGTTTGTTGCACATTATGCCATACTTTGGTTGTTACCCATTATGCCATACTTTGTTACACATTGTACCATACTTTGTTTGTTACCCATTATGCCATACTTTGTTACACAGTGTACCATACTTTGTTTGTTACCCATTATGCCATACTTTGTTACACAGTGTACCATACTTTGTTACCCATTATGCCATACTTTGTCACACATTGTACCATACTTTGTTTTTTACACAATATTCCATACTTTGTTTTTTTAGACATTATGCCATACTTTGTTACTCATTGTATCATATTTTGTTTGTTACCCATTATGCCACACTTTGGTTGTTACACATTATGCCATACTTTGTTACACTTTGTATCATACTTTGTTTGTTGCACATTATGCCACACTTTGGTTGTTACACATTATGCCATACTTTGTTACACATTGTATCATATTTTGTTTTTTACACAATATGCCATACTTTGTTTTTTACACATTATGCCATAATTCGTATATTACCCCTTATGCCATACTTTGTTTGTTACACATTATGTCATTCTATGCACCCAGCATAATTCCAGGATGCGTCTGTGTTTGTGAGGGGGGAAGAGTTTTGTAGTTTTGTTAGATGATCTTCATGAGGGAGGGGAAAAGTACCCATTGCAGAGGCTCACACCTAGCATCTGGGGACTATACATGGAAGGTTGAAATATGACTATCCTGGAGGAAGACTGCATACACACTGACAGTCTACATTTGTTATATGATTTGACTGACTGCAGTGCTTCACAGTACAGCAGGATGTGTGCCTTGCATTGTAGTGCATACAGTACAATGTGTAGGCACATAGCATGGCAGCCTATGGTTCCTGAAAAAATAGTAAACTGTCATGGTGATTGGTGTAGGACAAATGTTATCTGTATACTAGGGGAGTTATTGCTCTTTAAGCATGTATGTGGCTGAAATCTGAGCAGGGTCAGTAGTTTGAAATTTAAGCACTGGGGTATTGAAGTTTGTTAAGCAGATGGTATTTCACATTTTAACATTAAGGTTGGGAAGAGGTAACATTACAGTATATCATGCTTGTGGGCAACACTGTGTGTGTTTGTGCGTGTGTTTACTTAGGTGGCAGAATGCTGATTGCACAAGTGAAGTATATTGCAAGCTGTGCACACTGCATGTTATGTTTTTTATTTTTTTTTCCTGTGGTTGATGAATTATAAACTTTATTAACATGCATAATAACACACAGACTAGTCCTGTTTTTTTTTTTCCTTTTTGCATCTTATAACAGATGTTTCTTTGTATGTGGTATCATTGTGTTACTTTGTTTCAAAGCACTGTCGGCCTTTCCTGTACAGAGTACAATCCTCATGTGCATGATGGAACACCTGCAGAGTAATTGTACTCCTCTGGCTGTGACAGTGGACAGTGATAGTAAGGCTTTCGGTTTTACTGTTGAGCTGCATGCAGCTGATGAAGGCATTGTGTTTCCTCAGGGTCATGGGTGGGAGACATAATGCCTACTTGTAGCTGCTTGCAGCCATCCTGCTGCACTCAAGTGATATTCCTTATGTTCCATGGGGTTGTCTTTGAGTTGCATTACCAATGCTGTTGATGCATTCATGATTATATGCATGCCTTCTCTACAGTGTAGGCAGATTCTAAGATAGGTTAGCCCTAGTTCCGATGCTCTTTTTGTTGTGAACTGCATTTGAAATTTTTCTATTAATTTTTCTGCTTATCCTGTATACTGTATAGCAGGACTATGAATATTCCTATTTAAATGTTCATTGCCAGATGAAATTAAATAATTTGTGTTTAAAGAATGAACCTCCTGTGTAGCTGGATGTACAGTTCTGGAAGACGGCTTTTTTTGTGAGAGTAAAATGCTTATATATTATTTATTTCATGATACTAAAGAATATATGTTTATCAAGCTGACAGTTTATAGATTCTAAATAATGTGGCATTTTAAATACAGTTTTTATTGCAGTGGGGAGAGAATAGGAATGAGAAAAGAAAAAGGAGGTTTCGGGTCACAGTCTTATTTAAGAACTGTTGAGTTTGCTTAATATAGTTTAGATGTTTGACTGTAACTTACATATATGCCTGTAATAATACATTTGATCATTTTTCTCATGCAGACTAAAGATGAACTAACACTAAAAATGTTACTTTTCTATTTCAGCCACAACCCAGGGCAAATATTATAGTAAATAGGTACAGGCAGTGCCACATCAATTGTTAGGTAGAGACAGTGGCAGTAAAGGCTTGAAGACAACTGCTTAAAATGAGATGGCTTATATCACAATTGCTTGAGTTTAATCCATTAAAATGGCAGTTGCCTGTTTACTCTTGCTTGCCCCAAACTGGAGGCATATGCTGGTGCTTGTATATTGCTTTAATATTTCCAAGCTCACAGTACCCCTGAGAATGAATGAGACAAGGTTTTATTTGCACATAACCAATGATCTTTTTCCAAGGTGCAGTGATCTCACCGTAAAAATAATAAAGTAATCGTAGCTGACTCTACCATTGCTTTTCTGTTTTTCTTAACTGTACCTGCTCATGTGCATGTGTTTTGAGTGTATGTGCCCTCAAGTTATGAAAAATATTTGCCAGGCAATTGTGTTACAAGTTTTTTTTTTTATTAATTTGTATTTGTAATTGGATTAGTTCACTGGACACAAATATGCAATTTCAGTCCAATTGGTGGGCAGTGTTTGGGTAAATGGTACACAGTATGCAAATGGAGGCTGAGGGAATAAAATTCTGGAATACAGGAAACAACTTATAGGTTCATAGGTAGGTACTAGGGTATCTGCCCTAGGGCATTTATAAGCCTAGCCAGAATGCATTGGCTTTCTGCACCCTTTTAGACTAGATTTTCGAGCATCTGTCCCCGCAGGGCCATAGAAGTGATCCCAGGAGTAAATTTACAATTTCCCATCCACTCATCAAGATTTTTCTTGAAGAGGATTAGTGAGGGGCTCTGCCTAACATGAACTGGGATTCTATTCCAAAACGAGGGAAGCCTCTGGGATATGAATCTATCCCTCCAGCATGTCCTATTTATTGTTGTGCTGAGGTTAAATCCATGGAGCGTGTAGCTCTAATGGATTTGGCTTTCTTGAGGTGGAGCATTCCATCAATTCCGGGTTAGACATGGCCTTGTATGTCAGACAGAGATCGCCTCTGAATAGGCATTAAGCAACTGAGTAGAGCTGGAGTTTCTTTAGTCGAGTAGCATAGGGCATCTGTTTGAGGCCCACGATCCTCTTGGTGAAGTACTTTTGAGGTCTCTCCAGCTGTTGCAGGTGTCGGGTAAGATACGTCCCAAATGGGGCATTGTACTCAATTAAGGGCCTGATGAGTGATGAGTAGAACGGCACAATGACCTCTCTTGATCTAGATGTGAACCCTTTTGTGATTAGGTGAGCTATATAGAAGGTTTTTCTAACCACTTTGGCAATGTGATTGTCAAAGGAGAGGTTACTATCTACTTGGTATCCCAGATCTCTAATTACTTCTTCCGTACTTAGTGGATTTCCTCCTATGTGGTAGTTTGTGGGCACTTTGTTTTTCCCAAAGGGGATGACTATGCACTTTTTGGCATTTAGCTTAAGGCCATGGTTTTGACACCAGGTATCCATCTCTGTAAGCCCCTTCTGGAGGATGCTTGTGTCAGCCGGAGAGTCAATTATGGCTCCCAGCATGCAATCATCTGTGAACTTGGTCAGCCACAGTCCTCCCGTGCTTGCCTGTACTTCAGAGAAGTATATACCAAACAAGAGGAGTCCCAGGACTGGAGCCCTGTGGGATGCCACTTGTAACTGGTTTAGAGTCGGACATGGCACCTGCAACTCTGACCATTTGAGTTCTATCCCTGACTCAGTTTACAACCTATCTTGTGACATATGGGTTGATATTTAAGCTGGTAAACTTATTTATGATGCCAGAGTGGGGTATTGCATCAAAGGCCTTTGTGAGGTCCAGGTAGGCTGTGTGGACTACCTTTCCCTCATCTATGGCTTTGGTAGCTATTTCAAAAAAGTCAACTAGATTTAGGAGGCAAGATCTGCCTTTAACAAAGATGAATTGGGTAGGGTCCAGTGTCACGAGGTTCCCAATGTCTTTGTTTATGATATCCATGATGATGCGCTTCATAGCCTTGCAGACCAGGCTAGTCAGGCTTATGGGGCAATAGTTCCCGGGGTCTGTTGTGGCGCCACCTTTGTGGAGCGGGATTACTGTTGCTGTACACCATTCTTTGGGTACATAACCTGTGGTAAAGCTGAGTTGGAACAGTGAGTTTATGTGAGGGTTTAGTTCTTTTTGGAGCTCATGTAAGATGCAGCCCGGGATACCATCTGGTCCCATTGATGCTGTGTTTTTTACTATGGAAAGGGCTGCTTTCACCTGTGTGTCTGCGATAACTGGGGGACTGCATTCTTCTGGGATAGACACAGGCCCTTTTAGGGGGAAGGGGGGGGTAAAGTTTGCACTGAACCTGTCCGCCAAGATGTTGGCAATGTCAGTGGGTTCAATGTATTTTGTGCCATTTTGTACCAGCTCAGAACAGATCTGAGAGTTGCCACCCAGATTCTTGACATGGCTAAAGAACACCTTGTGATTATCTTTAGAGTCTTTGGTGATTTTTTTTTTCGAAATTAGCCTTTGATGATTATATGATTGACCGAAGTTTCTTGCTAATACTGATCGGGGATGCCTTCCCTTTTTGGGATTTTGCCCTATCATGTAATATTTTCCTCCTTCTGTTGTATAGCTTATTTATGGCCGGGGTCCACCAGAATGGTCTCCTGTGTTTGCAGGAGTGAGTTTTGGTTTTACTTGGGATGGCACGATCCATGCATTCCTGTAGGTGCACACAGAGTGCATTTGTAAAGGATTCTGCGGTTTGGATAGCATTTTCCATTAGCCCGGGGGCTTTGAAACTTTCCACCTCGGTCTTGAGAAGTGTGAAGATTGCTTTTGAGAGATTTATAAACAGCTCATAGCCATAATTCTCTTCACTAAGTCCCAGGGTAGTTGCTTTTGGTGGTATGTGAATTAACAGAGACAATGATACATTTCTAGAGCCTATGACAATCGAGACAAAAAGACAAGAAATGGTTGATGTAGCTCTTATTGCTAAGGACACAGGCAGTGTCTTATTTAATTTTAAGACAAAAAGTATGATGATTTTCAAGTGCTTCATTCCTTTATTTAACTTTTGTATTATTTAAAAGAACTTTTGTTAACAGTTTTGCTGTTGTTTAAAATGCTTTGCTATGCTGTGACAGGTATCTATGTGTCTGAAATAGTTATACTTTTGGCTGGTATGTAAACAGATTTTCAGTAGATGAGGGCCACATTAATAGAGTAGCAGGTAAATTTGATTATTACAGACCTATCATTTATCTGTAATTGTAATATAAATATTAAACATGGCAGAGCTAATGTGCTATCCAGATAACTCAGGAATGAATAAGTTCCTACAGAATTTTGCAGTTTCTTCTGCACATTCATAATTCTTCTGGCTATCAATAAGGAAGAATAGTTAAGGTAACAAGTAACTTTTTTTCAGTTATAAGTCATAAAATCCACCAAAAAGCATCTAGACCCAGGTTTTTGGATGTTGTCCATTGTCTGTCCCTGGCGGAATAAGGGGAGTGTGATCATGAGGGACTGGTACCATGTGACATGCTACAACAACCAGCTATTTCACTTACCCCATGACCTAGCAAGAAGTGAATTGATTGGCACAACTCATAATTAAACCTATTTAGCAAGCTGTTACTCACTGTGAGCAGTTATTAGTATCTGTCCCAGAAAATGGAAAGATCCATGTTTTCATATGCTGGTAATTTCTAGAGTTCACCAAAGTTAGTTATGTAGTGTTATTATTATCAGTATTTTAATCCATAATCCATTTATTGATTTGATTTTGGAGCTCAGTCATTTATGATCTTCTCATTGTTTTGGTCCTGACACATATTCATGTAATCTGGAGCATATCATCATGGCCCTCAATTAACACAACCAGTCAATGGAAAATCTGTTTATTAAAGCAAAACAAATAACACAATTGTATGCCTTAAGAAGCCGTTGTGGGAGCAAGTAAAGGTTATGAAGGGAGGATTTCTGCTTATGGCTTCTGATGCCATATTCTTTGTAAATTTTAGAGTAGACCTTATCTTAAAAGGATAGTTCTGGAAGTACTGTCTGCAGGTAATAATATGAAAAGATGAGCAGCAAGAAAATACAATATCAGCAATCTGGATCTTATGAAAATTTGGTTTGTAAATAATTGGAGTATTTGGTATGAGTTTGACAATTTCCTCATAGCCAGCTGACAGCTGTCACCTAGACTCTTAAGATGTGCTGTAAATAGCTTTTCAGAAATCAGGAAATGGCCATAGCTCAGCACAATGACTTGATGATCTGTGAAATATGGCAAAAGTCTGACAGAACAGGACAGAACAGAAGTAAATCAGACATCTGCTGAAGTCAGAGATAAGCACATTTTAGAACTGCATTTGAAATGCTTTTACTTAATGTCAGCTTTAACTTTGAATGAATGATTTGAAAAAATAAATGTCATCCTAAGAATGTAAAGAGATTTTAGATACTGAATGTCTTTGAAGGTTCACAGTCCATTATAAACTGCATTTCTAAGTGACCAATATATTTAAATTGCAAGACTCCTTTTACCTTTTCATCCAGTCAGTACTCCAGCAGTTTTCTGTAAATCTGACCCCCATCCAACAGCCAAACTCATTTCTTTGCAGAACGTTTGCATTTCAAGTTATAAAGACAAATGGCTACACAATAATGTAAGACAAACATATTACTGTAGATGGTTAGCATTCTTTGTATTTGGGTTAAAAAGAAAGGTTATTGATCATCTGTTAAAAGAATAGAGACAGACATTATTCATCTTTGAGCTATCTGGCCTGTCAGTGTGAGGACTGCCTGTCACAGAGAACTACAAAAGAACTTAAAAAAAATCAAGGAACTGCAGACTAATTTTCAACATGACTACCTTTTGGCCTGATTCCACAGTAAAGACAAATTGTGATATGTATAGCTTGATATAAGATCCTCGGGTTATATAGAATGGAAAGTGTGTCATTGTATTTCTAAATTTAGAGCAAATGCCCTGTTGAGTTAGTTTTATCTGACCAGAATTCCAAAGAATTTGAACTTCCTAATAGAACACATACTTTCCCAAGAATTCTAAAACGGAATACTCATATTCAGGTAGAGATGCATTGCAAGTCACTTGTTTTCCCTGTAGAGAATAACAGAAATAATAAATGTGATATGTAAATGAATATAAAACTGTAACATGTACAGCTAAATGACCAATAAATCAGTAAGAAAACATCTAGATAAAAACAAATGCATATCCTTATAGCCATTTTTGACAATAGAAAACAAACAAAAAAAAAAAAAACACTGACTAGGACTTCATACTTAAAAAATAGAACTGTTGTAGTAAGCACTTTTGTTCCTTTACTTAAAACAGAACTTCATCAGTATGTGCATTATTTAAATGGTAAAAATAAATTTTAAAATTTATTATAAGTGGATCAGGTAGTTCAATTAATATTTTTAGATATTAATTTGGTTTATGATAAGGTGACATGATCTTTCGCTAGCTGGGTTTGTCACAAAGATACTTTTTCAAATCATTACTTACACAAAGATAGTCTACACCCTTCGCATATGAAGAGAGATGTAGTTAAAGGTTAGCTCATTAGACTTAGCAGATTAACTAGTGTAGATATGTTTTTTCTTTTTTGGATGAAGTGAAAGAGCTAACAAGGCTTTTCCTCGATCGAGGTTATGAAGCTGATTGGTTAAATTCTATCTGTGAGGAAGTTAAATGGTTAAGGTTGAATAAAGCTAAACCAATTCTTTGTAGAGAAGGTGGCATTAAGGGATTGGTTGCACATGTCAACATGGATAGTTTTATATCGAATCAGGAGAGTGGAACATTGATGTCTCAATCAATCATTGAGAATGATGTACATAGAGTTTGATTGGTCAGTGAACATGTAGTAAATTCAGTTTCAACCAACAGAATTATTTCAAGTCCGCATTTCCTATTCCAGTTACAAATGAAATGTGGATTATTAAAGACATTATTGTAAACAATTGGAAAGTTGTTTTAGGCAATATAGATATGTATTTAGTGCTGGGTACTGGACAGGTTCCTATTATAACGACGAAAACGCATTTTGTCAAATGCGAACAGCGAACAGGCAAAACAGCAAAGCAGCTGTTCAGCGAATTCTTTCCCTATTAAAGAAGTCACTTGGCTGCTTCGTTACTTTGCCGTGTTCTGCAATGTAGTGTGGTCTCAGAGATTCCCTTATTTGGTATAGCTCCCGAACGTAAATGTGCAGCAGTTACCGACCTTAGGATTAGGGTGTGGGTTAAGGTAAGTGCGTGGTGGTGCTGTGGTAGCATTGTCGCCTCACAGCAAGACGTTGTCCTGTTCGATTCTCAGCTAAAGCGTCTTCTGTGTGAAGACATGCGTGAATGGGCGTACCTTTGTTGAAGGTTGTGCATCAGAGCTGGCAACTCGGCATGTAAAAATCTACTGCCAATCATTAGCGGACCGGGGTTCAGCTGTGGTGACCTCTAACCAGGAAAAGCCGAAAGACACAACAACAACAACTTTTTATTTTTTGTGTAAGATGTATGGTTGAGTTAAGTGCATATGTGTTTTTAGCTGTTTACTTTTTTTTGGGGGGGGTGTTAGAATTAGGGTTAAGGTAAGTGTGTATGTGTTTGGAACTGTTTACTTTTTTTTTTTTTGGTTGAAACAGAGATTTTTTTCCCCTAGGAAAGAAGTCGCTGTTCTGAAGTGTTGACATTTTCAACTTTCGCTGAAATAGGGTAGATAAACATCGCTGTTATAAGCATTTTAAAAAATCACGTAATATTAAAGATCTGTTAGAAAAGCCTGTGTTCAATACAAAGCACATCACAAAAACCAGCATGGCTGGTACTTTTAGTTGTGGTAAATGCAAACAGTGCCACTTTATTAGCAATAGTTCCACTATAGTGTTCAATCATTGTAATTTAGCTGTTAATCCCAGTATTAGCTCTAATTGTGAGTCCAAATTTGTTGTGTATGTTGCTATGTTCAGCTCATGTGACTCATTTTACATTGGTAAAACTATCAGGTATTTAAAGAAGAGTATCTACAAGCATTTTCTAGTTATCAAAAAGAATGGTTGCAACAATGCCGTAGTGAAACATGCCTTAAACTGTGTTAACTTCAAGAAGTTTACATTTACTGTTATTGATCGAATACAGGGAACTTTGTTTAATGGTTATGTAAACACTCTGCTTGAATGTCATGAATCTGTTTGGCAAATTAGACTTAGAGCTGATAGGGCTCCAGGTCTTAATGATTATATCAACATCAAATGTTTCTTAGCAACACAGACATTTTGAATGTTAATTGAAGGTGGAACATTATTGGCTTATGTGATGTGAATCAGTATATTAAAATGTGCTTGATGGATTTTGAAGTATAGTCTGAAGAAGTTCTGTTTTAAATAAAGGAATGAAAGTGCTTACTACAACAGTTCTGTTTTTTAAGTGTGGAGTCCTAGCCAGTGTTTTTTTTTTTTTGTTTGTTTTTTTGTTTTTTGTTTTTGAGTTACTGAAGTTTTTTTTTTACTATGGTTATTTTTAACAATAAACTTTATTCTGGAAAGATAAGGAAACAGCAGAATGTAAAATGTGGATATGAAAACACTTTTTAGTTTTCAATCATCTGTGGGCTTCTGGTTTTACTTCATAATCAAGTGACACTGTTGCTTTATTGACAACTAGAAAGTGCATGCCTCACTACCCAAAGATTGGCTTTGGATTGTCGTCATTGTCCACAGTGAACTGTGTAAGCTGAAGTGCAGAAGTCAAAAGTGATCACATGCTGTAAAGTGCTACACACTAAGAAGCAGAGAGCTCTGAACATGAATTCTGTGGACATCACTGAACATTTTTCAAAAATCGTTTTCTCTAATCCTGCCTTTCTTTTGTGTTATTGCAAGTGCAGCACTGCAGAAATAAAACATTAACTCCTTTTGCAGCATGCTGCCTTTACAAATTCCTCTTCCTCTCCCAACTGTCAGTAATGAATTACTCCCAGCATGTTAATCCAGGTGCACTTGGAGAGACAGTACCTCTGTTGTATACCTGCACTCATTTTTTTGCATTCACAAAATGGTGTAATCCTTGTAACCTTCCTTGTTTATTTATAGTAGCTTGCTTGAATGACATTATCAGATTTAGTGGTGCTGACCTGCTGTGAATTTACATAAAGCTACACATGTGCCAAATCTGCTGAGATGAGTTTAAATGATCTCTGCAGCCCATTTATTATTCAGCTCCCTCCCTCACTCCAGCATGCATTTGGAGCACCTAAGTATGTATATTTTATATGCTAATGTTCTTTATTTAAAATATGAGTGCAGGTCCTCATCCATTTAATTTATCATTCATAGCTTCGAATGAAAATGGTTTCAATCTCAAAATGATATGTAGTTTTGAAATGTCATTATATAAATTCTGGGCATACTTTTAAGCATCTGATATTAAACCACTCTATTGAGCTCTCATTTTATGCTGATTAATGTGATTTATTATGCATTCTGTCATGAATATTTTGCTTTTCACATCGGCAAAGCTAACCAGTGTTTTAAAGATAGGATTTTACAACACCTGGGTGATATCAGGCACAAGAGAGAGTCTAATACACTTGCAGTGCATGCCAGAAATCAGGGCCACATCATACGTTTAGATTCTTTGCCCTTGAGATAGTTAAGTGTTGGGGGGGTATTGAAAACAAAGTTGGATACTTGAGCTACGATCATTTAAAACACCAGGTTTGAATGATTCTATGTCCCTTAAACCTGCCCTTAAAATGCACCCGTCCCACATTGATTTACCATAGGACTGTGAAAATAGTCTATTTGGTGCAACTTAGAAATAGGTCTTGCTTTATGTAAGCTGTTGTATAAGTTGTACTAATAACAGTATTTGTTTTGTGTTTTAGACAGCTGTTGCTTTTATTCAAAGGATCCAAAAGTTTTTCTGTGAGATGTAATAGCTATGTGAATAACATTTGATTAGTGTTTGCTGATGAGCTGGAGAGCTCTTAGGGTACTTTATTGTATTTTAAGCTGCTATTTGCTGATTTGAATTTTGTTTAATGAGTTAGGATGTGATGTTTTGTATTTAATATGATCTTTTAGTGTTGTTTGTAGTCTGATGAAGCATTGGTCAAATTTATGCGAAAGTGATCACTCGTGCACTCTCTTTGAATAAACATATTTTTTATAAAGCTTATTTTATAGCTGTTTTTGTTTTTGATTGCCGTGTAAGCCACAGTAAGTTGATTTGTTTAAGATATTCCTTTGTTTTTTACGTGCGTCTGTGCCCGACGCAATATATTTATTTTCATAGTTTTGAAAATTGACACATCAGATTCAGTACTGATGACCATTATTTCATCTTATTTATTTGTCATTCATATTCTTAAGCCTTTTATACTTTGGTATAAGTGGAAATTAAGACGTATGTTAGAGATTCAAGTATAAAACCTCATGCTTAATTATTTTGTTTGACTCTGCTTTCTTTGGATGATTGTTACAAAAAGCTTTGCAGACAGATTTAGGACCACAATTTCACATCAACAAAGCATATCATTTTTATTAGTTAAATGATTTTCACCAGGAATTATTATTCTGAATTATTATACCTCCATTTTGGTGATGATTTTTACAAAAAGCAGTGCAGACAGATTTAGGGACAAAACTTTATATCAACACAGCATAACATTTTGATGTGTTTGATCATTTTTTCACCTGGAGTTATAAAGACTGAGTCAAATGACCTCAAGGATAAAGTTTTTAAACAAACAGAAACATTTACTTGTCCCTGAGGTTGAATTTGGCAACTTCAGTTTTTCTAGAGCTGCTTTCATGGAAAGTGCCATCTGCAGTGTGTCTGAACCCACAGAAATAATTCCGTGCTTTATGCTATCTTTTTAACAAGACTATGCGACTAACTTATTTAGTCAACTAAAGCATTGCATTTCAAATAATTTACCTTTCAGTGGTGAATGAGTCTTGGCTGTTTTATTAGCTTCTGTCGGTAACCAGTTAGCCTGTCATATGGCAGCACAATTGCTTTTACATTGTAAAAATTTTGAAAAACCTTAAATGTTGGAGTATTTTCCTGTTCTGACTTTAGCTGTCATTATCTTAAAAGGATAATGGTGCTTTGCAGCTTTTTAAGAGTTGTATTGTGCCCCCCCCCTTTTTACTGTGTTCATATTTCCCTATATCATGCCTACTTCATCTTGAAGATATACTAAAATCATACCTCTCGGCTAATTCTCAGAGACATCCCTGATTTTGACTCAGATTTTAGCTCTGTCTCTCTTCATCCCTTCTAAACCTCATGACTTTTGGAGAAAAATCTTTGCCTAAATAGTTAGAATAATTACAGTTATAAACTTTAACTTCAGTAGCTATATATTAATTTACATTAGACAATGGGCTTTCTGTACATCAGTACCCTGATTGGAGAACAAGCATTCTCCAGCAGGGTATTAATGTACAAGTAATGCCTGCTAAAAAACAAGTCTGCCACTTCACAGCAGCATATCAAGCTGCCATAGAGCTCGGACTGAAAAAATGGAATGGCTGGCATTATTTTACACTCACTAAGCAGTGCTTTTGCTGTTTAGTGAGTGTAAAATGCAAAAATATGAAGACACTAAGCAGCATTTTTACTATTTAGCATGTATACAATAAAAAAAGAAAAAATTAAAATAAAGAATGTGTGTGAGAGTGTATGCATGTATGTGAGTAAGAGAGAGAGAGTCGAAACAGAAAAGTGTGTGTTTATGTTTCTGTCTGCATGTGTGCGTGAATGCGTGCATGAAAGCAAAGAGACAGTGTGAGTGTGTATGTGTGTGTGTGTGTGTGTGTGTGTGTGTGTGTGTGTGTGTGTGTGTGTGTGTGTGTGTGTTTGAGAGAGAGAGAGATCGAGAGAGTGAGAGAGAAAGCGAGAGTGATGTGTGAGTGAATGCATGTATGTAAGCAGAGGAGACTACATATGAGAGATCGAGATAGAGTGAGATTGAATGTGTGTATGAATGCAGATGGAGACTGTAAGAAGGTGAGACAGATCTTGGGTGAGTGAATGTGTGTATGAAAGCAGAAGAGACTGTGTATGTGTGTATGGGAGAGAGAATAGGCTATATGTAAAATTGTTGTGTTTCACTTGCTTATTAGTTTTTTTAAGCACTATATTATTTTATATATATTCAATGTAAAATGCTTCCTGCAACACCATTAACATATATTACAGCAAGTTTGAAACAGTAGTCGGAGGAACTCTTTTGCATTAAAAATATATTAAAAAAATAGTAATTAAAAAAATAAATAAGCAAGTAAAACACAACAATTTTACAGAGACCCCATTCTCTAAGCACAGTAATGCCCTCCAGGGTGTGTGTTAATGTGTAATTAACACCTTTCCAGGAGTGTTGAGGCCCTCCACCTGCAGCATCGTGCCTCATAACACCCGTGGTCAAGCATTAATTACACATTAACACACACCCTGGAGGGCATTATTGCTTGCTTATTTTAGTCTGTCAGTGTCTCAAGTTAATAGTATTAATATTTTGACACTGTCCTTGATTGTCCCCTATTATTTCTGGATTTGTCCCTAATTTTCTTAAGATCTGTCTCTGCTTCATTTAGAGCTATTCATGGACCAACTGGTTTATAATAAAAAGATGTATGGTTTTCTGGATAGTGATGTCTATGAATCAGTTAGTTTAAATGAAATTAATTGGGCATATAAAAAGATTAACGCTACTCTTAATGACTTGTTTCTAGAAGGAAGTATTACCATTGATATTCTATGGTATCTCACTATGTCAGTCCCCATTATACCCACCCTATTTGGGTTTCCTAAGATACACAAAAACTTACGTGACCCACCTTTTAGGCCTATAGTGGATGGTAGAGGATCCATTACATACACCTGCGCTAAGTATGTTGACAATAAGCTCAAACCATTTATTAAAACTAAAAAACAGATTTGCTCAGATTCTTGGACATTTTAGAAAGTATCAACAACTTGGAATATAGGGATGAGTATACCTTCCTTACAGTGGACATAAAAGACCTTTATATGGTCATACCACAAGGATTGGGTATAGACTGGATAAGAGAATTTTTTAATTATAAAGGAGCAGACATGGGTGAAATTTATGTCATAAAAACCCTACTGGACCTTGTTTTATCTAACAACTTTATGTACTTTGATGGTGACTACTTCCTACAAAAAACAAGGGTGGCAATGGGGTCACCCTGTGGTGGTAGTTTTGCCAACTGTGTAATGGCACATTGGGAAAAATAACATTTATTCAAGAACAAAATTTTCCAAGAAAATGTAGTGTGGTACACAAGGTACCAGGATGATATGTTTTTTGTTTGGAAGGGTCAGGTAGGAATAATAGATCCATTTATTAAAAGTATCACGGAAACTACAAGGTTTCTAGAATTCACATATCAGGTTGGTGCCGAATCTATTAATTTCTTGGACATTCAATTATACAAGGACAAAGTACATAATAGGTTTACAACAACTATATACAGAAAGCTGACCTATTCTAATGCATTTTTACATTTTACAAGCTGCCACTCATACCACCAGAAGAAGGCGGTAGTTAAAGGACTAGTTGTAAGGGCAGCTAGGATGGTGTCAGCTGATAGTGACTATTTTTTGGAATGTGAAACCTTAAAGAACATGTTCCTTAGGAGGGGGTACCCTGAAAATTTTTTAGTGCAAATCATTGATGAAGTGAACTCCAAAAGGAGGTCTGGGCATTTTAAGCCCATTGTACACAAAGGCTACAATAATAGCTACAGTGAATACTTGGATCAAGAAATTATTGATACTAATCAAATTAATAGTCAAACCAATAATGACAGACAAAATAATCTGGGTATTGGGTTTTTGACTACACATACCTTGAACACAGATAACATAAAATATATTATGTATAAGAATTGGTCCATTATTTTAGAAGACAATGCCCTTAACAAAATCTTTGATCCACAACTGAAGTTCACCTGTAGGAGGGGGCCTAATCTAAAAAGTTTATTAGAAAGTCAAAGAGATGAATGTAAATTTATGGGCGGTATGAGAAAATGTGGGTGTTGCCACCAATGCAAACACAAAGTAGGGAATAAGTTTACCATTAGAGACAAGAACTACATAGGAAAAGGGAACGTTGATTGCAATTCCCAAGGAGTGGTTTATGTGGCACTCTGTGAACATTGTCCATCTTTCTATATTGGAAAAACTGAAAGAAAACTAAAACAGAGGATCTACGAGCACCAATACAATATTCAGAAACTTATAACTACAAATGCCCTAGCTAGGCATATTTTAGATAATTATATACATAAATTTGCCTTCACGATCGTACAACAGGTATAGCATAGTAAGGGGGGGGGGGCATGGGAGTTGAAATTAGAAGAGAATGAGCTTATGTGGCAAATTCATACTTTTGCACACCTAACCCCGGAGTTGAATGAATTTGTCTATAAAATTTTGAAATTAAAGGCAGTAACTAGATAGATAATAGATACATATGTATAATAGTTTTTGTGATAGTCTTTTTTAAAATCTGCATGCTTATGAATGTACAGTATTCTTTGTCCATTTGTTTTGCACCATTTTAACTCCATTTTTATGGCACTTTTAAGTTATTATTATTTTAACCATTTTAGAGATTTTTAAATACCTTAAAAATGGTTTAAAGAGTATAGGTATATTATATATTTATATGTTTTATATTATAAAATTAGGAGTGATTTTAGAAGAAAACTTTATTCATATGTGTTTTTTTTTGTCAAGGTACCTTTAAATGAGAATTGTTTGAATTAATTGCTTAATTGGACATGATATATAAAGTCTGTTTTACATTGTTGAGTTGTCTGAAGAAGTTGGGGTATTGGCCTCAACGCAAGCGCTAACAATAAAGGATTGTTTGTGAAGCAACAACAGTAAGCTTGCCTTTGTGTTCGTTTTACCAGTTTGTCTAGAGAGTGGTTTACAGTTATTTAGAGCTATGACTAAAATGCTTCTGCAGTGCATTGAGCCCACAGTAAATAGTTTAGATTCTAGCTAGTAAATATAGTTATGATCAATTTATTTTATCTTCCCATATTTATACATTACTTATTAAGAACTGGTTTGATAAACAAATGGTGTGCATTTATTCTTTATCAAATTAGCATTTGGGTGAGGGGTGGCATAGAATAGTATAGATTAGGGCTATGATTGAGAGTGGCATTTAGAATAGAAAACTTAGAAAATTCACTAATTTTGTTTGGAGCATGAACATTCTGTAGATTCAGAACTGCAGAAAAAGGAATGTTTTAGCATCTTTTCTAATCATCTCCAGCTGCAGGTGTTTGCTGTAAAAAAATTGAGCAACACCACCAAATTTGAAATAAGGAGCAAAATGTATTAGACAAATTGTTTACATCACAGAAGACTTAAGTTCTGTTGGGTGTCTTTTAATTTTAAAACTGTAGTTTTACCTCTTCTGTGCACACCAAAATGTGAATAAAGTTGTATGACAGATTTTAACCTACTTGAGATTAGCAGACCCATTTCATTTGTATCAGCATATCACCTTTGCTCTATTAAAACCATACTCTGCACATTTCATTAAGTCTCTGACTGTCATTATATAAGTCTCTCTGGGGACTGGAATCATACAGTGAACAGTATATTAGAAAGAGCTAAAATTTATGCCATTGCTTCCCCTTCCAAGACTGGACTCCTTCAAGAGCTGATTTTAATCATCTCTCAACCCCTTACAATATCCTGTTCTTTATCTAAAAATGTCCTTTATCCCATATGTTAAAATTTCTGTTAAGGATGGCGATTATTTCTTTAGTGTCTAGAAAATTATTATCTGAAGATGGAGAATATAGATCCTCTTCTTGAATTGTTCAACTTGTCATATGAAACTTTTATTCAGCAAAACACTCACTAGATTATAAAGTGGAAACTATAGCCTTACTTTTATAAAATCCTGAAACCAAAAAAAAATAGTATCTGAAATTCTTGTCTACATTGCTTGAAATATGATGTGGACAGGCATTTCTTACCAGATTCTTCATTGTTAATCAACAGCATACCAATGTTAGGTGAGTGCTTGCTTCCAGATTCTGAGAGAACTTTAGTAAAATGGTCACATCTGATGAGCAGAGTTGAAGTGATACATGAATAAAACACAGCAAGTAAGCTCCAGAGTCACAGAAACTTTTATGAAGGCAATAGCATAAATGTTTGTGTTGCAAACACTTCATCTGATGAATAAAATTAAGTTAATTGAACACCAACGTTCGCATAGCAATCCTCAAATGAGCAAAATAAGACATTCCAAAATTCTGATATTAAAGTACAAACTTTGTAAAAATATAAAAAAAATGCTTTCATTATGGTGTAATAATCAATTCAAAATAAAATGTTTCTTTCTCATTAGTGGTTTAATACCAGCATCAGTGTTTATCCCAAGCTGTTTATCAACCATTAATATTGTTATCCATCTGTACTCAAGCAGATATATTTCTAATACCTGTTCCCCTTCCCTGTGGTTTGAATCAGTCTTTCCAGCTATCCTAGACATAAAATGGTGCTGTTCCTTTGTCAGGCACATACGATTCCTTTAGGGAAAACAACTTCTATTCTAAAAATGTCCTTGTTTTGTGGCACTTTCCTCTTTAAGAAAGTTATTTTAGGTTAGGAGTTTGTTTTAATGGACTGCCATAAGACTATGTTGTACTTTAAAATGAGACTGCTCCTTTTTCTTGTATTTTTCAAAGTACCTTAAAGTATTTGAAAACTATTTTATTTTACTATATTCATCCTTTCCCTTTCTTTTTTTTCTTTTCTTTTTTTGAAGTCGTCTATATTCTTCCTTTTCTTTTCTCTCACTCTTTTACCAATAGAATTTCTTTTTTAACTATATTTATTTATTTATTTATTTATTTTACATTTGTTAACAGAGATAGTATGACTGGATGAGGTCCATTTTCAGCGGAGGCCCGAGGAGAAAAGCTCCACTTTAATAAAAAAAAACAAAAACAAAACATTACAGCGATAATAATATTATACATAGTATATAGAAAAGCATTTGTTATACTAGTAGTACCTAGTGAGAAATGAAAAACAGTGCAGATAAATAAAATCAGCAATATTTACATATGTACATTCTGTTTGTGGTGATAGACAGAGATTGCAACAAGTTCATGTTTGTCAAGGGGATGTCATTTGAAAGAACCATACTTACTGGGGCATGTACAAAGAGAGAAAAGAGAAAGTATAGAGGTAACAGATTTAGGATTGACACATGGACAGACCCAAGAACTTATAAGATGGGCCTTAAGGGAGTTTTTGAATTGTGTGGTATTTGATGCAGAAGTCACGGATGTAGGGAGATTATTCCAAGTTTTTGCTATAATGTGTCTAAATAGAACTTTGCTGGCTGTGTTGTTAGCTGAGCTAATAGAGAGGAGTGATTTGTTGGCAGAGCGTAGTGGACACTTTGGAGTGTAGTTAGTCAGTAATTGTGTTAGAGTGGGAGTTTTGTCGGGTTGTTTTAGGTAGTTGTATGATATGACAAGTTGGTGATAGACTAGTAGTTGTGGGAGCTCAAGCTACTGAAGTTGCCTAAGAGGTATGCAGTGATGGGTTCTGCATGAGGAATTATTAGCAAACACGGCAGTTTTGTTATAGCAGGACTCAAGTTTGTCTAAATCAGATTTCCTAACATAAGTGAAAATTGGGGCTGCATACATTAGTGTAGAAAGAAGGTGGGTTTGAGCTAGGGTGACCTTAGCCTGATCTGATGGAAATTTTTTTGTTTGTATAGGGAACCCATTTTTTGAGTACTTTTTTATAGTTTGAGAGATATGAATGTCAAAGTGGAAGTTGTGGTCTATTTTGACACCAATGAGCTTGGTGTGGAGAGAGGGTGAAATGATAGTAACATTACTGGAGGCGATAGAGAAGGAGAGTGGAGAGATTTTTGATTTGTTTGGGGTGAATAGAAGTAGTTTTGTTTTGTTAGGATTTAAGATGAGTTGAATATGAGTGATCCACCTTTCTACTGAGGCAAAAGATTCCTGGGCGAGGTTCCATGTACCATCATCATTCTCACTTAACTCTGACTCTTCTTCTTTAATATTTTTATATTTTTAAATCTTCCTTCAGTTTGTCCTTTTGAAGTATTTGTTCTCTATGCATAAAACTACTATATTTTCCCATTTCTACTGCTTCTAATTACTTTTCTATAACTTTGTCCTTTTTACCTTGTTCTGCTACTATCTCTGTTATGTACAAATCTACTTCCTTTCCTCTTTCTTCATACTCCCCCTCAAATATCCAAATTTTTACATTTGTAATGTTTCGTTAAAAATGTTTTACATCATGCCTATACCCCATCATGTAAATCATCTTTTTTTCTCACATTTACTAATTAGATCCTCCATTTTTTTCCCCACAAAAAACACGTTTTTGGCTGTCCCCAATATCTAACAAAGCCTCTATCTCTTTCATCATTAATACTTGGAATGTGCACAATACAGTAATTTTCCAGCTTCAATAACACATTGTAATCGCACACCCCAGTCAGTAAACCCCTATTATCATACTCCTATTAGGATTCTAAATCTGACAGACATAATGATTAGCTTACTGTAGTGAATCCTTGTTTTTCATGCATATGTTGCTTTGAATATTTTCTGTAAACCAGTTGTTGATTGTTTACTTATTTTTATAAATGATAATCTGTAGAAGATGTGAAGGTTTTCTCCCCGGGCCTCTGCTGAAAACGGGCTACTTAGCTCAGTCGGACAAACCGAGTCAACAAATGTAAAATAAATAAATAAATAATACACTTTGGATAAGTTGAATACATCATTACACAGATTTAATAAATGCTTTTTTAAAGTCACTTTTTTAACTTCAGTTCTGAATTGAATATTATTTTTTTTCTTAATTTCCCTAAAGAAGGGCTTGAGTACATATAAGTTCTATGGTGAACATTTTTTTTAATATTCCTCTATACATTTCTCCATTATCTGCCCAGTCTTGAAAATAGTGTCACAAAAAGTTTCTCTATTAATATGGATAAACACTCTTACCTCATTTGCTTTAATCCCATGTGTTTTAATTACTTATCTGTCAATTTCACACCTTCCTTCTTTTTTATTCGAACATTAAACAGTCTTTTTCTTTTTCTTTTAAAACTCATTTCTTTCTCTTCTCTCTTAGCATGCATCCCTTCTTTCACCGATCAGCATACAACTTTTTTCTCCACCTGCATATCCTCACTCTGCTGCTCTTCCTTTTGTATCCTATCTATAATTTCTCCCTAGGACATGTCCTTTCCATTTTCTGGCTCACTTTTCTCCACTATGTCCAATAATACATTATCCTGCAGCCCTGCCGAATGGAGGTTTGTAACTTCTGACTCAAATAAATTCTGCTGAAATAAATTTTTAGTTTCAGTATTCACTGCATCCGACATGTTAACCTTCTTTTGAAAAGGCTTGATTGCCTTTTCTCCATCTCCACACACCATATTCTCCTCTTGACCTTTCCTTCACCTCCGATTCCTGATCTTGTCTGAGAAATCTAATGCATCTGCTGTTTGAATAACAGCACTATAATCAAAAACTGCCTTGTTGCTCTCTTCCCCGTCCTACTTCCTGCTTCTACTAGCCACCTATTTGCCTGGCCTGGAAGAGAGGAAGTGCCACAACAAAAAGAATCCCCGTACGGTAAAAGAGTAGGGGAAGTTCCCTAATGCCCTGGATAAATTTCTCATAGTAGTGTAAATATCACTTCAGATCTCCATTAAAAGGAGGCTACTAGCCTAGTGGGACCAACCTGACCAACAAAGAAAAAATAAAAATAAATAAATATTATCAAATCTCCATCTAATATGCATACATTACAGCATGAGCTATCCATCATAAACTTTCCATTACCAGTTTTGTGGATATCGACATCCTGAGGCAATTATAGAGGATATAAAACCACAATAAGTAATTTCAAAACTTTTCCCACCTTTAATGTGACCTATAACCTGTACAATTCAATTGAAAAACAAACAAATCTGTTAGGGGGAAAAATAGAAAAAATAAAAAACATGCAATAAGCTGGTTGCATACATGGGCACACCCTTAAACTAATACTTTGTTGAAGCACCTTTTGATGTAATCACAGCATTCACACTTCTTGGGTACACACCTGCCATCAATTAAAGAGACTCTGATTAACCCCAAATAAAGTTCAGCTGTCCTAGTAGGATTTTCCTGACATTTACTCAGTTGCCTGCTACAGCAAAACCCATGGATCACAGATAGCTTACAAAGCATCAAAGGGATCTCATTGTTGAAAGGTATCAGTCAGGAGAAGGGTACAAAAAAATTTCCACAGCATTGGATATACCATGGAACACAGTGAAGACAGTCATCAAAAAGTGGAGAAAATATGGGACAACAGTGACGTTGCAAAGAACTGGACGTCCCTCCAAAATTGATGAAAAGACAAGACAAAAACTGGTCAGAGAGGCTGCCAAGAGTTGTACAGCAACACTGAAGGAGCTGCAGGAATTTCTGGCAAGTACTGCTTGTGCGGTTAGCGTTGTCACCTCACAGAAAGATGTTCTCCGGTTCGATCCTCGGCTGGGGTGCCTTCTGTGTGGAGTCTGCATGTCCTCTCTGTGGTTGCGTGGGTTTCCTCCGGGTGTTCTGGTTTCCTCCCATATCCCAAAGACATGCTGTTGGTGGATTGGACACTCTAAATTGGCCCTAGGTGTGAGTGCGTGTGTGTGTGTGCCTTCTGTGGAAGGTTGGGTGCCGGGCTGGCAACTCGACACCGTAAAAAAATAACTCCACTGCCAATCATGAGTGGACCGTTGATCCGCTGTGGCAACCCCAAACCAGGAAAAAAGCTGAAAGAAGAAGAAAACTGGTTGTGTACTACATGTGACAAGAATCTCCAGTATTCTCCATATGTCTGGACTGTGGGTTAGGGCTGCAAGATGGAAGCCTTTTCTTACACAGAAAAACATTCAGGCCCGGCTAAAATTTGCAAAACAATACATCAATTCTCCCAAAAACATGTGGGAAGATGTGTTATAGTCTGATGAGATCAAGGTTGAACTTTTTTGTCCACAATTCCAAAAGGTACGTTTGGCACAAAAAGAACACCATCCCCACGGTGAAGCACGGTGGTGGCAGTAGCATCCTTTAGGGTTGCTTTTCTTCAGCTAGAACTGGGGCTTTAATCAAGGTGGTGGGAATTATAAACAGTTCCAAATACCAGTCACTTTTGGCCCCAAACCTTCAGGTGTCTGGTAGAAAGATGAAGATGAAGAGGAATTTCACATTTCAACACAAAACAATGACCTCAAACATACATCCAATCAACAAAATAATGGCTTCACCAGAAGAAAACTAAAGTTTTGGAATGGCCCAGCCAGAGCCCAGACCTACATCTAATAGAAAATCTGTGGGGTGACATGAAAAGGACTGTGCACAAGAGATGCCCTCACAATCTGAAAGATTTGGAGCACTTTTGCAAGGAAGAGTGGGCAAATATTGCCAAGTCAGGATGTGCCATGCTGATAGACTCTTACCAAAGAATTCTGAATGCTGTAATTAAATCAAAAAGTGCTTCAACAAAGTATTAGTTTAAGGGTGTGCACATTAATGCAACAGCTTATTGTATGTTTTTTCCCCTAACAGATGTGTTTGTTTTTCAATTGAATTTTAGAGGTTATAGGTCACAATAAAGGTGGGAAAAGTTTTGAAATGATTTATTGTGGTCTCATTTTTTTATATCACAAAAACCTGGCATTTTAACAGGGGTGTGTATACTTTATATATCCACTGTAGAAATTGCCTCATGTTTACTGACAGACAGTTAATTCTTGAACAAACTGTTAAGGTATGTGAAAGATGCATTTGCACAATGTCACTGGAAGCAAAGATCTCAAATAAAAACACTCCTGATGCCAATTAGGTTGTCACACTGCACCCATCACACACAGTTCAAGGCAGGCAATAGACCCATGTATGCTGAGGCAATTAAATGCAACCTGCTAAATCCCAAAGATCTGGTAGATGAAATACACATAACAAATACCCTCAGCAGCCCTGAATGCACTCTTTCAAAGCAACACCCAGATCAAGACATACAGCCACAACTAATGGAGCCTCTACTTCTAAGCCCATAAGGCAAGCCACAATGCAATCCAACATTCTGGTCATTGAAGTCTTCCTTTTGAGGCACACTGATGTTCCTCTCACCATGCTGAATAAGGAGAAAGGCATAGTCAGTTGCTTATCAGGGGCCAGGATCCACCACACTACAGACACACTCTCATTGGATGAGAAGTACCAGTATGACTCAGTCATAGTCCATATGGGTGTAAATGACCTGAGAAGTTCCTCCCTAGACAATAGAAGAGAGACTTCATGGAGCTCTTGAAGTATGTGTCCCCTGCTGTTATGAGCCTAGCACTGAGCAGCATTTTACTCTCTAGAAGAATGATGCAATGTTATGAATAGAAGATAACTGACTTTAATAATCAGCTTAATTTCTGGTGTCATTCTAACGGAGGTGCAATATTTATCAGCATGGAAGGAGATGCTCAACAGACCATGCTGCTTTGCCAGGGATGGCCTGCACCTCTAGGCTTTTGAATATTAGCTAAAACATTGTCTCTTCCATAGGCAGTGCCAAACTGAAAGTACTTCCAATTAGCAAATCAAAACCAAGAAAATCTGAAGGTATTACTGCTCAACACTGCAAGTGTAAACAGAAAACTCCACTCCCTACAAGCTCTCCTCACCCTAAAGAATACTGACATCTGTGTGTTCACTGAGACTTGGTTTAGAGCCACAGAGAGAACACTGGCAGTGCAAGACTATAATGCCTTCCACACATTTCGACCAGCTACTACACAGACAGGGACTAAAGGTGGAGGTATCTTGATTTCCATCAAAAATAAATATACCTCAAGGCTGGTCAAACAAAATGATGCAGTTGAACTCCTGCATGTTCAAATCAACATAGGCAAAATCTCATACCACTACCTTGCAAACTATAGGTCTCCCCCTATGACCCAGGAAACCTATAATATGTATTTAAACTTATTAGAAACACTCACTATCCAACCCAGTACCATATTCATGGGTGAATTTAATTACCCTAATATTAACTGGGAATTGTCTATGACAACAAATCTACAGACACAGAGAATCCTGGATTATGTAAATACAAACTGCCTGGTCCAGATTGTCAGTACACCAACCAGGGGTTCAGATGTACTGGATCTGGTCCTCACTAATACAGGAGAGTGCTGTACACCTCCTAGTGCAGTGTCTTGTCTGGTAAGATCAGACCACAAAATGGTCTCCTCTGAAGAGAAATAAAACTTGGGACCCCAGCTAAACCTGGAATATTCAGGAACTACTCTAAGGTGAACTTCTTACTACTAAGTGACAACCTGGCAAAATTTCAAGCCCCCATAAACCCTGAGAACACTGTTGTCTACACAGAACTGTCCACAGAAACCCTATACAAACATGTTAGTAGCTGCACAGAGGTAGCTGTACCCACCAGGAAGAAGTGCAGAACTAACTCAAAATGCAAGCCATCCTAGGGGAGGAGCAACATCAATAGGCTGTATAACAGAAGGAAAGAAAATAGGAGGAGCAGCACCCAGCAAAATAAAATCACTATCATCCCATTAAACAGTCAACTCAGAAGGCAAATAATGTCTACCAAAGCCACATTTAAGGCATATTTCAGGCCAATGACAGGTACAAGGCATTCTTAAGCCATGTCTGTAACCTCAAAGGCAATCTAGAATTTACAGAGCTCATTGTTAATGGAGTCACCTACACTGAGCTTGAAGATATAGCCAGCCTAGTGACATCTGATTTCAGGGAAATCATTGTTCCACTGTATTCGGCATTCATCAGACCTGCCATTGAGTACAGTGCCCCCTTTGGTACATACCTAACTAGGCATATCCAACAATTAGAATGTCCACAGAGATTCCTCACTAAAAGAATACAGGGCGTAAGTAGCATGTCCTACACAGGCTGCCTCAAGGCCATATCCCTATATTCTGTCTCCTACAGGCTGTTGAAGGGAGATCTATGCCTGGCATGCAAGGCATTGTCAGACCCCATCCTGATGTACCACTTGCATATCCACAAAATAGCACCAGAAGTACCCATTCAAAAGACTTAAACCTTGTCTATGATATAAGTAGCAGCTGATGAAGAGACAGGTATACATCCCAGAGACTAACCCTTCTCTGGCATAGGCTCCCCATCCATGTGAAACAGACTTCCTCCCTAATCCATTTCAAATTTGGAACCTATTTCTTTAATGGATACAGGCAGCCTGTAAATGGTTCATTTCCCATGCCCCTGCTTACACTTATTAAGGGTACCAAAACTTGTCAGAAGTTTGTGATGCATGGCTAGTGTTAAAAAGGCCCCTTTGGTCATTAGCCTAGTAAACACCTATGAATCTAAGTGGTGTACTGAACAAGGGCTGAGGTTAAATGTGAGGAAGTGTGATATTCTCACACTTGGAAAATAACTGTCTCCCTCTATGTACAGTACAGCCAGTACCCTACTCCAGAATGATACTTTGTCAGGGATCTTGAACTTGGGTTGATAATTTCCTCTTCAGCCACCATGTAAAAGTTGTCATTAGGAATTCCTTATGTTTAACACAATTAATATCTAAAAGCATATAATTTAAGTCAAAAGAAGTTATCATCCTTCTTTATACAGCCCTAATTAAACAAAAATAAAAACTTTCACCAAAAATGAAAATAGCAGCCCAAACTGGATTTTAAATATCTTTACTTCAGTTCTGGTACCTCGGCCTTCACCTTCAAATGGAATAGGTTCATAGGTTCATACTAGGCTATCTGCCCTAGGGCATTTATAAGCCTAGCCAGAATGTGTTCGGCTTTCGCTACCCATTTTAAATTTATTTTGCTATGCCCTTTTTCGAGGTTAGTATACTGTGCCTCTGTCTAACAGTGACACAGAAGTGATACCCGGGGTAAACCTACGATCTCCCATCCACTCATCAAGATTCCTCTTGAAGAGAGTCAATGAGGGACTCTGCCTAACCTGGACTGGGATTATTCCAGAGTGAAGGGAGCCTCTGGGTTATGAATCTGTCCCTCCAGCATGTCCTATTTAGTTCAGTGCTGAGGTTCAAGTCTCTCGAGCACGTAGCTCGATGGGATTTGGATTTTCTGAGGTGCAGCATGTCCATTAATTCCGGGTTGGACATGGCTTTATACGTCAGGCACAGATCGCCTCTGAACAGGCGGTATGCCACTGAGTAGAGCTGGAGTTTCTTTAACCGGGCAGCATTATGGCATCTGTTTGAGCCCTTTGATCCTCTTGGTGAGGTACTTTTGGGGTCTTTCCAGTTGCTGCAGGTGTCTGGTAAGGTACATCCCAAAAGGGGCATTGTACTCAATTATGGGCCTGATGAGGGATGAGTAAAGAGGCACAATGACCTCCCCTGATCTAGATGTGAATCCCTTCATGATTAGGTGGGCTATATAAAATGTTTTTCTAACCACTTTGGCCACGTGGTTGTCAAATGAGAGATTGCTATCAACTTGGGTCCCCAGGTCCCTAATTACTTCTTCTGTACTTAATGGATTACCACCTATGTGGTAATTTGTGGGCACTTTGTTTTTGCCAAAGGGGATGACTATACACTTTTTGGCATTTAGCTTGAGGCCATGGCTCTGGCACCAGTTGTCTGTTTCTATGAAGCCCTTTTGGAGGATGCTTGTGTCAGCTGGAGATTCGATTATGGCACCCAGTTTGCAGTCATCTGCGAACTTGGTCAGCCACAGTCCTTCTGTGTTGGCCTGTACCTCCAAGAAATATATACCGAACAAGAGAGGTCCCAGGACTGAGCCTTGTGGGACACCACTTGTAACCTATTTGGAGTCTGACATGGCTCCAGCAATTCTAACCATGTGGGTTCTGTCCTTGAGCCAGTTTGCAATCCATCTAGTGACATAGGTGTTTATATTTAAGCTGGTGAGCTTATCTATAATGCCCGAGTGGGGTATTGTATCGAAGGCTTTTGCGAGGTCCAGGTAGGCTGTGTGGACCACCTTCCCCTCGTCAATGGCCTTGGTGACTGTTTCAAAGAAATCAACCAGGTTTAAGAGGCAGGATCTGCCCTTAACAAAGCTGAACTGGGTAGGATCCAGTGTCTGTAGGTCCCCAATATCTTTATTTATGAGGTCCATGATGATCCTATCCATAGCTTTGCAGACCAAGCTAGTCAGGCTTATGGGGCGATAGTTTCCAGGATCCGTTGAGGCACCACCTTTATGGAGAGGGACCACTGTTGCTGTACGCCACTCTTTGGGCACATATCCTGTAGTAAGGCAAAGATTGAACAGCAGTTTTATGTTTGGGTTTAGCTCTTCTTGGAGTTCATGTAGGATGCAGCCCGGGATACCGTCTGGTCCCATTGATGCTGTGTTTTTTGAATAACTTACAATCTCAAAAAACAGTTTATATACACCACCCATCATATCGATGATTAACGACAATCAATCAATTAACATTTTTTTCAAAATTTAAAGCAATATGAAACATCACTTTAACATTAAATTCACAGTTTATAACAAATATCTTAATACACATCATATATAAACTATCTATCTTTTTACATTTCTAAATTCATTCCTTTTGGATACAAAGTATTATAATTAATAACATTTGATTCCATATTTAATAATCTTTTTTGAAAATTGTGATCTGTCCCCCCTACACCATGAGGTTTAGCTAAAACACTAAATATCAAATCTGTAGTTACACCCCCATGCTGTTGGTGAAAGTGACTAGCCACCGGACTATCAAACCTCCCATTCCTAATGTCTCCTAGATGTTCCATTATTCTTAATTTTACCTTACGTTTAGTTTGTCCTATATACCATTTCCTTTCCTGGCAATTGCATGCTAATATATAAATGACCCCAAAAGAATTGCAATCAAAATGATCAATGGCATTATATAAAATGCCATTGATTCTAGTACCATCTAAATTTTTTGTTATTGCATGCCTTACACCTACCACATGGATAGGCACCTGCATTGGTCACCCTCTCTCTTTTACCTTTATATCTAACTAGCTCCTTCAAATTATGATGTCTTCCATATGAAAAAACTACATTGTTGGGAATTATCTCTTTTAAGGTCTCATCATTAGTAATAATGGGCCACAAATCCAGAACCAATTTTCTTAGGATAGGAGAAAAGGCTGAAAATCTATTTACAAAAAATATTTTATTTTTCTCATTAAATTCTGTTCTATTTTGATTTATTCCTTTTCTATTTTTCCTACCCACAGTATCAATGCTTTTACATTGAGATCCATAATAAATCAAACCCAGTTAGCAGTTAGTAGTGTGTTTTTTGATGATTACAGCCCTAATTAAACCAACTGTTAAATGTAATGCCCATTTCCTGACGTACTAAGCAAAGAGAAAGGCCTCAGCGATTCTTATCCAAGATGAGTGTTTCCTAAAGTCCTTGTGCTATGAGGAAAGGCTTGAAGTGATATCCATTCACTCAGTTTCTTATAAGTTCTAGCATGGTGCTGTATGTACTGCATTCTAAGCCATTAGTGATCCCGTTCTCCCTCATCTTCCGCATCTTCCCAACTCAGATGGTTGCAGTAATACCAGAAGTAGTGAAAGAAATATCCACCAGCTCATAAATAAACATGGTTTATCGGATGAGTACTTATGAAATTACTCCTGGACTGACCTGCTTTGCTGTTCTTTTGAAAGGGAAGTACAGCATGAGACTGGGTATTGTGAAGGTATAAATGGAATTGTGACTCACTCGCCTTCTATACCCTGTGATCATATGCTTCTACGAATGAATGAATTAAATTATCTCATCTTTATACATTTCACATCAAATTATTATTTCAGTGTCACCATCATCTTTATTTTATTATGCCATATATTTGTGTGTAGGTGCATAGGTAGGTACTAGGCCATCGGCCCAAGGGCCTAAGTAAGCCTAGCCAACAAGGTTCCCTGGCTTATGCCACCCAAGAAAGTTAATTTCCTGTGCGCCTGTTGAGCAGAGTCACAGAAGTGATCCCCGGGGTGTATTTCCTATTTCCCATCCACTCACCAAGATTTTTCTTGAAGAGTGCTAATGAGGAACTTTGCTTGACATAGATGGGTAGCTTGTTCCAGAGTACAGGAAGTCTCTGGGACAGGAATCTATCTCTCCAGCATGTCCTGTTTATTGTGGTGACAAGGTTTAGGTCCCTAGAGCGTATAGCTCGGAGGGATTGGGATTTCTTTAGGTGTAGCATGTCCAACAGCTCTGGGGTTAACATAGCTTTATATGTTAGGCAGAGATCTCCTCGGAGTAGGGGATATGATACAGAGTAAAGTTGGAGTTTTTTGAGAAGGTCAGTGTAGGGCATCTGCTTGAGGCCAGTAATACTCTTTGTGAGGTACTTCTGTTGGCCTTTCCAGCTGCTGCAGATGTCTTGTGAGGTACATTCCAAAAGGGACGTTGTACTCTATATTGGGTCTAATGAGTGCCTAGTAGAGGGGAACAATGACCTCTTTTTCCTGGATGAGAACCCTTTTGTGATAAGGTGTGCCACATTGAAGGATTTCCTGACTACTGTGTCAATGTGATTATCAAAGGAGAGATTACTGTCCACCTGGGTCCCAAGGTCACACATTTGGCATTAAGTAGACTGCCATTTATGTGGTAGTTCATGCGTACAGAATTTTTACCCAAGAGGATCACAATGCACTTTTGGCACTGAGCTTGAGGCCATGCCTCTAACACCAGGCATCTGTCTCAGTGAGACCCTTCTGTAGGATGTCCACATCATCTGGGGACTTGACTATGGCTCCTAGTTTGCAGTCATCTGTGAACTTCATTAGCCAGAGGCCTCCTGTGTTAGACTGCACTTCAGAGAAGTACATACAAAACAGGAGAGGTCCCAGGACTGAACCCTGTGGTACTCCACTTGTCACTGGTTTGAAGTCAGATTTGGAGTCTACAACATTTACAGTGTGGGTTCTGTCAGTGACCCAGTTGGCAACCCATCTTGTGATGTAGGGATTTATACCTAGTTTAGTGAGTTTAGCTATAATTCCAGAATGGGAGATGGTGTCGAAAGCCTTGGTGAGGTCAAGATACACTGTAAATGTTGCACACTCCAAATCTGACCTCAAACCAGTGAAAAGTGGAGTACCACAGGGTTCAGTCCTGGGACCTCTCCTGTTTGTTATCTACTTCTCTGAAGTACAGGCTAACACAGAAGGCCTCTGGCTAACAAAGTTTGCAGATGACTGCAAACTAGGAGCCATAGTCGAGTCCCCACATATTGTGGAAATCCTACAGAAGGGCCTTGCTGCGACCGATGCCTGGTGTCAGAGCCATGGCCTCAAGCTCAATGCCAAAAAGTGCATTGTCATCCCCTTTGGCAAAAACTCTGTACCCATGAACTACTACATAGGCAGCAGTCTACTTAACACCGAATGTGTGATAAGAGACCTTGGGACCCAGGTGGATAGTAGTCTGTCCTTTGTTAGTCACATCGCCACAGTAGTCAGGAAGTCCTTATACATGGCACACCTCATCATAAAAGGGTTGTCATCCAGGAAAAAAGAGGTCATTGTTCCCCTCTACTCGACACTCATTAGACCCATTATAGAGTACAACGCCCCTTTTGGAATGTACCTCACAAGACATATGCAGCAGCTGGCAAGGCCACAGAAGTACCTCATAAAGAGGATTACGAGCCTCAAACAGATGCCCTACACTGACCGTCTCAAAAAACTCCAGCTTTACTTTGTAGCATATCACCTACTCCTAGGTGATCTCTGCCTAACATATAAAGCTAT
This sequence comes from Protopterus annectens, assembly GCF_019279795.1. Taxonomy (NCBI): domain Eukaryota; kingdom Metazoa; phylum Chordata; order Ceratodontiformes; family Protopteridae; genus Protopterus; species Protopterus annectens. The sequence continues at coordinate 1,791,703,119 of NC_056737.1, forward strand.
GTCAAACCCAGAGCTGTTGGACATGTTTCACCTAAAGAAATTCCAATGCCTCCGAGCTACATGCTCTAGGGACCTAAACCTTGTCACCACAATAAACAGGACATGCTGAAGGGATAGATTCCTGTCTCAGAGACTTCCCATACTCTGGAACAGGCTACCCATCTATGTCAAGCAAAGTTCTTATAGGTTCATAGGTTTATACTAGGCTATCTGCCCCAAGGCATTTATAAGCCTAGCCCGAATTTTTGTGGCTTACGCCACCCCTTATATGAAAAAATACTGTACCCATTAGTTTGTTGTGCCTCTGTCCAGCAGTGACACAGAGATGATTCCCGGGGTAAACCTACGATCTCCCATCCACAGGTCAAGATTTCTCTTGAACAGAGCCAGCGAGGTGCTCTGCCTCACATGGACCGGGACTCTATTCCACAGCATAGGGAGTCTCTGAGTGATAAATCTATCCCTCCAGCACGTCCTATTTATATCCGTGTTAAGGTTTAACTCGCTTTCTCTAGTGGTTTTGGTGGATTTGGATTTTTTGAGGTGGAGCATGTCCATTAATTCCGGGTTGGACATGGCCTTGTATGTCAGGCACATGTCACCTCTGAGCAGACGGTATGCGACTGAATAGAGCTGGAGTTTCTTCAATCTGGCAGCATATGACAGATTTTGGAGTCCCTTTATCCTTTTGGTGAGAAACTTTTGGGGTCTCTCCAATTGCTGCAGATGTTGGGCGAGATACATCCCGAATGGGGCATTGTACTCAATCATTGGTCTGATAAGTGAAGAGTACAGGGGAACAATGACCTCACTAGATCTGGATGTGAATCCCTTCATGATCAGGTGGGCAATGTAGAAGGTCTTTCTAACCACTTTAGCAACGTGAGTGTCAAAAGAAAGGCCACTGTCAACCTGGGTCCCCAGGTCCCTGATAACCTCTTCTGTGCTTAGTGGATTGCCACCTATATGGTAGCTTGGGGTTACCTTGTTTTTCCCGAAGGGTATGACTATACATTTTTTGGCGTTTAACTTCAGGCCATGGCTCTGGCACCAGCTATCTGTTTCCGTGAGTCCCTTCTGAAGGATATCCGTGTCCGATGCACTTTCCACTATGGCGCCCAGTTTGCAGTCGTCTGCAAACTTTGTCAGCCAAAGTCCTCCCATGTTGGCCTGTACTTCTGAGAAGTAGATGCTGAACAATAGAGGGCCAAGGACCGAGCCCTGTGGGACACCTCTTGTGACTGGCTTGGAGTCTGACATAGCGCCAGCAACTCTAACCCTGTGGGTTCTGTCCTTAAGCCAGTTTGCAACCCATCTTGTGACATATGGGTTTACATTTATGCTGGTAAGTTTTTTTACAATACCCGAGTGGGGTATTGTGTCGAAAGCCTTTGCAAGGTCAAGGTAGGCTGTATGGACTGCCTTTCCCTCATCAATGGCCTTGGTGACTGTTTCGAAGAAGTCAACCAAGTTCAAAAGGCATGATCTTCCCTTGACGAAGCCAAACTGGGTCGGGTCCAATGTCTGCAAGTCCCCTATATCTTTGTTTATGAGCTCCATTATGATCCTCTCCATAGCTTTGCAGACTAGACTTGTTAAGCTTATGGGGCGGTAATTACCAGGGTCCATAGAGACACCACCTTTGTGGAGTGGGACCACAGTTGCCGTACGCCACTCCTTGGGCACGTATCCTGTGGTAAGGCTGAGATTAAACAGCTGCCTTATGTGCGGGTTTAATTCCTCATTTAGCTCGTGTAGCACACAGCTGGGGACACCATCCAGTCCCATTGATGCTGTGTTTTTAGCTTTAGAGAGAGCAGATTTCACCTGCGCATTTGAGATGTCTGGGAGGCTACACTCCGCTGGGATAGTTATCTCTCCTTTAGAGGGGAGAGGTAGGTGAAGTTTGCACTGAACCTATCTGACAGTATGTTGGCAATGTCTGTGGGTTCAGTGATTTTGTATCATTTTGGACTAATTCTGAGCATATCTGGGAGTTTCCACCCAGGTTCCTAACATAGCTGAAAAAGGCCTTATGATTGTCCTTTGAATCCATGGCAATTTTTCTCTCAAAATTGGCCTTAGTTGATTTTATGAGTGCTCGTATTTTTTACTAATAATGATCAGGGTCACTTCCCTTTTATGGATTTTGTTCTATCATGTAATCGCTTTCTCCTCTTATTCTAAAGTTTGTTAATGGCTGGGGTCCACCCGACTGGACGCTTGCCCTTTGTGGAAAGAGTCTTGGTTTTATTTGGGATTGCCTGATCCATGCAGTCCTGGAGGTGTTCATAGAAGGCATTTGTAAGGGCTTCTGCAGCTTGGGTTGTGGTTTCCACTGTCTCAGGGGCCTTGAAGGATACCACACCAGTCTTGAGTAGTGTGAAGTTTGCTTTATAGAAGTTCTTCACTGTGGTCTTTTTTGTTTGGGGTGGGGGCGGGATGTGGATTTCCAGTGAGATTAGTTTATGATCAGATCTCACCAATGAGGGATATACTTCCGGTGTGGAGCATTTTGTCCCCATGTTTGTGATAATGAGATCTAGTATATTTTCTCCTCTCGTGGGAACAGTGACTAGCTGTTCCATGGCATTTGAATTTATGAACTCCAGGAACCGTTGGGCTAGAAAGTTAGGGCTTGAGTAATGTTCCCAGTCTATATTCGGGTAGTTGAAGTCACCCAATTTGATGGTGTTTGGAGGTACATTTATACCCTCCAGTGTTTTCAGGAAGGCTGTGTGGTGTTCCTGAGTTTGAGAGGGTGGCCTGTAGCATGCTACAATTTGTAGAGCAGTTTTGCCTATGGTTAGTTGCACCTGGATGGTTTCCGAAGCTTCGTGCGTTGCCACCAACCTGGAGGTGAGGGTATCCTTTATGAATATGGATACACCCCCTCCTTTTGTGGTGTGGTCCAGGTTTTGGGGCCGGAATGCATGATATGAGGTAAAACCTAATAGTGCCGGGGTGCTCTCAGGAGCCTTGAACCAGGTTTCAGTTACAGCACAGACATCGATGTTCTCCATACTGAGAAGGGCCTCGAGTGCGTGCATTTTGAGATTTAGACTTCTGGCATTGAGCAGCATTACCCTCAGTTTCTTCCCATTTTTGTTTTCTAGGGTGGTAGGTTTAGAATTTGAGCCTTGCCTAAAAAAGGCACTATAGGGGTGGCAAGAGCCTTAGCCAATGTCTGGAATCCCAGGGGTGACAGGTGCAAGCCGTCCCTTGCGAAGCAGCGTGGCTTGTCAAGCATGTCATCCCAGGCAGACAGACACTGGATCTTCATTAGCACTCTTCAAGTAAAATCTTGATGAGCGGATGGGAAATAGGAAATACACCCTGGGGATCACTTCTGTGTCTCTGCTCGACAATGGCACAGGAAAATAACTTTCTTTGGTGGCGTAAGCCAGGGAACCTTGTTGGCTAGGCTTATGTAGGCCCTCGGGCTAATAGCCTAGTATTTACATATGAACCTATGAACCAATGATACTTTGAGTTTAACTAGAAATAACCTTTTTGATGCAAGCAGCACTGACACTGCTATAACTGATAGTTGAACATGAGACATGATGTTTTTTATTATTTTACTTTTGAACTAAAGTCTGTTATGAGATAGAATGCCCATACTTCAAAGCAAAATCTAATTTACACAGTTTGATGCATGCTGAAGTGTGCTTCATATATTTTTTTCTGCATTTCCCATAAGAGAATAAGCTACTGGCTAAGCGATGAATACACAGCATTAAGAATATTTTTTGTTTGTGCAAACAGACAACTGATGAGACATAACTTTGATTTGTTCAGATGTAGGGCTTTTGAATACTTTGTAAATATTTTGGTTCTCAGACTTGCTTCTTCACACTATAGTTTTCCTGTGAGCTCTTTATTTGTAGCACATTCCTTCATATATGAACATATCTGTCAGTTAATCTGAGTTGCTATGCAGTTATGAAGAGCATACTCTAGTTTAGAAGATAAAGCTTTTGACTTCTGAATATGCTTGTTCAACACATAGTTTGGTGATTTTATTGTATAGCTGTATTTTAATGTGTGATTGGCAATTGTAGCATAAACAACCAGTATGGTTAGATTTGAAAAGGAAAATAAAAATGCCTTTTAAATACACCCTTTCCCCCCACACTGTTCTTGTGTTCTTCCTGCATTCACAGGTAATGATCCCCCAAAAGAGGAAACTTTAAAACATTTCCATTACAACTAAGCATTGCCTACATTCTTCAGTGATGACATATTCCAGAACTATAGCTAGGTCCTCTGGCCCCCTGGGCAGGTTGCAGATTTAAGGAGATGCACAGATATTAAAAAATAAAGCAGAATGCATACAATTAACAACTTTTTCGCAGGTACAGTCCAAATGCCAACATCAGTATAACAAATTATACTATTAAGAACTTGGTAAGTGTAAACTGCAATACAGAAAAATGTGAACTGCAGCTGTGGCACTGACAGAAAAACCATGACCCAAGAGCAAAGCAGTAAAAATATACATTCTGATGCTTCAACATTATGTATATGTATATACTACACAAAAAATGTTTAATGTGCATTACCACACCATTTGCACCTGAAGTTTACATCATATTTACAGAAGCTTGTAACACAATGGATCATCTACAGAGCAATGTGTGATTTATTGTCTGCTAACAGAATGCCATAGAGTCTTAATAAGGTACTAAACACTTAAACTGAGTGCATTTACTGTTTAGCAGTAGGGGTGTGCTCTACTAGAGAATATAGACCTTACCTCTGACTGCATTATTTCAGGTGTAAAATGACCCCCAAACATAACAAGTAGAGATAAATTCAAAGTGTAAGCAACATAAGAAATTAAAAAAATTTATTGGATTAAATTCTGACAGTAAGAGCTATGCTTGAATTACCACATATGCATTTTTACCATTGGGATGGGAAATTTGGCTAGGTTTAAAGTGGCTAATAAGGGCAGATAGCCTAGTACTAACCTATGAACTCACATACCTGCCTCTTATTACTGCACAAAGCAAACCGTGATTGGTATTTATAGAATTCACATGCTAGTCATTAATAAAAAAAGTGTCTGAGATGATCATCAATAAAGCAAGTATTTGAGCTAAAAATATTTTCATTTTAGTTATAGCACACATTTTATAAAAACCCAGTAATAATCCTAAATATAAAATCCAATAATTATTTGTATACTGCATTACATATACCTGACTTATTTTACAATATTCCTCAGCTGCTTAAACACCAAAGGAAGAACAAAGATTTCCAAATCCCTACACAGACATGCAGTATAATAATTGGAGAATCACAGTTTATTATTCTGCAAATGTGCAGTAATCATGATTATTTCAAGGTACAGTAATGGAGACCTCAAGAAGCCTATTAAGAATACAAACTACAGTGAGGCTCCATTTTTGACTGATTTTTCTCCTTAGTTCACCAAGACAACAAACAGACTTTCAGAGTATTAAGCAACATGTGCTGAATGCTTAGCCATGTCCCATGAATAACTTTCAAGTGTCCAGATATTTGTAGAATGTTAAGATCTTCACCTCATAAAATTTGTAGTTTTCTGGCAAATCAGTGAGGACTGAATGCATTAAATAATGGCATACATCTGTGCACTTTGGATTTCATTTCCTTCAGAAATTGCACACTAATTCAAATTCTGTTATTCTACTAACTTTCTAAGTTTAAACTTCAGAAGAGCAACATTTAAAACAAAATAAAGCTTTCCCCCAAAGTTCAATATTTTGGGACCTTTGACGCCATTATTTTAGGCTTTGTCCGGATTTCTTCTGCTAAGAGATTAAGTGGTATGCTCCCCTGAAACTGCTTTCATGAGAGACAGAGACAAATGTTACTTTTTTCATTGACCAAGAAGAAACAAGTAATATAAATTTGGAGGGTATGAGTGGCTCACCCCAACTTTGGGGATGCAGGGGAGCCTGAACCCCACCCCCCCACCTTAGAGAATCATTTAAATTTCAGTGAGCCTGATCATCAAGAGGTCTAATCTTTTGAGAAAGGATTTACTGTACCCTTGTTTAAATAATTAAGAAGAATATATATTAAAAGTGTGATTGGCTGTGCTGCATAGCTTGCTTTCTTTCTCTAAATGTCCTGGCAATCCTTTCAGTAGTTTGTCCATATATGAACAAACACTCAGATGACACTAAAATGAAACAATTTCCCCAACAACCCCTTCACCAGTTTATTCAAGTTTGCACAAACTCTCAAATGACATAAAACTTAACTATTTCTCCAAAGATCCCTTTAGTAGTTTGTCCAAGTATGCAGAAGTATCACATGATACCAAAATAAAACTTTTCCCCAAAGATCCATTCAGTAGTTTCTCCATGTATACACAAGCACCAAACTGAAACATTTCCACCGACCCCCTTCAGTAGTGTGGCCATATATGCACAAGCAACAAATGACATCAAAATGAAACTTCCCCAAGGACCCTTTCAGCAATCTGTCCATCAATGCACAAGCACCATGTGGCACCAAAATAAAACTTTTCCCCAAAGATCCCTTTTGCAGTTGACCCATGTATGCACAAGAACCAAAGTGAAACATTTCTCCCAAAGACCACTTCAGTAGTTTGTCCACATATACACACACACCAGATGACACCAAAATGAAACTACCCCCAATACCTCCTTCAGCAGTCTGTCAAAGCATGCACAATCACCAAAATAAAATATTTCCCCAATGACCCCTTCAGCAGTGTGTCCCCCAGTGACCCCAGCAATCTGTCCAAGTTTGCATGAGCACCAAAATGAAATGTTTCCACCAATGATGCCTTAAGAAGTCTGTTCATGTATGCACAAATATCAAAATGAAATGTTTCCCCTACAACCCTTTCTGCAGCCTGTTTAAGTTTGCACAAGCACTAAAACAAAATGTTTCTCCCAATGACCCCTTTAGCAGTTTGTCTAAGTATGCACAAAAACTAAGCTAATACGTAGCCCTACTTATTTAAGAGACTTGGTCTGTTTTTATTTTCTCTCCTAGTCACACAGCAGATGAGCAATTTAGATTTTGGAAAACATTACATCCCTCAGCTCACTGTGGGCATCAATGACATAGCCTAAGACACTGTCTTTCTTGACCTTGGTACATCCCTCTGTACCTGAACAGCTGATCACAGGTATTTTGGTGTAGTACCCAAGCACTTTTGGTGTAGTGACCATGCCTGTCCATTTAGGATGTATGTGTGCCATTTCCTTTAAAGAGAATTAAAAAAAAAATTATTACATAAATATTTTTATTTGATATTGGGTATGTGAATTGTGCTTTAGACAAGAAAGCACCCAAGGCAATTGTCTTATTTGCCCTACCCTAGTTATGCCACAAACTGCAACACAAGCAGCAGGTATTTGTTCTTTACATATGTGGTCCCATGATGTAGCTCTGCTTTTGCTGATTGTTATCACTTTTACTTTGAACTGCTGTTCTGATGTAAGTTTATCTAGGTACATTGTGTGTATTATTAAACTAAAATGTTTGCATTTCTTGTAGATGGTGCTTAGCATAATCAGTGATGCAACCTTTGGTGCAGAAGACTGAGAGTTCTATTCCCGTACCAAGTAGAAACATTGCTGATACTGCAGGTCAGCATAAGAGGGGTATTGCATTCTTGAGTGTGCTGTGTGTTTGAGATGGTGATAGCCCTTTTGGATGTAAAAGATCCTATGACACCTATCAAAAAGACTAGGATCCTTTATTTATACAAAATATTATTTACATGTTTACAAATTATACAAATTTCCCTATACACACACACACATATATATATATATATATATATATATATATATATATATATATATATATATATATATATATTTATTTACATTTGTATATGCAGTCATATTTATGTTATACTACTATGCATTATACATGTCCATCTTTATCTTCAGTATTAGACCCCCCACACATTTTTCCATAACCCCTGTCTAATTGTACATAATATAGTCACTAAGATCCATTTTCCATTAAAAATAATTTCTTTTATTTTTCATTTCAAATAACCCATACTATATAAATTAACATATTATCTATTCTTTCTGCATACTGTAGTCATTATTTCTATTCTTATAATACCCATATTCAAGCAGATACACATCTATCTTATCCACCTCTTTTATATCTTCAAAGAAATTTTGCTCACATACTTTACCAATAATGTCATGACCCTTTTACATTAAAAAAAAATGCTCTGTAGTTTCCTGTTCCCCATACAATATACATATTTTTTCACTTTCACTTTCATCTGACATATTCCTCTTTATTGGTTAGTTTTATTTGTTACCAGTCACCATAAAAATCTTGACACTCTACCCTCTTGTTACACCATTTCTTTCTTACTTTTATAGCTTTATTTTTCTTCTGTTAGGTTTTCCAATGGCTTAACTTAGTAATATTGTATCATGAAGATTTTATACCTCACTTTTTCCCTTTTTTTGTCTTATCAATCTTTATTTTCCATATTATTATTTTTTCTTAATACATTTCCATTTCTTCACTGATACATTATTTTTCTCTTTTATTTCTTAGGTTCATAGGTTCATAGGTCAGTACTAGGCTAACTGCCCTTGTGGGCCATTTTAAGCCTAGCCAATTATCCCTTGTAAGACTCAAATCCTGCACCCTGTGTTTGTAAGGCAAACACCTTAACTGTTAGGCCACCCTCCCAACCCTCTTTTCATCATATCCCCAAAGAGTTCATATTCACATTTAAACATCTTTACCACTAACCTCCTATAGTTCTCATTTATCTTTTTTAACACTTAAAAGGCATCATATGCCAGTGGATTAATTAACCCTAGTCCTTTATCTTTATTCATGTACAAAACTACCCTTTTTACAAGATTCAATCTGGAACCCCATATAAATGAAAAAAAAATGACTTGCAATATATCTTTTTAATATATTTTTGAATCATAAACACACTTGCCAAATGTGTTACCTGTCACACTAATACCACATTTATTAAAGAAAGTTTTTTTTCTTAAATGACTACTTATATGTTTTCTATAAAGAACAAATTTTTAATTCCTCTATCATTTTTCACATTGAACCGTGGTTAGATTCTTATTCCCAGATTCCATTCCTAACACAAATACCTCATTCTTTGCAAAGTATACATCTCTTGTATTTACTCTGTCACCCAACTCTTTGCTTTTATTTTTATTTAATGTCATGTTTATTTCTTTTAAACTTTCATGTAAAGAGAATGCTAATTCTCTCATCCAAATTTTTCTTTTAGCAATTAACTATTATAATAATATCATCTGCATATGTGAAATGAACCAGAAGCCCTACCCCCTCCTCCATCACTTATCCTGTATCGTTCATTTTCCGGTTCACCTCATTCACTATCACACTGATAATGAGAACAAGTAATATACAGCTCATTGAACACCCTTGTCTTATACTGCTCCTCATGTCTATTTTTTTACTCAACCAACCAAGATTCATATTTTATTACTGCTATATGTCAACAAAAAAACTTTCCTAATTTTATTACTAATATTATATTTCTTCATTACTTACCATAGAGTATCATGTTCTGTTGTATCAAATGCCATATTAATGTCTCATATGATTAATTTTACATCCCCTCTTCTATTTATAATTCCATCCACAATTTCTCTCACAATCCTGACACCCCTTCCTTTTTATACTATATAAAATGTCTTCCATAACATTTCCCATTTTACTTTCAATTCTTTTCTGTATCATTTTCATAAAAAAATCTTATTATTTCTAATGTTCAGTACTACTAGTCTCCATTTTTTCTGTTTTTCTTTCTTATTTTTTCTATATGCATTTTAATACTCTACTGTACAACTTTTTATAAGCAAAACATTTAGTTAACCATTCATTCAAGGCCTTTAAAATACTCTGTTTGGCATTATACATTTCATATCCTAATTCATCTGGTTCTGTAGCTGAGACTAGATTTACCTGCCTAAATACTTTATCCCGCTGATATAAAGAAATCTCTTTTTCATATTTATTATGCACTTGTTTTAAAGCTAGTCAGTGATGGGAGTTAGCACTTTGAGTTACAGTAAGTTTTGAAATTTGGTGTAGCATTGTTCCATTTTGATTTGCATAGAGCGATGAAGGTTAAAGTAGACTGGGGCAGCATATAATAGTGAAGGTAGAAGATTGCAGATGCAGTGGGCTGGATTCAATAAAGCCTACACTAAGTGTACACTATGTCTGCGGTATATATTCAATAAAATTCTTATCACATTTTTTTTGTCCTTTTTAGTCACTCATAAAAATTACAGTAAGTGTACATATAGTCTACACTTTGTGGTAACCTGACGAATCTCTGTCAGTATTTAAAGTTGCAAGAATATCAGTAGGAAAACTAAAATTAGGAGGAAGAAGGTGTGTTATGTCTGTGTTGTCTGTTCACTCAGAACAGTGTACACTTAGTGTAGGCTTTATTGAATCCAGCCCAATATTTTTTTCTGGCATCAACAGTTCTGAAACATTTATTGAAATACAGGAGACAGAGTTTTTGTTGATTCGATTTTATTGCTTACTGTAAGTGGAGGCCATTTTTTAGATTTTCAGAAATTATGTCACCAAGTAATTTAGTATGGATGATGAGTTCAAAAGGAGTGTGAGATGAGGTGATGGATAAGTTAGTTTTTGTGATAGACAGGTCTCTCAGTGTGTAGAGTAGAGGTTATTTTTGTGTGGCATTTAATAGGAAGTGAGAATTTGTGAGCCAAGTTTACACTAAGGAAAACGTACTTTGTTTTTTTTTTTTTTCCTGAATCTGTGACAGAGTTTTCAGTAAAAACAAGAGTTGCATCATGTACATTTTGAATAAGTGAGCTGTTTTGGCTTGCTGTGTATAGATCATTAATAGACTATTATACCTGATATTGAGCTTTGTGGGACATGAACAAGGATGGATAGGAACTGGGAACTTTCTTTCAGTCACTTTACTACCTGGACTCTATTAGTGAGGCAGCTTTGGAACCAGGTAAGGATAGGTGTCACAATGCATAGAAAAGACCATGTTTAAATGAGAATTTCACAGGACGCATTACTGAGTTCTTTAGATTGATAGAAAAAATGAGGAGACTCATTTTCCAGATTCTCTGTGCAGGTTGACTTGGTAGTTGAAGCTGAAGATATCTGTTCTAGTACTGTGGAGTGGTCTGAAACCATGCTGTGCTGGGAGTCAGGAGATTATCAGTTAGGTGCTTCATGAGTTGTGCTTAAATATGTTTCTCTAGTAATATGGATAGGGGTGACAAAATGGGTATGGATCTGTAGTTCCTGAACTCTGTAGAGTTGCCTCCTTTGTGCAAGGTGATGTTTAGAGACTTTTATCAAATGTTAGAGACATGATTTTGCATGATAGAGGTGTTGATTATGATTGATACAGAGTAAGCTATTATGTCAGTAGCCATAGTAATGTATTCAATGTGGAGGTTTTAAGATTTGACAGTAGCTTATTAATAACAGAGGGTGGGGACTGAGTTGAAGTGTATTGGAGAAAGAGCTAAGAGGTGTTGTGGTGGAAAAGAGAGAGAGTACTGGGTTATTGGCTGCTTGTGACAGATGAGACAGGCTGAATAAAATGTGTATTGAACTGGTTAAACTTGGTTTATTGTGGTTTGAAGTGAAGGGGAAGATGGCTGGATTGGGTTGAGTGTCTTACCTTTAGTAGATTGTGTATTGAAGACCAGATTGCTTTGGATTTTTTTTGTGGGTGTGCTAGAACGAGGTAATGTTTCCTTATCAGATCTTTTTATTGAGGCTATGAAGTTCTTTAGAAGGTTGCATACTGGATTTTGTTTTTATCAAGAAGCCATGACCTCCAAGCTTTAACCTTCTCTGTGTCATTAATTATTTAGTGCCTTTGGAGATCCAAGGGAAAGAGGGTTGTGCCTTACCCTTTTGTCTATGATTGGGGCAATTTCATTTTATGTATTGACGAAGGTTTCAGGGAAGTGAGTGCCAGCTTCATTTAGTGGCATCATTTTTAATACATTACAGATGCAGAGGTTTAGTGTCTTAATGAAACCATCTTCATTAAACTTAGGTTTCAGGCTGTGTTGTAGTGGTGCACTTTAATAGTAGCCTCCCCATAAAGGAATTAGAAAGAGAACCAGAGGAGTTGTTTTTTAAGATTAGTTGTCAGGGCCCAATCCAGTATAGATGAGCAAGTGGAGGTCCTGTTATATCTTGTTATATCTTATCGTGGAGCTAATAAGTTGTGTGACATTATATAGGTTGATGGAGGTTGTGCCATGGGTGACAGAGATGGTTTGCCAGCCTGTATTTAGATTTCCTAAACTTAACGTGTCTTGACTGATATTGTTAGATAGCCAATGTAGCAGGTTCTTATTTGTGGAGTAGTAATTTTCTGGGGGATGTATACCCATACTACACATTTGTTCTTGTAGTCAATTATTTGAGAGAGGGATATAATGAGTTCTGTGTCACAGAAGGAGGGAGGGTGGTATTGAGAGGTGAGAGTGAAACTGAGATTTGTACAATAAGGCAACATTCCCATCTTGTTTAACGTAGCCTTTCATGTCTTAAGAGTATATCCTCATTTTTATCTATGGTTTTAGCCATGTTTCTGTAAGAACTTAGACATTGGGAAAGTGGTGGACAACCCATGCATGTAGCTCTGATACCTTGGAGACAGATGCTGTAGCAGATTAAGTATTGTAGGTGTAATCTAGAAGAGGGAGGTAGGACTGAGTTATGGATGTTAATTGACTGGTAGATGGAGAAGATTGCCGGGATGGTCCTGAATTCGGACGTACATCTCCAGATAGGGTTGATGATACAGTGATGAATAGGTAGTGATGATGGTATTTTAGTTTGTATTTGTGTTTTAATCATGGCCTTAGCATTAAAGGATTCTCTTTGTTGTAAGAGTATTTGTATAAGTGGATGTAACTGTGTGGGAAGAGGTGGGGAGAGGTGGGGTGGAGAGCACTGTTTGCATGAGAGAGGGGAGAAGTTTCTGAGAAGAGGAACAATAACATTTGAGTGAGGGATCAAAGTTATATAAAGGTAGAAATGGGGTGTGGTAAGTTGGGACAAGGATAATAGTGTAAAAAAGTAAGGAATGTTCCAGAGCAGCATGCTCTTTCTGATCCAGTGTAGTGAAAAGTTAGTGTATTTTGAAGAAGAGGTATATTTTTTTGCATGTTTGTATGACGGTCTGTACTGGGGCACGTTTTTTGTGTTTGAATTATTGATTTAGTGATGATGGTGTTATGCTATGCAAGAGGGGGTGTTTACAGGACTATTATTGTATGTGAAAGTGGGGGGAGACAGCTGGGAGTTGTGTTTTACTAAGAAGGGGTGGATGCAGTGTGACAGGTAGCAGTAAGAGGGGTTTCATTTGCTTCAATGAAGGTGTAGAGGAGTTGGGATATCTAATTGCTTAAATGAGTAAGGGATATAAAGTTGTGAGATAATGTGTATGGGAGAGCTAATAATGATGGAAGTTTGAGTTAGAGAGGGATGTTTGGTTGTGTGAATATATGGGGCGGTACTTGTGAATAAAAGAAAAGTTAGGGTAGGGAAGAAAAGCGGGCTGCATCCAGCCAATAAAAGAGTGAATATCATAAAAGCCTATACCATATCGTACAAAATTGTAACTAGAGAAAGTAAGGGACTATGACTCCAGGAACTGAAATTAACATAGTAAAACATATGTCTAGTATTAGTATGAATTCAGGTAGTATGCCAGGTTCAATAGGCCAAGCAGAGTTTGGTACCGATTCTGTTATGTTGCAGAGAGTGACTCAAACTTATCTAAAGATAAATCAGCAGAATGAATGGAAACTTTTAAAAGAAAAATTGGGCGGAGGTTGCATGCAGGGAAGGTAAGTGCTTGTGAAGGTGTAAAGACCTGTACTGGAACCTGTGAATAATTAATGTGAGTGGAGCAGTAGTAGTTCATGGATTCATAGGTTCTTACTAAGCTTATGGCCAAAGGAGACCACCAAAATCTCAGCCACATCACCCAGTACTGGTGGGAGTCTAGCAGTTCCCACCATTAAGTAGATGTTCTACACATATTCCTAGTGAAAATTTGTGACTGGTCATCCAGTCATCCAGACTAGTTTAATATTTGTAGGGAAGTGCTCTGTTTGCTAGGTAAGGGCAGCGTATTCCAGAAATGGAATATGTCTTGGGTTAGGTACCTGTCATACGATTTGGTCCTATTTGGCTGCTCTCCATAGTTGGAGTTGTAGCTCAAATTAAAGGAAGGGTATTGGCTGTAATGGAGACCTTCAGCACAGCAGTATCCACTCAGTGTAGAATATAATACAACGTTTTTAACTTACACATTGCTAGTTTCTAATAGCCAGTAAAGTCACAGTTACTGATATGCTCACTGTTTCTATGGGTCATTGCTGACAGTGAGTGAAAGTACATAGCTATATGGAGTACTGCCTGTCTTTCATGGATGTGTTCCAGCAAGATGGCCCATTTTAAATTCCCCAATATGTCTGGTTATGATTGGGTTGAATTGTTTTATTTATGTATTTATTTTTTTGTTAAATAGCAGAAAAAAGTAATTGGTTTAAGTGACTGCTGAGGCTACATAGGGCTGGAAATCCTGAAGCTGAATTTTGAGAAAATAATACGTTTGCCACAAAGTCCTAGAATTCAGAGGTGTTTGTTGTGATAGGTTTAGATGCCTTAAAGGAAAGTGTTAGTAATTTGTGATCATATTCGACAAGTAGTGACTAAACTATCAGAGAGCAAGTAGTTGTGATGTTAATGAAGGTAAAGTCAAAATAATGTTTTAACCCTTAGTAAGCAGTGAGCTATTTGAACAAATGAGTCATCTTTTATTAAGTCTAGGAGGTGTATACAGCCTTTGTGGTATAGGTATTGCAGGTAATCAATGAATAGCTGAAGTCAACCATCAGAAAGTTGTTGTTTATTGATAGTTTGATAAGCACGTTTAGAAACATTTTTCTAAACATATAGAGAACTTTTTTCAGAAAAGATTTGGAGAAATTTAAACAACACATTATTAATTTATAATTTATCTTGTTTAAGATAGTGCGAAGTTCAGTCATTTCTGTTTGTGAGTCCCTGGGAATCTGTAAAGAGATAATTGGGTCTCTAACAAATAGTAATATTCCTCCACCATTTCCAGGAGCTGGTATAGTGGAAGTACTGCTTATTCAATGAAATAAAGTCTTAATTACAGCACAGATATGAATGTGGCTTAAAATTTCAGGGGGACCTTTGAATCTGGCAGTGAGCAGACCAACTTCAATGTGGCCCAGATTAGAATTTTACTGCAAACCTTTATGTTATGCCTGGAATGTCCAGAAGGTGGAATTTGCCTAAAGAAGGCATGCTACTGCCACGATAGTGACTTTTTTGCATACGGGAGCACTGTGGTAGTAGCAAGTCCATTGGCCAGTATGCAGAATCTGTGTTACAAAAGTAATGGGTCATTCTTGGTGAAGAAAGATGAACTGTACATCATCTCAACCCAGGCTCACATGTTATGATTCCCCCTAGAATGATTCCAACTGCATAGCCACTTACTAAAGCCATTTATTTTCTCTTTATGTCTGGGTATCATTCTGGGTGAGGGTAAGATTCCAGTGAGGGAGTAATTCTTGGCACATGCATAGAAAGCTTCAGCTTGTGTCTCTGCATGTTTTTCTGGGTTGAGCACCTCAGGTCATTCACATCTACATGAACCACTACCATGTCAAAGTCATACTTGTCCTGCTTGAGGGACTGAGTGGCTGTCATGGAATCACAAACCTGACACTGGAAAGGCAGTTGTGACCCTGTCTTTATCTGGCCTAGTGACTGTAGTGTCATGTAATGAAGCCACCATTTACTAGGGCAATTCTACTTGCACCTGCAGGTTCATAGGTGCGTACTAGGCTAATGGCCCATTACAAGCCTAGCCCAAAGACATGCCCTGGCATCGTGCCACTTGACGTTAGTTTCTAGCGCCTCTATCAAGAAGACCCACTAAAGTGATCCCCGGGGTGAACTTTCTATTTCTCATCCACTCATCAAAATTGCTCTTGAAGAGGGCCAGTAAAGTACTCTGCTTGACATGTATTGGAAGTCTATTCCAGAGCATGGGCAGTCTCTGGGTTATGAACCTGTCCCTCCAGCATGTTCTGTTGATTGTAGTAATGAGGTTGAGGCTGTGGAGCGTGTGGTGTGGAGGGATTGGGATTTCTTTAGATGTAGCATTTCTAACAGAGCTGGGTCAGGCATGGCTTTGTAAGCCAAGCAGAGATCACCTCTAAGTAGACGATATGAGACAGAGAATAGCTGGAGTTTTTGAGTCTGTCCATGTAGTACAAGTGTTTAAGGCCTAGGATCCTCTTCACGAGGTACTTTTGTGGCCTTTCCAGCTGTTGCAGGTGTCTAGTGAGGTACATCCAAAATGGGGCCAAACAGGAGAAGACCCAGGACTGATCCCTGTGGGACTCCACTCATGGCTGGTCGGCATTCTGACATGGAGTCTGCTACTTTCACACTGTGATTTGTATCTGTGAGCCAATTTGCAACCCACCTAGTGATATAGGGGCTGATGCCTAGTTTGGTGAGTTTAACAATAATTCCTGAGTGGGGAATGGTATCAAATGCCTTGGCCAGATCGAGGTAGGCTGTATGAACTGCCTTGCCCTCATCCACAGCTCTGGTGACTGACTCAAAGAAGTCAACCAGGTTGAGCAGGCATGATTTACCTTTCACAAAACCAAATTGAGTGGGATCTAGAGTTTGGAGATTTCATATATCATTGTTAATTAGGTCCATGATAATGTGCTTCACAGCCTTACATATCGGACTCATCAGGCTAATGGGGTGATAATTCCCAGGGTTTGTAGTCGCCCCCCTTTATGGAGAGGGATGACTGTAGCAGTGCGCCATTCTGTAGGGACAAAGCCAGAGGTGAGGCTGTGATTGAACAGGGCACACAGATGTGGTGCCAGTTCACTTTGTAGTTCATGTAGAACACATCCAGGGATATTTTCAGGTCCCATGGAAGCTGTATTCTTGGCCTTTGACAGTGCAGCTTTAACCTTTGCTACAGTAATGGTGATTGCCTGGCATTCCTCCGGTATTGTGATTGGTCCTTTGGGGGGGAGAGGGGTCAAATTGGCAGTGAATCTGTCGGCCAGTTTATTGGCAATATCTGTTGACTCAGTATAGGAGGTACCATTGTGCAGTAACTCAGAGCAAATCTGGGTATTGCCATGGAGATTCTTGATATAACCGTAGAAGGCTTTCTGGTTGTTTTTAGTGTCTGTCGCAATTCTGCCTTCATAGCTGGCTTTAGAGATTTTGATGAGGGATCTCAACTTTTTGTTGAGGCTATTAAGGGAGTTTTTCCAGTTTTGGGACTTCACCTTTTTCTGCAACATTCTCTTCATTCTATCGTAGAGTTTATTAATGGCAGGGCACCACCAGATTGGCTTCCTTTTTTTGGAGGAGAGCATTTTGGTTCTGTTGGGTATGGCTAGTTCCATGCATTTATGTACATGTTCGTACAGTGCATTGGTGTATGATTCAGCAATCATGCATCTATTTTCCGTTGACATGGGTGCTATGAAGTTTGCCACATCTATTTTTAGGAGCCCACGGTCAGCTTTGGAGAAGTTTTCATGGTGGTTACCTTTGCAGGGGGTGTGGGTGAGATGTGGATTTCCATGGTGATTAGTTTGTGGTCAGATCTAACTAGGGAGGAATTGACTATTGGTGTAGAGCAGCAGTTCCCCATGTTAGTAATAACCAGGTCAAGGATGTTGCTTCCTCTAGTGGGAGTAAGAATGAGCTGGTCCAAGGCATTGGAATTGATGAATTCCAGGAAGCATTGGGCCAGTGTATTGGTGCATGAGTAGTTTTTCCCAGTTGATGGTGGGATAGTTGAAGTCACAAAGTATGAGTGTGTTGGGTTGGACCCTGATAGTTTCCAGGGTATTTAGGAGTGTGGAGTGAGAGTCTTGGCATATGGTTGGGGACCTATAGCAGGCTACGACCTGAATTGCCGTCATACTCAATGTTAGTTGTACCTGAATTATCTCAGATGCGTTATGTTGGGTTACTAGTCTGGAGGTGTGCATATCCTTTATGAATATGGAGACACCACTGCCTTTGGAGCGTCACTCCATGTTCTGGGGCCAAATAGTGTGGAATGCGTTATAGCCTGGTAGCGCAGGGGTGCTTTCTGCTGCTTTAAACCAGGTCTCCATTACAGCACAAATGTCGATGTTCTCCATTTTTGTGGAGTGCTTTGAGCAAGTGCAGCTTGAGATTTATACTTCTAGCATTGAGCAGCATGACCCTAAGATTGCATTTATTTATAGCTGTTACAGTGGTAATTTGGTCTTTGGAACATCACCTAAAAAGGCACTATAGGCTTGGGAAGAGCCTTAGCCAGTATCTTTGGAACGTCAACTAAAAAGGCACTATAGGGTTGGCAAGAGCCTTAGCCCAGTATCTGGAAAGCCAGGGGTGACAGATGCAGGCCATCTCTGGCAAAGCATTGAGGTCTGTCAATCATGTCATCCCAAGCAGACAGATACTGGATCCCCTTAGAATGACACCAGAAACTTCGCTAATTGTTGAAGTCAGTCATTTTCTGCTTGTACTGCGGTATCATTCTGGGCTACGGTAGGATGCTGCTCAGAACTGGAAGGTTGCAGAATGCAGCTTGTTGACCCACTGAGGCATGCAGGTATGGTGGAATTGTATTAGGGGATTGCCATCAAAGCTCATTTGTTCTGATTCTTGGAATCTTGGGGAGGGTTATTTTTACAACTTCAGTATATGTTGGTTTATTGTGGCCTTCTGGTAGCATGGATGAGCTTGTGTGTTGGATACTGGCTGTCTGTATAAGTAATACAGTGGCCTGTAGGATGCATAGATAATTACACTGCTGACAAATAGTGTCATATTGTACAGTATTAGTAGCGTTTCACTTAACATTAGGCAGTATCCTCACACTGGCAAAGAATACAAAGGGCAGCAATACTGGAAACAGAAAGGATATATGTAAAGTGGACTTACATATTTGCCAGGTCGTTGAATTTCTGAGGACAGAAATGATACTGCGAGACATTTTTGGCCATAAGCGCAGAAGACATGTTGCTTAGATAGACCCTGCTGTGGAGGAAATCTACTAGGACAGATAAAGATATAGTAACACTGATGCAATAGTACTTGGTCCCTCAGGGAAGACATTATGCAGTACAGTCTAACATAAGAGTTGTACATGGCTAAAGCCAGGTATGGCACACATACAGTAGCAAAGAGTGGAAGATGTAGTATAAGTAAACAATAAGATCCAATGGTAATACTTTGATACTGAATGCATTTACAGTAATAAGTGAACAGTACATGAACTCTGTTTAGTAACAACAGTGTCAGAGCTCAACAAGGTATTAAAAAAGGTATGCAAGATGCACAATAATAGTAAGCTCAGATGCTACAAGCAGTAACATGGAAGCGTGGTTCGGATGCCACATACCATACATTTCAAGGATCGACTGCCACCCATAGAATCAAGAGAGGATGGCACGGATGCCTTACAACATGTTTCAGACAGTCCATAGATGCCATATGATGATTGTTTCTAGGATTTATCAGACACAGTTGCCACATTCTTGGATGTATACTTATTTAGGCAACTGACTTCTGGTCACAAAAAAATTGTAAAATAAAACTATCAGCTGCATAAAAATCAGTTCAGCTGAGCTTGGAACAAAAAGTCCCTATAAAGAAATGACAGCAGCAACACAGCTCAGTGCAGCTTAGTACCAAGCTCTGGTTTGAGTAGCAACCTTTAGAAACCTTGCAAACTAGGTGAGGGCCCAAGATGAGCATGGATTTTGTATGTACAGTAGAAAATGCCCAGCTGCTGTGTGTGGTGATTTAGAGTCAAATCCAGTATGAGCTGAACAGTCTAGAAGCATTGTTTAGCTAGGAAATGAAGCAAAGAGTAGCCCAGCTAAACAGAACTCAGGGCCATCTATTTACCACAATTGAAAAGCTATATTTAAAAGTCATAGACAGTCAGAAAAAAGAAAGAGCACAACTGTAAATTCAATTACTAGTCTCTCACCAGGACACAAGTGCTCTTCAGCAATTGAATTCTGCTTGCTGAGCACACTCAAGCAACTCTGCAGTCCGTGGCTACCACCCCACCCATTACAGTCTAAGAAGGAATCAGTACTGCAAATCTAAACAAGGATATTCATTTTGAGCCTGAAGAGCAGGGTCAGTCCACCCAAGCATTCTACTTGTATGTGTTATGACAGTGAAGCTTTAACAATAGCAGTGTTACTTAGTAGTTCTCAACTTGCTAATAAAAATGACTGTTGTAGCCTTGTGTCCCCCCCCAGCTAGTGCAGTAATCCTAACTGTCCAATAAACAGTATACACTTAATTCAGACCCTTCCTATTCTCTGTGATTAAATTAACCCTCAAGCAGCCTTTCAGTGCTGTCTGTCTTAGTTTGTATCATTTGAGCCGCACTTGTTTATTTGGATCTCTATACATTCCCCTTCATTGCTAATGTATCTCCCTACTGTAATCTGTGCACAAACTGGCTACTAATAAGCAAGTTAATGTGAAGACACACTCCCAACCTTAATAAACTTTGCTGTCTCTTATATCCTTCACTTTACAGGTAGAGTTTGAATTATTAATCACTCCTTCTGAGGCCTTCACTGATAGATTTCCACTGCTTGCCTCTCTGGTTTGGCTGGTTTCTTTGCATTGCACCTGGTTTACACCCCTTCTGCTATCCCGCTCCCCTAATGCTAAGTCTGTATTAGATTCCTGCTGTGCATGGAGCTATCTTTAAATTACTAGTCTCCCACCAGTACACAAGTGCTCTTCAGCAATTGAATTCTGCTTGCTGGGAAGCCATTAGACCTCTGGAATGTGTTAAAGTATTCAGATTTGTAAAGTAACACTTACTTTTTGCCACCCATTACTTTTGTCCTAGTGAGCTCAGCCCCACTCCGTTCACCCTCACTAACACTCTGGCTTTCTCTGCTCCCCCATCCTGCCCCCAATTCCCACCTGCCCTCACTATCTCTACATTTATACTAATCCCAACCACACCCACACCTCAACCTCACATCACCTCCACCAATCACAGCTCCTCAAATCAGATCACATTACGCCAAACCCACTTGCTACACCACACAATACTCCCAACCACTCACATTCCCTCTAGGCATTATTACCTCACCCCACACTACTTACCCATCCAAATATACTACAACCCTATAATTCCTTTCCACACCTCCATGTAGAACCAACTTAAACTTTATAACCATGACTATCACGCAACTAAGTCTAGTCTGTCTTCTTATAATTCTTTATAACTCCACATGTTATCACTCTAGCAATATCCCTAAACTTAGTAGCACAACACTATATTATGCACTATCATATACAGACACCGCACATTATAATAATATCTGCCCACAATTGTTTAAGAGCTACATAACTGACCAATTCAAAACTAAACAGATAAGCCCTCATTCCTTCTCCAAAAAAACACAATACTTTCTTACACTCATCTCCAAACTCAAACATCTGTATCACCATTTCAACACCAGGCTCACCATAAGTGGAGACATCCACCCCACCCCAACCCAAGCCCAAATCCATCCTGTCCCACACAATCTTCTCCAGTCCAATTATCAGAACATAATACCCCCACTATCTTCATCCCTGGACAAATCAACAACAGCAGCAAAACCAACCATCTCTTAATGCTAAATATTAGAAGTATCAAAAATAAAATACCTGAACTCCAGGCCACAATAGCACACTACTCCCCAGACATAGTTGCTTTAACAGAAACCTGGCTAAATATAAGCATAAATAACTCAGAAGTTCTCCCTACCACCTACAATATCATTAGACAAGACAGACCACTTTGTAAAGGGAGTGGAACTGCCTTACTGTATAAGTCCAACTTAACTTTATGTCAAATACCAAACTATTTGGACATACTTATCTCACAACTTCAACTCCTCCCTAAAACAATCATCACCATGAATGTGATCTATATTCCACATGGTAATACACCTGCTAGCCTTAAAGACTTCTTATCCTGGTGTTCTTCCACATACTCACAAGAAACACTTATTCTGGGGGATTTCAACCTAGACTGGTTCACCTGTATATCAAAACCACAAAGTAATTTAATAAATCTCCATGGCTACCAGCAGCTAGTCCAAATTCCAAATAGATGTGATAAAAAAATCTAAAAGGGAATCCATCCTTGACTGGGTCCTAGCTAAGAACCCAACAGTGTACCCCCACACATGCAGTCTCCCAGATACCTTAAGTGACCACCACATAATATACCTTATACGCAGTAGAACAAGCCTATGCAAAACCACTAACTATAAATCCACTTCTTCTTCTTTCAGCTTTTCCCTGTTAGGGGTCGCCACAGTGGATCACCTGTCCACTCATGATTGGCAGTGGAGTTTTACGTTGTCGAGTTGCCAGCCTGGTTCCCAACCTTCCACAGAAGGCACACACATGCACACACTCACACCTAGGGCCAATTTAGAGTGTCCAATCCACCTACAGCATGTCTTTGGGATGTGGGAAGAAACCGGAGCACCAAGAGGAAACCCACGTGACCACAGGGAGGACATGCAAACTCCGCACAGAAGGCACCCCGGCCGAGGATCGAACGGGAGGACCTCTTGCTGTGAGGTGGAAACGCTAACAGCTGCACCACTGTGGCTGCCCACTAACTCTAAATCCACTAGAAACACAAAAAAATGTTCTCCTGAGGTCCTCAATACTCTATAACTGTCACTGGACCACCCTAAAAACCTTCCCGCTTGACCAGGCTGTAGCATATTTCAACAAAACTTTTCTACAACACCTAGACATTGCACAAAATCAAGGCTAAAACCTCTACAAACCCCTGGCTCAGTAAAGAAACCAAACAAATCCTCAAGTCCAGAGACACTGCCTGGTTTTACTATAAAAAAAACAAAGAAACACAAAGCCTAAGTAGGTACCAAGAACTGCGCAACCGTGCAAAAAAATGCATTAGGGTGGACAAAAAGTCCTACTACACGACATTACAAACTAAATACCAACACAACCCCAAAAATTTTGGAAAAATGTAAACCAGCTACTAAAACCCATCCAAAAGGCTACGCCCAAACCAAACACCCCTGACACTAAAGTTCCCATCAAAACACAATTCAACTACAACTTTGTGAACTCACTTCTTTCCTTGGTATCACAAGACAGTTCCAACCTCACTATCCCCCCAACACAAATAATACTAATACTAGCTTTACCCTCAAAACAGTTTCCACCATGTCAATCAAAAGCATGCTCACCAAACTAAAAACCTCAGCAGCAGCTGACCTACTCCCCAGCTATATCTTGAAACTCACAGCAGATGCCATTCCTGTCCTAATCTCCGCTCTCATAAACAGATCAGTTGTTGAAAACTATGTGCCCAAACTCTGGAAAATATCCTATGTTACACCCATACATAAAGGTGGGACCTCCACTGAACTTAAATAAATGTAGACCCATTGCTATACTCTCCTTCCTGGCCAAAATCCTAGAAAAAATGCATCCATACCCAGGTGCTAAAATATCTCCTAGACAACAACATCCTGTCACTTACTCAGCATGGTTTCAGATCTGCACATAGTACCATTACAGCCCTCCTCTGCTTCACAGAGACAATAAACCATCTCAAAAACGAAGGCCTGCAGGTGTCAACTCTGTTTTTGGATATGTCCAAAGCATCTGACACAGTCTCGCACCAAATCCAGCTAAACAAACTTAACCAATATCACCTATCAAATTCCACTCTTACCTGGTTCCAAAGCTAAACTGACAGGTACCAGGCTGTGAAAATTCTCTCTCTCATCAGCTGCCCATAACTATAGGAGTCCCACAGGGTTCTATCTTAGGACCACTACTGTTCACAATTTTCACAAATGACCTCCATAGCTCCACACAGCGTGCATCTATCTTTCAGTATGTAGATGATACTACCTTAATCTGTGCTACACAAAATATTCCCACCATTCTGCAAGCAACTCAACTAGCATTCTCTGACATTGAAAACTACATTACCAAAGCCCAACTTATCCTTAATTCAAAGAAAACTCAGTTTATGATTATAACCAATTCTAACAAAAACACTGATAACAGTCAATTCACTATCTACTCTGCAAATGCTACTCCAATCACTCCAGTGGCACAGGCTAGGCTATTGGGAATAACCATAGACTCCCACCTAAAATTTGATAGTCATCTCAACTTAACAAATAAAAAAGTACATGCCAAACTGGGATCACTCTACCGTATCAAACTTTTTCTTATCAACAACACAAGAGTAGCCATTCCTCGCTCTCAGCTTCTATCCACCCTACTCTTTGTATCTCTCATTCTGACTAATCTCAACAAAACTGAACTAAGCAAAATGGAAGACTGCTATAACAGAATTGCCCGCTTTGCTGCAAATTGCTCATATAGAACTCATCACTGTACTGCTTTGAGACGGCTCCACTGGCTTGAACTGCCCAACCTCTTAACCTACAATCAGCCCTGCCTCTGTCATTCTATCTGTTACCTCCCCAATAAGTGTCCTGCCCTCAAAAAACTAGTACAACATCACTAAGCCAAAAGGCCTTTTAGATCATCAGGCAAACTGCTACTAGAAGTCACCAACAGCTATAATAGCTTTGGAGACACACTATATAGTAGTTCAGTGGCTAAAAAATGGAACTCTCTCTCCACTAGCATACAAAACACATCGTCCATAGCCTCCTTTAAAAATCTCATTAGGCAACATCTCAAGCAAAGTTAGCAGTGCAGTGACTGCTCCCCAGGCTAGTGAAAGCAGATAAGATACACATATTAAGCCTAGAGTACTTGATAGCAGTTCTCACTCTTACTCACAAACTCTGGCTAATGTACAATGTATGCACTGCACCTATGTACTATGTATGTATTCTACCTATGTTCCAAATTTCAGCTGTATACCACAACTCTATTAATTACCTTTATTTTTAAATTGTTTTTTTCTTGTTTCTTCTCTTCACTGTAACTGCTGATGTGCTGCATACCACTGTAAAAACATGTCTATTGTAATTTGTGTGTATGCTGACCATGTCTAAATATCTAATTGTATCTGTAATTATTTTTCTGTGTTGAGCTTTTCTCCTCCGGGCCTCTGCCGAAAAAGGACCTTTTCGGCTCAGTCAGACATCCCGGGTTATCAAATGTAAAATAAAATAAATAAATAAAATCTGGAACAGACAGAATTCCCAGAATATAAACAAGTTTCTACTCTCAATGGGAAAAAAAAAACAAACCAAAAAGAAAGGTCTCAAGCAATCAAAATGTTGGCAATGAACAGTGTTACACATTAGCAGTAAATACACCTTAAAAGGTCAGAGACAGAACTGGATTAGAAAAAAAAAAACGTGATGCCTTTGGGACTTTTAGCAAGGTCAAATCCATTTAGAACTCCAATGAGCCTTTAGTTGACTCATCCTTTAGTGTTCTTCATACTGTGTTGTAATTGATTATATGCAGACACAAAACTGAGTTTTATAGGTCATCAGCATGTTTAGTCAACCAAATGTTACTGCCTAATTGTAAACATGACAAAAATGATGCTAAATAAAGCAGATCCAAGCACAGGGCATTCTGGTAATCTTATACTGTTTATAAACAGTTTATTGCTATGTTCTTCCCAGCATATGTTTCATATTTTAGTCTAAACGGAATTTACAAAGCCAGTGTTAGCAGAGTCTACTGACGGATGATAAAATCAAAAATCCCCACCTTGTTCAGTGTTGTTGCATGACTTAGCAGGTCACTTATAATACCCGATGGCTGAGGTTTTCATGTGAATTTATGTTTATGCTATAAAACAATTCAGATTTGTAATAGTAGACTGCCCCTTGAAGCCATGCTGATTATAATGTGGTATGACCGTTTGCAAGAGTTGTTGTTCCACTAGATTTAAATTGCACCTTTCAAGTGCTTTAGCAAAATTGCTGAGCAGATTCTTTGGTCAGTAATTATTAAGATTGAATAAGTCTATTGGTGTATATTAGGCTAATAACCACTGAGGCCTTTATATGCCTAACCAAGCATCCCAGTTGTGTCATGCAAGCTTATATGTCTTAAATGTTATTTAAAGGGCTATTTGTAAGCTAGGATAAGATTTGTAAGCTGCCTCTGTCGATTAGAGACATAGATGCTAGACCAAGAGTATATTTCCAAATTCCTGTCCATTGGTCCAGGTTTTTCTTCATAGGATCATAGTGATTACTAGGCTAGTGACCCTACATGGCCTTTTTAAGCCTAGCAATACTGGATAGGGTTAGGAAAAAAATCTGCATCACATAGATTAGAATGTTATTCCAGAGAAGGGGAATTCTCTGAGACACATATCTGTCCTTCCATTCTGTCCTGTTTAGGTTGCAAGCAATGTTTAAATCTTTAGAGTGAGTAATTCTGATGCCATTCATTTTGTTGATAAGCAAAAGGTCCACCAGAGTGGTATCAAAGGACGCCTTGTATGCCAGGCATAGGCTCAAAATAGTCTGTAGAAAACAGCGTATAGAATAGTTCATAAATATTACAGTTAGTTGGGGTCACAGAATTGATTTTCATTATGAGGGAGACAGCGTTATGATATGACCTCACCAGAGAGGACAGTACATTTGGGGGTGGGGGGTGTACAGTGTTCTCCCATGTTTGTGAGTACTTCCTGGATTTAGGAAGGTTGCTTTTAAGTACCTTACCATGGTTTGTTCTATGTGTTGGGTCAGTTCTAAGTACACATACCTAACAACAACTTAGAGCAAGAAATCTGGACAAAGCCATAAATAAAAGGGGGACAAAGGCCCAAAAATATGGACAATTTTTAAACATTGCTCTTATAAACTTAGAAAGCTGATAGAATAACAGGTTTTGCATTAACATGGATTTTCTGAAGGGTATATAGTCTGAAACTCAAACGTCTGTCATTTTCTAACTTCAGTCTTTAATGATTTGTCACTAATTTGCCAGAAAACCAAACTTTTATGAATATTGGGCCAAAAATATGAGGGGAAAAATCTGGAGATTCTTTGAAAATCTGTACAGTTGAGAGGTTGTCTGCATAATGCTTAAATTACTGACAACTTGATTGCTATTTTGCCTCCAGTGACATTGTCTAATTAGATCTCTCACATACTGTATCTGTTTCTCTAAGGATTAGTTGGTTGTCAATGAACAATGCTGCATGATAATCTCCAAAACTTTTCTGTTGCCACTCTTTTATGGAACTGGCCATAATACAGCTACTTCTTCAAAATCTCTAACTGACTACCAGCAACCCCTCAACATTGTTGTCTCTATCTCTTTTTAACCTGGACCTCCTTAACACTTCTTCATAATGTGCAACCGTCTTCATCCTACAATTACTTTACCATCACGTATTCAATATCTATATTCAGTTGATTCAATTTGATAGTAACTAGACTCTTATAAGCTTGATATTAGCTAATATTGTACTATATTCTTCATTCGACTGTCATGTACTCATTAACTGTCATATCATTACAATTCTGTATATGTTAATTTACTGTTCGTGTACGTTTACTGTTCTATGTATGTACATTTATTATTTATAACTATCATTTCATCACTTGTGTGTGTATATATATATATATATATATATATATATATATATATATATATATATATATATATATATATATATATATATATATATATATATTTATTCATATATGTAGGTGTATTTATTATGTCAATCTGGTATAACTGCCTTCTACTCATTTTGTAAAATGGAGCATTTTTCTTAAAGCCTCCATTGAAAATGGGACTTGTGCCCAGTCAGACTTTCCTGGTAAACAAAAGCAGTAAACAAGAAACAATTCCTACAGTGTCTCAGGGATGTCCATATCTACCAAGTTGCCAGCAGAGAGATTGTGAAAGTGCTCATATATGGTGTCAGGTCATTTTTATGTGAACTGCAAAGGGGTGGTGAACAAACTAATTTGGATGCTATTGAGGGTAGAAACTACAGCTAGACTATGTATGACTGAAGTCATGTGGCATTGCACCTCAGACTGCAAACAAGTTCATCCATGTGCAGCTGTGTACTGGGTAAGTTACATGGGAGGTTTCATAGGTTTATAAATTGCCTGTGTCTGTACAAGGCACTGGTAAATGTCACTGTGAAACAAGCAGTGGGATTTATACAGTCATAGAAAAATGACTAAATCAACTAAAATCCCTGCTGGTTAATGAAACCGCCTCCCTTTAAGCCTCCCTGTGTGTTTTTGACTATGGACTTGTCAGGCTACCTTTCTACAGTCCTAGAATTGCAGTCCCAGTCTTAATGTAAACACACACTAACTAGCCAAAAAGGAAAAAGTACCGGAAACAAACCAAACCACTATCTACAAGTAATGACAGGGTGATTCTAAGGCAGAGAAGCTAGCAACAAGGAGCACACACTAAGGCACATTCAAAATACACTAACAGTCTAAGGGAGAGACTTCCCAGTTTCATCTGTCATCTCACAGTAAGATGAGCAGAGGAGATAAGACTTGGAGGAGCTTCTAGGGCCAGGTACACAGAAGATGAGACTGCGAGGAGCTTCCAAGGTGAGGTATACAGAAGATGAGATTGGGAGGAGCTTTCAAAGACAAGATTTATAGTACAGGTGGGCAGCTCAACAGCATCCACATTTAAAAGCACAGAAAAAAATGGATGGTTGGGGAACAAATTCAGAAGAGAAAGAGAGAGTAAAATTGCAACAAAATGAGAACCCACTCAGAAGTGATTTAAACAGCTAGGCAAAGCACAGAAACCACTTGAAAGCACTGCAGATGATAAATCACTGCAACTGTAAAATGTCCTTCAGTTAATAGCTTTAAATTCAGATTCAGAAAAAATACAAACAAACAGGAAAGGAAACAGACAAAATATGTAAGATAAGTGCAGTATTTTAAATGTAGTTTCCTGGATGCAAATTGTAGTCCAAAATGCTTTGTTTCCAAGCTTCTAACGGTCCCACAACTAAAATGGCTGACTGCTTGTGTCATGTAAAGCACCAGGGACTGGTTGTAATTACCACAAGCTCTAGTTACAACTCACAGAGCTGAGAAAAGTTAATTTTTTGTTTTGTTTGAAAAGTTATTACAATGCAGAACCAAATGAGCAGTGCTTAAGATAAGAGCTCATATACGTACTAATGGATAATGTAAAAATCATCAATTTATAGCTGTAGCTTCAGATTCAGAAAGGAGGGTAAAAATTAGTAGAATATCAATAAAATGCGGACATACTCAGAACTGATTTAAACACCTAGGCACAGCACAAAAATATGTTATTTTCTCGTATGAGGACAGTATAAATCTCCTTCCAAATATGTAGTCTTATACTTTCCAGAAAGGACTGATTACAAAGTTAATATTCATAATGGACTCTTCAGACAGATAATGCAGATTTATTGGATATGTTATCAGATGTTGCTGCTTTCCTTTCCGATAAATTAGAAATATAAAAATAATATGTTTTCTTTGGCAGTGGTTTGAAATGTTGTGATTATTCTGAGAAAAGACGTATACGGATTGTAACTGATAAAAAAAAGTGTACATAGTCTTTTACATCCTCTAAATTATTAATTTGTCTGTATAACGGCAGACCTCTGTAGGGGTTAAACAAGAGTATTTAATTATTTTCTTGATGAAAATGAATCGGGAATTAAGAGTGAATGTTTTCTTTATGTAAATGTATGCATATGTGTGTGAGTGTGTATGTATATATATATATATATATATATATATATATATATATATATATACACACACACACACACAGGTGTGAGTGTGTAGTATGTGTGTATATATGTGTATATTGCTTTTTTGTTAGAATGTCATTTGCTAAGTTGTATTCATTATGTCATTTATTTTGTACATTTTTAAGTATTTTTCATAGTAGTTAAATAGAAATGCTAATTTTAATTGGAAACCATTTTCTGTTGCTGTAAGCATTTTGTCTCAACAAATATAGAATATCATATTTTGAATAGTATATAGTGAAAGTCAAGACTGCTGGATGTCCACTTCTGTACCGTATGGTCCACTTCAACTTAGGTTTTAAAAGTGATATGGGCTATATTCATTAACTTCATATCTTTTTATAACATCAATATTCATTGTTTTTATAATGTTTTACTAAAATAGTTTCTTTGAATTAGTAATATTTCATTTCACAGTTTCTGTAAGCAATCGAAGCATCAATTATCATTAAATCTTGAAGGTGATAAATTGCTACTGACCAGGAAGCCAAAGACCACAGCAAATAAATCCAACAATGGTTGAAACCACTGCAGTTCACAGTTGTTGAGAGAAGCAATGATTTATTGATAAAACCACTGCAATTCAAGGTTAAGCACTTTCTTCTAAACATACTTCAGAATCATGAAAACTCCTCTAAACTCTGAACTCTGAATTTAAAAGCTCAGGGAAGTAAAACCACACCCCTGGGAACTGTCAATCAGTAGGCAGGCTGAACAAATCCCAAGAAGGTTCTTAAAGGTATACATGCACCAAAAAAAAAAAAAAACACTTGCCACATAAAACCATGTGTAAATGGCTAAAAACAAATTTAGAATGTCAAAATACTATGGAAAGACATACCAGTTTTAAAATTTTGCTCAGACTATGTTGACTTTTCTTTTAAGTTCACTAGCAATGGAAATATAGTCATTCAGTCCAGATGGATTTGCTGTGTCTAAAGCCAGCTGCCAATACATCTCATGATGTAGAAGTCTGTTTTCCCAATCACCAACAAAGGCACTTGCCTCCACCTGTTCAAGCCCCCAAAAAAGTGAATTTAAAATTGGAGCAAGTACAAGCATGCCTAGTCAAAGCACTTTTCATGTCCCTTTTGGATGTACCAATAATAGTGCTGGTATATCCTTTTGCTGAGTGCATTTTTAGTCTTACTAATATAGAAGGCAGGGCATGACATACATTTTGCCAAGTAAACTAATCTGTCTGATCGGCAATTGAATTTGCCACAGATATTCATACCTCTAATTTTGATTAAGTCACCTTCATACCTGGTTAAATATAAGTGCACTGATGGTAACATCCACATTTCTTTAAGAGCAAGAATGCAACCATTTGCCTACGTGACGTCTGGGTCAATCGCCATTCTGAGGACATATTTACTTATTCATCTATATTATTGTGGTCGGTACTGACTTCTTGTTGGACACCTTTTTTTTTAAATAATCATTGTATTATCATTTTTCAAATAGTGGTCATTGCTCTTCATAAGGGACATTAGGGATTTGAATTTTTGTGGATGCATTACATGTACTATGTGCTTGTTTATATCTATTTAAGATACGCCTACTTTTTCTTATAACCGTTTCTGTGCTTGACAGTTTTTTGTTGGTTCATTACAGGATCAACAGATAATAGGGCTTCTTGTTTAGGGCCATTGACTTTCATGCATAATTGATTTTTTGTATTGGTTCTGCATCATAACTCAATACTAGACTAATAGTGTGAGTGCTCTTTTGGACAATATTATTTTACTTATTTACTTTGATTCTAACTAAATAATATATGACCTTGGTTTGGGACACTCATCTTATATTTTATTATATATTTTTGTCTAGCCAATGTTAACATTCTCTTTTTATATATGTGCCTTGGTTTGTAGGTTTATATGAATAGGTGGATTTCTGATTTAGATAGGGGCTATCATCTAAGTGCTTTTTGACACATGTGGACACCTTTCAATTAGACATAGGATCTACTTATATATACAATCAAACATATAAGTATACTATGTACCTTTCTGTCTATATTCTGGTCAATTGACCAAGAATTAGAGTATCTAAACATAGCACCTATATGATTTCAGTCATCCAATTTGATTCAACCAAACAGTAGACTATTTAGATTCAGTATAGGTTTGGTTCTAGTTATAGGACATTTATCTTATTTTTAGATTTTCTTAGTTAATGTTAACATTGTCTGGCATGTTCATCCATAGATGTGTTTATATGTTTAGGTTGATTTATGATGTATCAAGGGGGAGTCATTCAAGAGCCTTTTGACATATGTTTCATATATGGGACATATTTATAGATACAAGCAGTATAAAAGTATATTGTGCATTTGTTGTCAACATTTAATCAATTTTGACCAAGAATCAGAGCATCCATATATAGTAGCACCATAGGGGTGTTCTACATTGTATAGCTGTCCTTGGGGTGAGCAATATATATCCAGTTTAGTTTGAGCACACCATCAGCTCCATTGAGACTCCATTTTAACCCATCTATTGGGTTGGTATTAGTATAATATATCTTTACATAATTATATCACCACATAGGTTTTTGACTGCACTTATTATTTAAGGTTAATTCAACTTTCTAACTTTTTATTTGACCAAGTGATTTGGTTATTGATGTCTGGTCTAGCATAAAACTGTTCCATTTGACTCTAGACCATTTATTATTTTGGCAATATTCTATCTATCGCACAGATGTTCTAACATCGTGAAGTTATCATTCTAACCATTTATTAAGGGACGCAGCCTTGAACATATCTTAACAATTCATTTTTTGAGCTGCTATTGTCCTTATATTATCTTTATCATTTGGACTTGTTTTGCTGACGTAGCAATTTGAATTTGGCTATTATTGTCAGTAGCACTGTACAAACAATAAATATTTCTTTTTGCTCTTAGTACAATTTTTGGTCCTCTTTTAACCAAGGATCTTTCTAGTTTGGTTACTGGTTTATCAGTGGATAGAGAGGACCTTGGAGCATTTGGTTTGGGCTCTTCAATACAGGATAATACTAGCACAATTGACCAATTGGGACCTGAATCCACCTGTGCCATTGCCTTTGAACAATTACGCAAACATCTTAGATCTTTAAGATCTAATGTTTGGCATTCTAAATTGTTCAAGGCATATATTGCCAAAGGTATAAAACCAAGAGGTTTGAGAATATGTATGTTGGGGAAGCTGACGCAGAACTCGATTACCAGTGGTCAGGTATACAACAACAGGCCAACCATGGCCTTTGTTGAAGGTTTATCTAAATTTCATGATTGGGTAATTGACAGAGAAATAAGTGCAGTCACTAAGCTGGTTGATGAAGTGAAACAATTTGAAGCTCAACTTTTTTTCAATAAACACCTTAACAAGGTTGCTACAGACCTCAGTAAGTTAGAAGAACAATTAAGGATTAGGAAAATCAAAAAATTCCAAAGAGATCAAGCAGACTATCAAGGTGCAAATCCTTTTTCCAATCCTAGTAAACATGTCAGATTTACATCTCAGTTTACAAGAACTCCCAAAAGAAAGAGACCTCGATCCATACTTAGGAAACATAGTGCAGATACTGGTTCATCGACAGATGAGCTTTCATCCTGCACTGACAACGAGTTGCAGGCAGTATCAGGCTCACCATGCCCCAAAAGGACACCAGAACCAATCCCTTTAGGCCAAGATATCAACGTGGGGGGCGTAAATACAAGAGGCACCACCGATATACAAAGTCTATTGAAAATGGCAATGAAGAACTGAATGTTAATGTAAATGTCTTAAATTTGTCTGGTTTTGCTTTGTCACCCATTCATTTGTCAGTTCTAAATAAAGGTCTCAATTTTATACTGGGTTTCATGGTTCCTGAAGATAGATTGGCCCAGGATGTCATATCCTTTTGTAGGAATTTGAATCTCAAATTGTACTTTGGTGATACAGATAGCAATTATAACAATGATAAATTTGTATATCACAAATCACGTTTTGTTCCTCCTATGCATCCCATGGTACATCAGTTCCAGAATAGCATTCTCAAAGATCTTCATTTTTCTAGTTTTGATATACGTTTTAAACCAAATAACATCACTTTGGCCGAAAAACAAGCTGTTCTGGAACTACAGAACAACAGAGACATAGTTATAATCTCGGCTGATAAAGGTGGGGCTGTAGTATCACTGAATTGGTGTGATTATGACAATGAGGCTAAGAGACAACTTTCGTATCAGAGATATTACTCTGTAATGCCTATCAATTCGACCTTTCGTTTTAAAAAACAGATTGAGGAATTGTTGGCCTGGGGCCAACAATGAAGCTATCATTACTAATGACACTATGCATCAGCTCATAACTCAGGACTTGATGGCTCAATATATTTACTTTTTACCCAAAATCCATAAGGACCCTTTAAATCCACCTGTTAGACCTATTGTATCAGGGAAAGGGTATATCACCGAACCATTCTCTTTATACCTCACCAAACATCTGAAGCCTTTGTTGCATTTGGTACAATCACGATTGCAAGACACCACTAATTTTTTACAAATCATTTCTGATACTCAGCTCGAACCTGGTTGGTTCATATGTACCATTGACGTAAGTGCCTTATATACCAATATTCCACATGAAGGAGGTTTGGAGGCACTGGCTTACTGGCTTGATGTGGTGGATTTATATCGACCAGACTTCAGTTTTTTTTGGTTGGTTTAGCAGAATATGTTCTCAACAGTAATGTCTTTTTTTATCAAGACATTTGTTATTGGCAAACAAAAGGCACAGCGATGGGAGCTTCATTTGCCCCGATATATGCGGATTTATTCATGGCCTACATTGAGAAATATGTTATTTATGATTGCCAAAACAACATCTATTTGGAATATATTGACATCTGGAGACATTACTTGGATGAGTGTTGGATGGTATGGAAGGGGGAGGTACAACAACTAACGAATTTCATATCCTATTTGAATAATAATATATGGTGTTTACAGTTCACAGTACATTATGATCTGAATACTATCACTTTTTTGGATGTATTAATAAACAGATTACCTGATCATACATTAGGTACAGAAGTATTCAGAAAGTACCCCCAGTACAATACCGTCGTTCATGCGTCCAGTTTTCATCCACCACACATTGCATGTAACATCCCCAAATCACAATTTATTAGAATTAAGCGGATTTGCTCTCAGGATTCTTCATTTCAGCAACAGAGGATGGACCTGACTAACAGGTTTAGATCTAGGAGCTACAGTATGGGACATGTGGTGAAGGCTAGTAGGTATGCCAATATACTTGACAGACAGGAACTACTGACTTATAAAGATCATACAAGTACTGCACCACAACCCATTAGATTTGTTATCACCTATGCCAGGAACTCAGACACTCTGATTCAAAGTGCACACAAACATTGGAACATTTTACAATGTGATCATGAAGTGGCCAGCATCATACCAGATAAATGTATTTTCTCATTTCGTAAAAGAAAAAATTTAAGTTCCTGTTTCAGTCACTACAAACACAGTAATGTGAACAATCAGTCTCAATATTTACAAACCACACTGACTGGGGAACCATTGATGGGTTGTTTCCCTTGCGGACATTGTACTAATTGTGATTATGTCCAAAAATCCAAACAATTTTCTAGCAGAAATTGTGCAGTGGTTTATGATCTCAATTTTTTTGCTAACTGTAGCAGGGATTGGCTTGTGTATTTGGCCACATGCAATTATGGCTCATTTTACATTGGACAAACTTCCCGTCCATTTAGACTAAGAATATCGGAACACATTAGTAACATTAAGAATAAAAAGGCTAATAACGCACTTTACAAACACCACTTGGTACATAAAACTGCTAATTTTTCCTTTATGATCATTGACATTATCAAAGGGAATCGATCCAATAAGACAGGCTAGCATTCTATTTTAAATGCCAAAGAAAAAAAGTGGATTGTAAAACTAGGGGGATTATTCCCACCTGGTCTTAATGAACAATTTTAGGGACAACCAATGATCTCTGAGATGGGGTTATTTAAATCACAACAATTGATCTATTTGTTTAACACTGAGGAAGGCTGTGATATCATCTGGCTGAAACCGGTCTGATTATTTGTTGTTTTCATGCCTAATTTTTAAATAAAGGTTTTCAGGTCACAGTATGCTGGCTCTATAGTTTTGGTGTTTTTAACATCCACATTTTGTCATAGTCCAAGAGTCACTTTATTTAGAAACAACTGGTTTCTCTAATAGTCATTTTATGTTAGGCTTGTTCTTAAAGGTGATTGACAGGAAATCAGGAAGATTTTGTTTGAGTCCCTCATCACAGTGTAAGATGGCCCAATTTCTCCGCACCACTTTTTGGATGTCTTTAGAGTCCAGTGAGTAATGTAAAACAATATTGGTGTGGCCATAAAATATCCTTACACTCATTTGTCTGGTCTTTTGCCTTAATACTATCAAGGCCATTCTTAATAATAGGTGAGTATCTATTGTCTTTGTTTTCCCACACATCTTTCTGAAGGTTATTGAGAAATGTTTCAGGATACCCTCTTTCCAAAAACATAGATTTGAGGGTATCAAACTGTGTTAAACAGCTGATATCATCAGATGTCAGGTGAGAAATCCTGATAAGTTGACGTTTCACAATCCCCTTCTTTTGATGGAAAGGGTGACAGCTAGTGTATGACAAAAAGAATTACAGAAGGTGGGTTTCCAGTAAATCTGTGTGTCCATAGCACCATACTGGTCTTTCTTGATTTCAATGTCCAAGTAGTGGCTCTTAGCTGCGTGAGCATGGTGAGTAAATCATAAAGAAGTGTTACTAGACTGCAGTTCCTCCATAAAAGTATCCAATTGTGTCTCGGTGCTTGACCAAAGGATCAGTAAATTGTCTGAATAGCAAAAACCCCCACACATTCTAAATGTAATTAAATCAAAAGGTACTTCAACAATGTATTAGTTTAAGGGTATGCACACTTATGCAACCAGCTTAATATACATTTTTTTATTTTTTATATTTTTTCCCCTAACATATTTGTTTTTCAATTGAATTGTACAGGTTATAGGTCACATTAAAGGTGGGAAAAGTTTTGAAATGATTTATTGTGGTCTCATTTTTTATATCACAAAAACCTGGCATTTTAACAGGGGTGTGTAAACTTTTTATATCCACTGTATTTCAGTGTTTTGTGATTGTGCCATTTTAAAAAGATTCTTATGATCCCAACCACCATTGTTTATATTGATGCAGTGTAATCAGGTCAAGTGTGGCAGTTTGAGTATGTTTGAAGGAAGGCTCAGGCAGTCAACAGAAATGCTTGCATAAGGGATTAAATATAAAACAATACAAATGCAGACAATGGATTAAAGATTAACCAGTTAGTAACAATGTTAATGTGGCTTGATGTAATATAAACAAAGTCTCAACTCTATTTAAAGCAAGCAGATAAAATAGGGATGTTATAAACTTTGATAGATACTAAGCCATGCAATTAAGTAGTTATTATCTCCTTTCAAACATCATCCTAAGGAATGGGGTGGTACAAAGAAGTGTTTTTCCTTTAATTTATAGTTCTTTGGCTTTATCTTTTTATAGGGCATGAGTTGGTGATGCAGTGGTTAGCATTACTGCCTCACAGTCCTTGGTAGTGGAGTTTGGTTCCAGGCTGTGATGACTTCTGCGTGGAGTCCTCCAGCACTGCCTGTGTCATGTGGGTTTTTACTGGGTGTTCTGGTTTCCTCCCATATCCCAAAGGTATGCCTTAGATAAATTGATATTTATCCAACCTGTCAATTTGCATGTTGTGAGAGTATGAATAAGTCTGTACATCCTGCATTGGCTAGCTGTCCCATTTAGGGCTAGTCTATTACTTTTGTATCTAGTGATTCCGTTGATAGTATTCAGCTCTTCATTTAGTCCTTTAATGGATTAAGTCAGCAACTGGAGAAGGAATAACTTAACAGATTAGTAACATTCTATGAACTTGTAGCTGTTATATAATGCTTTGTATTTTGGTGGATGCATTGATTTCCATGTAAGTGAAAGGGTATACAGCTGATAACTGTTAAGTATTTCCTGGTATTTTCTTTCATTCTTGTGACATGCACATCAACATTATTTATAAGGTTACAGTCTGAATCAGTGAATGCTCATATGAGCGAACCGTTTCTTTGATGGTTATTATTTTGAATTTTCAGTGTTTGGTGATATACTCAGTTACAAGCATATGAGCAGTCATGCTGTTTTTTTGCTATTTGTTACTGTTAACACATCAAGTAGTTTATGGTCATTGAGAGAAATAGAAGAATCTGTAACAGGAGATAACTGCCAACTTGTGCTATACTTTCTGCTCATTTGTGTACTGCCCATGAGAATTGTTTCCTATACAGTTCAACAAAGTAAGTGTAGGAGGGGTAGGAGATATTTGTAATTTTCAGAAGTACACCCAAATGAGGTTCTTGTTTTAAGTTCATGAAGGTTAAGTGTGTTCCTTGGAGTACTTAAAATGTATATACAACTTTTTAAATTGCTGTATTTTGAAGAATTAGCCATTTTGTAAGGTACATCAGTGTCAGAATTAGTATAAAGAAGTAGCAGGGCTGTGGTGGAAGAGCCCCTGCCATATTTTTAATATGCAAGAGTGAGCATTATAGTTTACTTTTTGTTCTGTTAGTAGTAAAATCAATGTAGTTTTGAGACTCGCAACATTAAGCCTCTAAACCTTTTTCTAGCCCAAATTATAACAATGTAATATAACTTAATTTGTAGATTTTTGTTCAATGTAACATCCTATGTCTACGAGTAGATACCACCACGATCATCCAATAAACTAAACTGTAGAATTCTACAACATTTATTAAAATACAAGCACATTTTTAAATGCTTGTATTTTAATAAATGTCGTAGAATTCTACAGTTTAGTTTATTGGATGATCATGGTGGTATCTACTCGTATTCATCATTATTGATATTATTACAGCTTGCTTGGTTTGAGTTGACAAGTGAACCTTCAGATTTTTAGCGGCACCTATTTTTCCCAGCATCCTATGTCTACCTTAAAGTCTGTCTCAGTTTTCTTTGCACTTTATAGTACTGTAAATAAATAAATATGTGTGTGGGTGTATAAATATGAACGTACACATGCACACACATATTTCACAGGAAGAATTGATAGTTACCAGGGCTTTAGATGCCTTCACTCAAAACTCATTAAAATCAACAAAAATATTAAAAAAAACTCAAATATTTTCTGTGGAAGGCTTAAATGTAAAACATTTCCCAAGTGTTCTGTTTTCCCTTGTAATCATATACTGTAAAATATTTACTAGATATATTATATTAGAAAAGCTGTTCCTTAATACAGACTTGAGAAACAAATCACAGCAATGTGGCAGAGGAACATTGTGTAATCTGATGACAAACCTTGAGACTCTACTAAAAACCATATGCCATTTGTAAAAGGTAAAATATATGAGCATTGAGAAACTTTGTTAGAAATATGTTCAGCAAAATGTCACTATATAATGCATGTACAGTTTTGTAGGGTTTGTATAAACTCTTGAGAACTTTTCAGACAAAGCATGTTAAACAAGAAAAAACTTGTATTATAATGGAAAGTAATATTTTAAAAGGGCAAATAAACCTCCTGTGCTTTTAAAGTGTTTTTGAAGAACCAATTAAACTTTATGCATTTAAATGTTACTTTAACAGTCACACTTGCATACAGTTAAGCATGGAAACACATAAATATGCTACTACAAAGACATGGTGGCCAATTAAGTATAAACATTGCATCCCTAAACCGCATTTAGCTCTCAGATATAGAGTTACCACTAACCTCAGTCTTAAGTGTTGTGCTAAACCCAGGAGTTACATGAAGATAGGCTGTGGGTTAGTGTCAAGCTGACAACTGAATTTATGATATGAATTGTGTTTAATGTTTTTGCTCTGTGTAGGACCAGTGAGTCAGACAAAGTCTAATTGTGGTTTGTTTGTGTCTTTCGGCTTTTCCCAGTTAGGGGTAGCCACAGCGGAACTCCGGTCCGCTAATAATTGGTAGTTCATTTTTACGTGCCGAGTTACCAGCCCTGATGCACAACCTTCATCGAAGGTACGCCCATTCACACATGTCTCCACGCAGAAGACGCCCTAGCTGAGAATCGAACCAGACAGCATCTTACTGTGAGGTGACAACACTACCGTAGCACCACCACTGCGGGACAAAGTCTAATTGTGGTAATGGGATAATATTATAAATAGCTGTAGACTGAGAGGAGGATGTCTAATTGCTTAAGTGGGTAAGGAATTTAAAATTGTGAAGTAAGTCAGATAGGAGTTGTTTATAGTAATGAAGTGTGAGTTACAGAAGTTTGGTTGTGAGAATATGTGGGAGCAGCCTATTGTAAAGAAATGCAGAGAAGTGTGGGATTGAGGATAGAGCAGGGGACCAGAGCAGGCTACACCCAGCTAGTAACAGGGTTGATATACCAAAAGCCTGCAGGGATTGTGACTACAGAAATAGAAGGAATATGACTCCAGGAACTGAAATTAGAATAGTGAAGCGTATGTGTAGTGTTGGTATGAATTCGGATAGTAGGCCAATAATAGCAGGCCATGCTGAGTCTGCTACAGATTTTCTTCTGTTATGGGGAGGGTACCAGTTTATCTAGAGGCAAGTAGAATAAAAAGAAACTTTAAAGGAAAACATGAGAGTGGCTGCAAGCAGAGAGGTAAAGTGCTTGTGAAGGTAGTTAAAATAGTATTGGAGTGTGTGAATAGTTAATGTGAATGGAACAATAGTTCATAGGTTCTTATTAAGCTGATGTCCATAAGAAAGGTCATTCACATCACCCACTACTGTTGGAAACGTAGCAGTGTCCTGTCATTAAGTATGCTTCTGTCTCATATTCCTGGTGAAAATCAGCAATCACCTATCCAATCCTCTAGATTGGTTTTAAAGGTTGTTAGAGAAGTACTGTGATTGATAGATAAAGAAAATACATTCAAGAGGTAAGGTATATGTTGATTTAGGTATCTGTCTCTCCATCTGGTCTTGTTTAGCTGCTACCCCTAGAAAGAGATGTAGCTCAGATTCAGGGACAGTTATTGAGTATAATGGGGAACACTATCCATAGTCATAATACAAAGTTTTCATCTTATACAGTGTTGCTTTCTACTGGCCAGTAAAGTCACTGTCGTTGATATCGTTCAAGGTAGACAGTCACTGTGCAGATGAATTAATGCTGGCAGAGAGTGAATGTGGATAGCTACATGAAGTACTGCCTGCCTTTCATGGCTGTGTTCTATCAAGGTGGCCTATTTTTATATTCTTTGATATATTTTGTTCTGGTTTGGGTCCTTTATGTTAAATGGCAGAAAAAAATAATTGGTTTAAGTGACAGCCAGAGCTCCAAGGGACTGAAAATTGTGCAAATGAGTTTTGGGAGCTCATTGCAGAGTAATAATAGGTTTTCCAAAGCCATTGAATTTAGAGGTGATTATTGTGATAGGTTTAGATGCCCTAAAAGAAAAGATCACTGATTTGTGATCAGACTTCATCAGAGATGAGGATAATAATGGAGTTGGCAAGTAGTCATGATGTTAGTGAGAATGAGATCAAGAAGATGGTGACCCAAATTAATAAGAAGAATAAACATCTTATGAATAATATGCAAATGCAGAAGGAATCCATCCATCCAGTCACAATCCTTTTTTTCCCAATTTTACACACAGGGTCAGGGGTGTCACTTCAACAGCATTAATTAACTATTGCCACGTTTT
Organism: Protopterus annectens; assembly: GCF_019279795.1. Lineage (NCBI taxonomy): Eukaryota > Metazoa > Chordata > Ceratodontiformes > Protopteridae > Protopterus > Protopterus annectens. Next base: position 1,791,744,817 of record NC_056737.1, read on the forward strand.
CCACTACAAGGTGGCAAGCCCTGCCATGGTAGTTTTTCCACACCACATAACCACATGAATACTCATACTTATGGTCAATTTAGAGATTCCAATGCACCTGCTGCATGTCTTTGGAATGTGGGAGGAAACCTAAGCGCCCAGAGGAAACCCACACAGACACATGAAGAACATGCATACTCAACACAGATGACATCTCAGCCATGAACTGAACCACTGAACCTCTTGCTTTGAGGTGACAATGCTATCTGCTGTGCCACTGTGTTGCCCAAATGCACAAGGAATGAAATATTTAATATATAAGATTAATAAAAGAGAAGTATCAGTAAGTTAAGAAATATCTGTAATAGAGACCTGATGATTAGATATTTTTAATGGGAGATTTTAGAAATTCAAGATAAATAGAATAAGGTAGAATACTAGTGGGGAAATAAGACAGAAAAATATATTTAAATAAAAAACTGCTTTCAGAAAAGATGTTTATTTCGTATACCAGAATATGGCAGAAATGTGAATGTACAAAATCTCATATAAATTACATAGAAAATCATATAAAATATTAGAAAATAATCTGAAAGCTGAAATTTGAAGCTTGGTCATGTGAACTTTGAAGCTTTTTACATGTTTTATGTTATTAGACACACTAAGACTACCTGAAATAACTCATTTCATAAGTCAAAGCTGAAATTTGAGTGTTTTATTGCTGAATCCGTTTTGATAGAAAGTAAAGTAGATATTTCAATATGTTTGAAACTGGGAAGGGAAAATGGGATTTGAATTGAAAATATATATATTTTTAATTCCATAAAAATAGCAAGACATTCTCTTTGACCTCTGTATTGTACACATTTTTATGACGTAGTTTAATAAGCTAAAGGATTTTTAAATATGTTGATATCTATAGTGTTGGCCGTTACACAATTTTGAGATAGACACTTGTATTTTAAAATTTAATTCAAAGCTTTTGTTAGATATATAAAATATGTAAGTGTTGATTATATATATATATATATATATATATATATATATATATATATGTGTGTGTGTGTGTGTGTGTGTGTGCATTAATTTCCCTTTTGTAGTATAGTTTAGTATGATAAGATTACTTGTCACCTGTAGGGTTACAGCTGTCTTTATCTCTTCATGTCCCACTCTGTTATACTTATTTATTTAGAGATCTAGTTATAATAATGTTAAACAAGCAAATGATTTAGGAATATTTAATAGGTAATTTATACTACAATTACATAAACAGGTATATAATACACTGTTTGTTGGATTATTTAATATTTGTAATTAATAGAAGAGAATTATTAAATCTTTATGTAGTAATTGGGTAATAGATTTAAATGGCAAAATATACTACTAAATTAATAGTGTCTTATTATTTTGACCTATAAATAATATTATATTAATTATTTGTAAGTCATAGTTGCTTTTCCCTAGTTTTTTGATGGATTTTTAGGTATTGGTAGGTAGAACAATAGTGTAGTAATTTGTCTATTCAATGGGCAAACTGGGAACTTTGGTATTCATGGTAAGTTGTGTTTTATGAGCAACATATACAGTTATAGTTGTGCACTTGTTTTTATTTTTCTTATTTTTGAGTTTTAGTAGTTTAGTTTGTACAAAGGAAAAATTCAGAAATGTGAAATGTTGAGATAGTGTTGGAGGAATATATTAGTGTATTATGTATATTTAAATTAATATGGTAGATAAAAGTGTCACATTATCATTTAAAAGAAATCTTTTTAAATACACTATAGATAGTTTTAATATATTATCCATTAAAATAAATGGATTAAATAATGGCAACAAATGAAAATCATGAATGAGACATCTAAAATTAAATAGAGAAGAGATTGTATTCTTGCACGAGACTCAGTTTATTGCTAAATATATGCAATATTTACATAACATAGGTTATGAAATGTCTTCTTCTTTTAAAAAAAAAACAGAAGAGGAACTGCTATACCTTGGAGAAAATCCACTGTTATGTTAATGTCATTGACTGCATTAATGATCCCAATGTATACATTTGTAATAATTAAAGGGTCTATATTAGAACATCAAATATTTAACAGTTTGAATCACTAAAGGTCGACCTTTAGTGATCGAAGTGTTAAAACATCAAATGTTCAGAAAAAAAAACAAACAGTGTAGGCAGGAAGCAAGCCCCCATGCCCACTCCACACACCCCCGTTACTTAAATATACCAACTTCGAGACTGCACTACATTGAAGTAAATGTAAATCTCCCCTTATGGAGATTTCCATTTACTTGTTCGATGTTCTGCAGTTTTGCTACTCTCGTGTCGACACTGTCAGATTCGACATTGTCGGCTTTCGAGAATTTAATATAAACCCATGTTTGTGTCTTTCGGCTTTTCCCGGTTAGGGGTCACCACAGCAGAACTCCGGTCCGCTAATGATTGGTAGTGGATTTTTACGTACCGGGTTACCAGCCCTGACGCACAACCTTCAACGAAGGCACGCCCCATTCATGTATGCCTCCACACAGAAGACACTCTAGCTGAGAATTAAACGGGACAACGTCTTGCTATGAGGTGACAACGCTACCACAGCATTTAATATAAACCCATAATTAAATATAATGGCAAATGCTATACATAAGCTATTTTTACTGGATTCCTGGAATAGGTGCAAGAGTGGCTAAAGATCTCTTAAACCTACTACAGGGTCATTGGAATGGTAGTTTAATTTTATTAGGGGATGTTAACTGCATATCTAGTATAGAAAACACAAGTGATCAGAAGATAGCCAACATACTGGCATCAGCTAAAGCACTAAATAGATGCATTAGCAATAATAATTTAGTTGATTTACTAATAAAAACAAACAATAAGTTATTGTTCTTCACTCATTATTCTTAAGCACATGGGATGCAAACTAGAAGTGATAAGATTTATGCCTCTAGATTTACTTAATAAAGTGAATTATCTTAAAACTATTCCTTGTCCTTTATCTGATCACAGTGCACTAAGTATTAATGTAGTAATGGATACATGGAAATTTCAGATTATTCATAGCATTTCAGTGTATGTATGATGAAATTAAATGAATTTAAGTGTTACCTTAAGGAACAAATCAATATTTTTTTATGTTTGAGAGATAATGATCAGGTTAGTAAAGTCATACTATGGGACTCCTTAAAAATGCACATTAAAGATAGAATGAGACGATGGTCTATTAATAAAATGAAACTGTGGGATAAAGAGTTGTTAGAAATATAAAGTGAAATACATAAAGTGAGGTCTGAACTACAAACAAAGAAATTAGATAACACTGAAGTCATTAACAAGTTAATGACAAAATATCACACAATTTAATGCATACAGCAGATATAGCTTTAGAAAAAATATATACATAGTTATACCATGATTTCAAAAAAACTACCTAGATTAGTTAATAGAAGCAAGATATTAAACACATTGGCACAAATCAATAATATCCAAAATCCTCACACTAATGAGGATCTTAATAAAGATAAAAATAATAATCTAGATGATTACAAAATTGACAGTTATTTAAAGAAAAAAATAACTAATAAACTTAATGATCAACAGACATCTCTGTTGAATAAGCCTATTACACAATAGAAGTTAAAGAAGCTTTTAAGAAAGGGAAAATGGTAAAGCTCCAGGGTTAGAAGGTTTAAGTATGGAATTATATTGTCTGCTTCCATTAAATATTTTAGAATTGCTGAGTGACATTTTCAGGTTAATTCAGAGTGACAAAATAATTTCTCCCTTGTGGAAAGGATAATAAGTTCATTTCTTCATATAGACCTGTTTCATTACTAAATGTAGACTGTAAAATATTTAGTTTCATTTTTGCTACAAGATTAGAGATTAAGTACATTAATTAATATACTCAAAACAGGATTTATAGTCAGTAGATTAACGTATAATAATATAAAATGGTACTTGTTGTGTCTTTTGGCTTTTCCCTGTTAGGGGGTTGCCACAGCGGAACTCCAGTCCGCTAATGATTGGTTGTTGATTTTTACGTGCCGAGTTACCAGCTCTGACACGCAACCTTCAACAAAGGTACGCCCATTCACGCATGTCTCCACGCAGGAGATGCTCTAGCTGAGAATCAAACCGGAGAGCGTCTTACTGTGAGGCGACAATGCTACTGCAGCACCACCACGGTGATAATATAAAATGGTACGATCCAATTTTAACCTAGGCTTTGGTGTCTATATACAGTTTTTTTTTTTTTTTAATATTCTGATAAACTGTTCTGGAAATGCAAACACTTCTAACATTTTAAAGAAGTAGTTCCAATCTACAGAATAAAAGGCCCTATCAATTCCTAAGCTAATTAGGGCCAATTTTTTGTTCATTTATTTTTCTAAATTTAATAGAAAACGGTACTAACCATCTTAAATTTAGCAAAATAAATGAACAAAAAACTGGACCTAATTAGCTTAGGAATTGATAGAGCCTTTTATTCTGTAGATTGGAACTAGCTTCTTTAAAACGTTAGAAGTGTTTGCATTTCCAGAACAGTTTATTAGAATATTAAAAAAAAAAACTGTATATAGACACCAAAGCCTAGGTTAACATTGGATCTTACATTTCTCAAGGATTCACTTTAAACAAAGGCACAAAGTAACAGTGTCCTTTGTCCCCTTTGCTATTTGCATTAATTATCAAACCCTTAGCTAATAGTATAATAAACAATGAAAAAAATTATGGATTCTCAATTAGCAGACATTGTCAGTTTAAAGTACTGCTTTTTGCAGATGATATTTTACTAACTATAGGAGATTTAAATTATTCAATCAAAGAAATAGATGAGGAAATTGAAATGTTTCAAGAAGTATCACTGCTGAAATTTAATAATAATAAAACTGAAACGTTAGTGCTAAAGCAATTACTAGATAGCACGTTTAAAGATGGATATAAATATATTTGGGAAGGAAAAGAACTAAAATATTTAGGAATAAAAATCTATCTAGATGTAAGATCACTAGTAATAATTTTAAATAGTAATTGAAGAAGTGTTACTTCTTATTAAAAAATGGTAAGAATATTTTCTTAACTTTTGAGGATAGCTTAATACTTATTAAAATGTTATTACCCAGACATATATTGCATTCATTAGTTTCAATACCTGATTAAAAAAAACTTTTAAAGAAAATAGAAAAAATATTAACCAATTAATCCAGCCAAAATACAGTAGCAAAGGCAACCATGGAACATGAAGGTATCCAAACTCACATAAAAAATGCGAAAATAGTCCTTTTATTTGTGCACAAAGGTGTGCTTTCACAGCTCGCTTCATGCTTTATGGTCTGATGAAGTAAACTGTGAAGGTGCTTACCTCTGTGCACAAATAAAGGACAATTTTCACATTTTTATGTGAGTTTGGATACATTCATGTTCCATGGTTGCCTTCGCTACTGTATTTTGGCTGGATTAATTGGTTACTACTACTTCTTTAGTGGTGAGGCGTTTATTCTGTTGGGTGTTTTCTGTTTTGCTTTATTAGAAAAAAAATATTAAATTCATTCTTATGAATTTCATTCTTATACTATCCTAAAATGTCAATAATTCCTTATAGAAATTATATAAGATTATGGGAATATGGTGGTATTAGCTTCCCAAATGTAGAATGTTATTCTGTTGTTGCAAGTTTTAACTGTATTATACTTTGGATAGGCTAAATTTACATTAGTCAATGGAAAACCATCCAGGAGCAGATTATTCTTAATTCTTATAAGTTTATTAAATATGATAGATTAGAAATATGTAATAATTCTTTTTATATAGTTAATAACATTTACCTTAGAAATAAATTCATTTCAGTTTTTAGAATCTGAATATATGAAAGCAGTTCTTAAATAGTTAAGAAATATGTTTTTAAAACTCCATTAATATCAAAATGGAAATTTTTGTGTTTTTCTATTGTACATATCTTGAGATTTAAGATAACTCTGAACAATGTTAAAATGGATTTACTAAAAAGGAATGAATTAGTATTATGACCTGATTGCTTTGAAAAAGGAAAAGGTAAGTCCCCAGAATATTTAATATAAGAATATAAGTTGGATGAATCTGCTAACCATTTAATATTATTCATCAGTAAGAAATTAAATGAATGCATGGATAGTATCAGTGAAGAGGAAGAGAACACCATTCCCCCATTATATGAATGCATGGATGTTGTTATTGAAGGAAGATTGACCTGCAAAGGAAGCTTGCCCAAGCTATATAAATTAATTGTAAATAATAGTTCTGATGCACAATTCTAGAACTTTTTAGATAGTAGTGGATTGAGTGACTCACATGGTAAGAATAAAACTTTGTTACTTAAATTAGTTAGTCAAACGTCCTCAAATTTATACTGGAAAGTTTTTATGTGGAAATATATACATAGATTTCTTGTTACTCTAAGGTTAGTAAAATGCCTTCTTTGGTTTGTTGGAGATGTAGTAAAGATTTAAAATCTGACTAGATACATATATTTATGGACTGTGAAAAATTAAATAATATTGATAAGAGAAAGGGGTTATGGCCTGATAATTGTTTTTTTAACTAGATCAGTAATACTAATGAATGTTCCATTTTTTGTATCTATAAAAGCCAAAGAACTAAATATGTTTTGAGCTCTCTTGGCAGTTGCTAGAAAAGCTATTACAAAAAATTGGAAATCATGCTCAGTTTCTACATTCAAAGAATTTTTAAATTTAACAGTATTGTTATGTAAAACTGAAAAATAAGTGATCAGAATAAGATCTATAAATCATACTAACACTTTTGGTGGTTGTGATAACCTTGAAGCATTGCCAGTGAAATACTAGGACTCTTAATGTGTTAATTGTATAAGATTACCTTGATGATTCAATGTAGTCCTATCATTGTATAACTGTATGTGATGTTGAATTTGTTCCTCTCTGTAGATATATATATATATATATATATATATATATATATATATATATATATATATAGTAAATATGTTAAATAAATAAATAAATAAATAATGTTTAAAAAAAAAAAGATTTTTTTGAACCCTGGTAATCTAATTAGCCATTTGAACAAACAAATGAGTTAGTATTTATTAAGTCCTAGAGGTGTCTCCATTCTTTGTGGTATAGGTACTCCTAGTATTCAATGGATTGCCAAAGTCACTTATCAGAACATTTTTATTTATGGATTGGTCAGTAAAGACATTTAGAAAGCGGACATTTGGAGAAATTAAATCAACAGGTTTTATGCTTATAATTTGTCTTCTTTAGGGTAATTTGAAATTTGGTCAGCTCTGTTAGTGGGTCACTTTGAATCTTTCTACAGAATTTGGGTTTCTGACAAATATTAGTATTCCTACACAGTTTCCTGAAGGCCTGAATGTATGATATGTGCTGAAAACTTGTAAAGTGGAAGTGCTCTCTATACAATGAAACAAAGGCCTAGTTTACAACACAGATATGAACGTGGGTTAAATTACAGGTGGACGTTTGAATCTGGCAGTAAGCAGAGCAACTTCAGTGTGGCCCAGATTAGAATTTTACTACAAACCTTTTTGTTAATCCTGGAATGTCCAAAAGGTAGAATTTGCCTAAAGAAGGTACTTTGCTGCCACCATAGTGCCTTCATTGTATAAAGAAGCACTATGATGTCAGCACGTGCTTTGGCCAGTACGCAGAACCTGTGTTATGAAAGGCACAGGCCATCCTTGGTAAAAAAAAGTTGAGGCGTCCATCATGTCATCGAAAGTTCACATATTTTGGTACCCCTTGGAATGACTACAGCTATATAGTCATTTGTTAAAGGCATTTATCTTCTCTTTATATTGGACATCATTATGGGGAGGGTAAGATTCCAATGAGGGAAAAATTCTTACCTACATTTGAAACATGCATAGCAAGCTTCACTTTGTCTCTGCACATCCTTCTGGGTTGAGCACCCAAGGTCATTCACATCTATGTGAGCCACTACAAGCTCTAAGTCATATTTGTCCTGTTTAAGGGACTGTGTGGTTCCATTGGCATCATATACCCTGCCACTGGAAAGGCAGCTGTGACCCTGTCTTTGTCCAGCCTAGTGAGTTCAGAGTCAGTGTATCTGATAATGGAGCTACATTTTACTAGGACATTTCTTCTTGTACCTGCAGGATCAGTGGAAAGTTTGTAATCTGCAGCCTGATCACTCACTGAGTTATGTGAGTATGGGAGAGTCATGTAAGTGGATTGCTACCAACGCTCCTTTGTTTTGGGCTCTTGTATGTTTCTCACTTTTTCTTGTATTTTTTTAAAGTGTGAGAGTTCTTTTAATTTAAATTACAACTGATAACATTTATTTGGGTGGGATATACACACCTTGTTATTATTAATTGATTTTATACAAATGTAAGCTTATAAAAGAGTTACATTTTATTTACCAGAACACCAGAAAGTTTACTAGTGTTAGTAATATGCCGTTAATTATGTGAGCAAGCTTAAGTGTACTAATTAGGTACTTGATAAAGTATTTAAACATGCTTTTGTATCCAGGGTGTCATTGTCTGATGAAGTTATGCAGCTGTTTGCCTAACAAAAAGTGATTAACATTGTTACCTGGACTTTTGGTACTGGATTCCTTTTAAAGTTTTTTATTTGTTGCCTGCTATTAAAATTTTGGACTTTTGGAGCACATTCGCCTTTGTTTGAGAGCTTAACTCCTCACAGTTCTTCAAAAAATTAAAGGTTACAGTCCTGGTACTAGTTTTATAGATAAACTTAACTGTACAGGGCACTACCAACCACCACAGTGGAGTGAGTAGCTCTGCACAGACAACCTTAATTTACAGAAGCAGAAACGAAAGTAAAATGTAATACCTGAGCCCTCTGGCCAATAAAATGTCTTTACTTTGAGCTCCTTGAGAGTGTTTCTCAGCTCAGATAGACCAGGCAAACATCTTCTGCCACAAGAGGGTCATCCTAATGTAAAAGCACAGCAAAAAAGGACCCTTGAGAGCAATGCAACAACAAATGCCCTGCCATGTTCCAACTTAAACCCCTCCCCCCTCATTCCACCTTGCACTGACTCATCCAATTACTTCTACTATTACTTCATCCCACCCAAAACAATCCCTGCCCTACTAAAAGCTAATTTTCTCTCTAATATCTATTGTACTATACCCTGCAATTTCAAATATACTATTACCCTCTACATGCATAATATTTTCCTAACCTAATAATTGCTAATAGCAATATATTTTAAAATGTTAAATCTACAATTGAGTTTATAACAAAAATATTCACTTTATGTAAATGTAGAAATTTCTGTATTGACGTGTGTCTTTTCATTTTTGTAACATTGTGACAAGTCAATTACAAATATCATGGAGCTTATCTGTAAATGTTTAACTAGCTGTATGAACTATGTCCTTTTGTAACATGTAAAATTTAACTTGCAATTATTGTGGAGCTTTTCTCCCCAGGCCTCCACTGAAAATGGGCTGTTCTTGGCCCTGTGGACTTCCCCGGTCATCTAACTTAAAAAAAAAAATAATTTATTCCCTAGCTAGCGTGCCCCTTTACAAGGCTTTTACAAGACTAAAACAGTTCAAGTACCAAGTAGTAAAGTAAAAAAGATGATTTATATCAAAAATACATTGTAAATGCTCGGAGAATTATAGGGGAAAACAAGTGCAATAATATAGTTTGAAAAATTATCTTTGCCTAGATGTTACAAAATTCAATGGAAACACTTCTTGAAGCACAAGCAAGTAAACAAGGTTTGCTGAACCTGTGAAAATGAAAAAAAAAATTATAAACCCGGACCACACCACAAAAGGAGGGGGTGTATCCATATTCATAAAGGATACTCATACCTCCAGGTTGGTGGCAACGCACGAAGCTTCGGAAACCATCCAGGTGCAACTAACCATAGGCAAAACTGCTCTACAAATTGTAGCATGCTACAGGCCACCCTCTCAAACTCAGGAACCCCACACAGCCTTCCTGAAGACACTGGAGGGTATAAATGTATCTCCAAACACCATCATATTGGGTGACTTCAACTACCCGAATATAGACTGGGAACATTACTCAAGCCCTAACTTTCTAGCCCAACGGTTCCTGGAGTTCATAAATTCAAATGCCATGGAACAGCTAGTCACTGTTCCCACGAGAGGAGAAAATATACTAGATCTCATTGTCACAAACATGGGGACAAAATGCTCCACACCGGAAGTATATCCCTCATTGGTGAGATCTGATCATAAACTAATCTCACTGGAAATCCACATCCCGCCCCACCCCAAGCAAAAGACCATAGTGAAGAACTTCTCTAAAGCAAACTTCACACTACTCAAGACTGGTGTGGTATCCTTCAAGGCCCCTGAGCCAGAGGAAACCACAACCCAAGCTGCGAAGCCCTTACAAATGCCTTCTATGAACACCTCCAGGACTGCATGGATCAGGCAATCCCAAATAAAACCAAGACTCTTTCCACAAAGGGCAACGTCCAGTCTGGTGGACCCCAGCCATTAACAAACTTTACAATAAGAGGAGAAAGCTATTACATGATAGAACAAAATCCATAAAAGGGAAGTCACCCTGATCATTATTAGTAAAAAATACGAGCACTCATAAAATCAACTAAGGCCAATTT
>NC_056737.1:1791760440-1791787940 GCF_019279795.1 Protopterus annectens
TTATTTATTGTGGTCTCTTTTTTTATATCACAAAAACCTGGCATTTTAACAGGGGTGTGTACACTTTTTATATCTATTGTATATGGATGTGTATGTATATATATATATATATATATATATATATATATATATATATATATATACGTACACATACACACACACACACACACACACACACACATATGGGGGGCTAAATTAAATTAATTATTTAATTTCTACTTTTTTACATTTTTTCTTATTTATCTTTGTTAATAATTAAAATTATAAATAAATACAAGAAGAAAAGAAAAAATAATAAATTGATTTTAATTGGAAACCATTTTTTTGTTATTGAAAGCCTTTTATCTCACTCACTATAGTATAGAGTATCGTATTTTGTTTAGTTTGTAGTAAAATTCATGGTGGAAGGATGTCCACTTCTATAACTTATGACCCATTTCATCAACAGAAGCTTCAAAAAGCAATATGAGCTGTATTCATTAACTTAAGTTCTGTGTTTATAATAGCATTATTCTCTGTGTTTAATGTGTTCTACTAAAACATTTTCTTGGAATTAATAATCTTTAATTTCAGAGTCTCTGCAGAAAACTCCCAAATACAGTTATCAGTAGAGCCAGGAGTTTGTAATTTACCAATATACTGTTATTCTGTTTTGTAGTTAGACATACGTCCAAAGTAACATCAAGTCTAGTAAGACTGTAAAATAAATATATGCTGCTGAGTGTTTGGTACTATTCAGTATAAGACATACTTACAGTGGATATAAAAAATGTACACACCCGTGATAAAATGCCAGGTTTTTTGTGATATAAAAAATGAGACCACAATAAATAATTTCAAAACTTTTCCCACCTTTAATGTGACCTATAACCTGTACAATTCAATTAAAAAACAAACATATCTGTTAGGGGAAAAATATAAAAAATAAAAAAACATGCAATAAACTGGTTGCATATGTATGCACGCCCATAAACTAATAATTTGTTGAAGCACCTTTTGATTTGATTACAACATTCAGTCTTTTTGGGTACACACCTGCCATCAATTTAAGAGACTCTGATTAACCCCAAATAAAGTTCAGCTGTCCTAGCATGATTTTCCTGACTGTAATTAGTTGCCTGCTACAGCAAAAGCCATGGTTCACAGAGAGCTTAGAAAGCATCATCAAAGGTATCTCATTGTTGAAAGGTATCAGTCAGGAGAAAGGTGTGACACCCATGCACTGGCCCAGCAATCAAGGAGCTGCAATCCTCACCAACACCAGTGAGGAACATCCATATAGGGGAAAGGATAAAAAATATACACACAGTAAAGTACAATTTCCCTTAAGAGCACCCAGAGTTCACAATCAGTATGGGGCTGGTTTCTCCCTTTCTCTCCAGGTACCCGATAAGACTCCCCACTGACACAGCTTTAGGGTCCAGATATCAGCCTAGCGGGCAAGCTAAAATTTTCAGCACCTTTTCTATCCAACCAGTGCTTCATGTCCCTGCCCAAGTAGCTGACACACACTTTGAGATAAGAGTTTTTTACAACCACACAGACACTCCTGGGGAAGACTGGCATTCTCCAGCTGTGCCCCTTTTACCCAGACTGTACAGTAGTACCAGCTACCACCACCCACTAATAACAGCTACCCAAAAGACTTCTGAAAGGCTGACCAATTATTACTGTGCAATATTATTATCCAAATGGTAAGTGTGACTGAACAGTCAAGGCTTATTAAAGTGACTTGTACAATATCACTGTATACATGCAATATACTCTAAATCTTAAATTAACTCTACATAAAACAGCCACAGTTGAAAGGTTTAAAAAAAAATAATAATAAATAATAAAAACACAAGACAATACTTCTTACTACACAGTGCCAGTCAAGATTTCGGAGATCACAGAAAAACACTTAAAATAATACAGTAGCAAAAGTTCTGACATCACAGAAAAAACAAACTGGTCTGATCTTATTTCCTAGCTATATCTAAGAGAAAACATAGTTCTAAATAACTTAGATATAGAGCAAAGCAGTGCTGGTAATGTTGGATGTTCTCAAGATAAAATGCTCTGAGCTCTCTGATTATCTCTCTTTAAATTAATAACACAGAGCTGCTTTACATGATATCATTCCTCACACTTCTCTGGTGTTCCCAAGCTAACAGAAACTGCATTTACATTCTTTACACCTGGTCAGAAACCAGAGCAATAAAGGACATTTATACATGCAAATTATAGCCATTATCTCTAGTCTTAAAACATTAGACAGGATGCCTCCCTCTAGACATATCGACTCTGAATTTTCACATCAAAAACAGTAATAAAATGCATGACTTAGCTTTCTTACAGCAGAGTACACTGTTGTTACACGTTTGCAGTTCAATATCCAATGCAGTCTTTTTACATTTAAGAGAACAAGCCTGTGGCCTACATTAATATTTACAAATGACAGAATGATCTACAAAATTGTATCTGGGTAGGCTGGCAGCCTTCACCTATCTTCACACATCTCCCCCCTTAGAGAAATCAAGCTAGTTTTTCAAGTGCCCCTTGAGAAATGTTGCTTGAGAGGGTCAGGTCTATATGACTATACCTTACCACATTCCCTGTCTTTAGAGCCCATCTGAATTGGCATTGCTAATCCCACTGCAGTGCTGCACTGACATATCATATGCTTGTAACCCTAGGCTCCATCTTAGCAACTTGGCATTTTGCTAGCTGGCTTTGTTTTACCATGTTAGGGGGTTGTGATCTGTCACTACCGTGAATTTTCTTCCATACAGATAAGGCTGAAGTTTCTGCAGTGCCCACACTATGGCTAGACATTGCTTTTCTACAGCTGCATAGCATTCTTCCCTGGGTTGGAGCCTATGAGTGAGATAAACAACTGGATACTCTTCTCCCTCTGAAGAAATCTGGCTAAGTACAGCCCCCACTCCAAGGTTCGAAGCATCCAGCTGCACAACAAATTCTTTGCTGTAATCTGGACTAGCTAACACAGGGGGTCCTCACAAAGCTTCTTTAAGCTTCTGGAATGCCTGCTCACATGCTGTGGTCCACACTAACTTATCTGGCTTGTTTTTCCTTGTCAGGTCTGTGAGGGGAGCAGCTATGGTAATAAACAAGGGGATGAACTTTCTGTAGTACCCTGCTGTCCCTAAGAATGCCGTCACCTGCTTTTTAGTAACAGGTGCAGGCCATGCCTGAATGGCTTCTACTTTGGCAGGTTCTGGCCTGATCTTACCACTCCCCACTCTATGTCCCAGGCAGGAGACCTCTGCCATACTCACCTGATATTTGCTCAGCTTAATGGTCAACCCTGCCCGCTGTAGTCTGCCCAGCACCTCCCTGACATGTTGAAGGTGCTCTTGCCAGTAATGGCTGTAGATGGCAATATCATTTAGGTAAGCAAGGGAAAACCCTTCTGCTAGGATATTATCTACCAGCCTCTGGAAAGTCGCCGGGGCATTTTTCTTCCCAAAAGGCATCTTTGTGAACTCATACAAGCCAAAAGGAGCCAGAAAGTCTGACTTCTCTTTAGCACTGGGAGTCAAGATCACTTGCCTGCCAGTAACCCTTTGTAAGTTCAGTGTTTGTAAGATACTTAGCCCCACCCAGCTGCTCTAGGGTCTCGTCTGTACTAGGCATGGGGTAAGGATCTGACTCTGTGTGACTATTTAATTTCCTGTAGTCCACACAGAACCTTGTACTGCCATCCTTCTTTGGCACCAGCACCACTGGGGAGGCCCAAGGACTGTTGGACTCTTGACTTACCCCTAGTTCCAACATCTCCTGTATCTCCTCCCTCAGAGTCTGTTTGACTTTCTCAGGCACCCTATAAGGGGCCTGCCTAATAGGCCTTTAGGGTCCTGTGTCCACCTGATGCTGCATGAGGTGGGTACAACCTGGTTTCCCAGTGAACATGTCCCCAAACTCCTGTAACACTACTCAGATTTATCGAACCTGGGTAGGAGATAGCTGCTGGGACATTGCTACCCCTTCCACTGAGCTGTCTGTCCGAGTCTCACTGAAGAGATCAGTCACCAGATCTCCCTCAAACTCCTGTAATCCACTGCAAATGCTCAGCACAAGGGCCTCCCTATCATGGTAAGTTTTCAACATGTTAACATGGTATAGTTTGTGCTCCTGCCTCCTGCCTAGCAGTTCTACCATGTAGTTAAAATCGTTTACCTTTCTTACCACCTTGTAGGGTCCCTCCCAACTGCTTGTAGCTTGTTGTGTCTGACAGGAATGAGAACCATTATTTGCTGCCCCACAGCATACTCTCTAGCTTGAGCATTCATGTCATGCCATGCCTTTTTCTGTAGTTGGTCTTCTGCCAGGTTCCCCTTGGCCAAGCCCATGAGTTCTGTGATGCTTGTCCTGAGGTTTAGGACATATGCCACAACAGACTCTTTGTGAGGTTCACACTCACCTTCCCACTCATCAAGAAAGAAATCTCGAGGTCCTGTCACCCTATGGCCATACAGCAACTCAAAGAGTGAAAAACTTGTGAATTACTAGGGAACCTGTCTGTAAACAAACAACAGATGGGGCAAATATTTGTCCCACTCCCTCTTAAACTGGTTTGCAAATGCCCGTAGCATGGACTTGTTGTAGAGTTTAACCTCACAACAAGACCATTAATCGGGGGATGGTAGGGGTGGTCTTCATGTGCTTCACCCCACAGTACTTCCACAGACAAGCTAGCAGGTCTGACATGAAATTGGCACCTCTGTCAGTCAGTATGTCCTTTGGGAAACCTACCCTGCTGAAAATCTCTAACAAAGCATTTGGCACCTTTTCTGCCTCAGTTGAGGACAGAGCCACTGCCTCAGGGTATCTTGTAGCATAGTCTGCTACCACTAGGATATACTTTTTCTCTGTGGAACTTGGGGTACTCAGAGGCCCCCACAATATCATAGCTACCCTCTGAAATGGCTCCTCAATCACAGGCAAAGGCATCAAATGAGCTCTCACCTAGTCTCCTGCCTTGCCTACCTTTTGGCACCGCTCACAGGTCCTGCAGTACCCTGTTACATCTCTGGAAATTCCAGGCCAATAGAAGTTCTGCATAATACATCTCTTTGTACGTTTTATGCCTATATGTCCTGAAAAGGGAATATCATGGGTATGGCTAGAAGCGCCAGATGGTAAGCTATAGACACTACCAACTGCTGTACCCTCTCAACTTCTAGCCCTCCCTCAGGGGTCCACTTTGTATACAGTAACCCTTTGTCCCAGTATACAGAATCCCCCTTCCCTTGAGAATCAGGTGCCTCACTAGCGACCTGCCTCAGGCCTTGCAGTATATGGTCTGAGAGATGAGCCTGTCTCAACTTTCTCTTTGTAACCCTTCCCAGCTCTCCTTCCACAGGAAGTCTGGCATCCTCTGACAGTAGTGCCTCACTGTCAGCCTGGGTACTACTACTCACCTCTACCTTTGCAGTCCCTCTGTCCAAGGGAACATCAGTACCCACAAGCAGCTGTGGCTCACCTTCAGTTTCACTGCTACAGAGTAACTCCCTCCCTTTAGTAACCACCTCAACACTCCTGGCTGCAAGTATACAGTCTGGCTAGGCTTGTCCCAGGCTACCAGATCCACATACGTGTCTCCTAGCCTGAATGTGTGTAACAGCATAAGCACATGGTACTGCCTCATCCAACTCCTTCCCTATCAGGACATCTGCAGCATGCTAATTCAGTACCCTTGTTGCCTCAAGACAACCTACTATTGTCATTTTGTCTTTCCCACTTACTGGCTCTCTCACCTTTTATTCCACACCTTGCCTCAGTGGAGATCTGTATGCCACATGGCCCCACTGGCTGCATTCAAAACATTTAATACTAGGTCCTGGGTGCATACATGGACTAGAGGCTTCCCTTTCTACTGGCAGATTCTGTTGGGGCAGCCTGTGCTGCCCACCAAGAGTTCATTTAGACCCAGGAGCAGTATTGGGGTTCCCTTTCCTTTCCTGTGCATAGATGCCCTGCTTGTTAGGTGTCCCTTCTTACCCAACTCCTTTGAAGTAGCACATTCTCTATCAGATGACCAGATCCTCATGTCCTCAGGCAAAGTGCTAAGGGCTTGTTCCCTCACCAAAAGGTCTGCCAGCCCTTCAAAAGTGGTGACCTGACATCCACTCAGCCACCTATGAAAATAAGTGCTATTCAGCAGCATATTCACAAACACTTTCATCTGACTTGTGTCTTTGCTCACAAAACATTTTCCTATCAGTTTCAGGTGTTAGCTTAAAACATTCTAACAGGTGATTTTTAACAGCTATATAATCAAAATATTCACAATCACCAAGTTTAGACAACACAGTTACCGCTTTACCATGGAGAAAGGGTGTCAGGAACCATACCCAGAACATTTGGTCAACATCATACTGTTTAAATACCCTCTGAAACATATGAATGAAACTATCAAAATTATCCCCCTCTATAAACTGCAGAAGAAATTTACTGACATTTTGTGCTTCTGGGGTGCAGTTACTCCCTTCACTATTACCTCCATGACTCTGGCAAAGAGTCAGCATGTTCCTCTCATGCTGCCTCTGCCTCTCCTTTTCCTCAGCTTCCAGGCATAGCAGTTTCTCATTCTCCTCAGCCTGCAGACATCTCAGTCTCTCAACTGCTTCTATTTCCAAATGCCTGGCCTGGAGCTCAAGTGTCTTTAGTTCCAGTCTGACATCACAATAAATAAATATTAAATAAATGCATTCCTTGCACGAGAAGAAGGAATGCGTTACACAGCCCGTACGGCTGCAGCTGCCCGTCCATAGATTATAGTTGCAGCGGCTATGCTTTTCAGGCACTTTGCACTACGGCAAAGTGCTGATGCAGCCATTTGGTTTTGGCGATGTAGCTCGCAGGCAAATGTCCCGCGAGCTACACGCCAGAATCCCCATTTTTAAGCCTAGCCAATTACCCCATGTGAGAATCAAACCCTGCGCCTTTGGTTTATAAGGCAAATACCTTAACCATTATGCCAACCTCCCACCATGCCTTAGACAGTTTTCCATGCACCAGTCTCCTAGTCTGACACAACTCAGACAGCTGGCTCCTTGTTAGCTTTCCGTACTCCTCTGCTGACATGCTGCCTGCTCCCCCAACTAACTAAGCTAACAAAAGAAATAAAACAATTGTGATCCGAACTCTTGAGTATTCACTGTGTGGCTGAGAGTACAAAACAACTTCAGTGATCACTATACACAAGATACAGGAATTCACTCTACCCACACCACTACAAGCTATTTAGTGTTTGCCACCAATTAATATGTGATGTGAATATCCCACCACTGTCAATCAATTAATATGTGATGCCCATGCATTAGCCCAGCAATCAAGGAGCCTCAATCCTCAACACTAACACCAGTGAGGGGCATCCATATAGGGAAACATAATAAATACACACATAGTAAAGTACAGTTTCTCTTAAGAGCTCACAGAGATCACAGTCAGTGTGGGGCTGGTTTCTCCCTTTCTATCCAGGTCCCCAATAAGACTCCCCACTAGCACAGCTAACGGGTCCAGATCTCAGCCTAGTGGGCAAGCTAAAACCTCCAGCACCCTCTCTGTCCAACCAGTGCTTCATGTCCCTGCCCAAGTAGCTGACACACACACACACTTTGAGATAAGAGTTTTATATAACCACACAGACACTCCTGGGGAAGGCTGGCACAGGTTCTCCAGGTGTGCCCCTTTTACCCAGAATATATGGTAGTACCAGCTGCCACCACCCACTAATATCAGCTACTCAAAGGACTTCTGAAGGGTGTCCAATTATTACTGTGCAGTACTATTATCCAAATGGTAAATGTCACTGAACAGTCAAGGCTTATTAGAGTGAGTTGGCAAAGTAACACTATATACATGCAATGTACTCCAGAGCTTAAATTAACTCTATATAAAACAGCCACAGTTGAAAGGTTTAAAAATATTTAATAATAAATAATAAAAACAGAAGACAATACTTCTCACTACACAGTGCTAGTCAAGAGTTCAGAGATCACACATAAATACTTAATATAGTACAGTAGCAAAAGTTCTGACATCACAGAAAAACAGACTAGTCTAACCTTCCTATTTCCTAGCTATATCTAAGAGAAAACACACTTCTAAATAACTTGCATATAGAGCAAAGCAGTGCTGGTGATGTTGGATGTTCTCAAGACAAAATGCTCTCTGATTCTCTCTTTAAATTGATAACACAGAGCTGCTTCACATGACATCATTCCTCACACTTCTCTGGTGCTCCCAGGGTAGCAGAAACTACATTTACATTCTTTACACCTGGTCAAAAACCAGAGCAATAAAGGACATTTATACATGCAAATTCTAGCCATTATCTCTAGTCTTAAAACAATAGGCAGGATGCCTCCCTCTAGACCTATCAGCTCTGAATTTTGACATAAAAGACAGCCATAAAATGCTTGACTTAGCTTTCTTACAGCAGAGTGCACTGTTGTTACATTTCTGCAGTTCAATATCCAATGCAGTCTATTCACATTTAAGAGAATAAGCCTGTGGCTTACATTAATATTTAGAAATGACAGAATTATCTACAAAATTCTATTTACCTAGGCTGGCAGGCTTCACTTGTCTTCACAAAGAGTACAAGAAATTTCCACAGCATTGGATATACCATGGAACACAGTGAAGACAGTCTTCAAAAAGTGGAGAAAATATGGGACAACAGTGACATTACAAAGAACTGGACTTTCCTCCAAAATTAATGAAAAGACAAGACAGAAACTGGTCAAGGAGGCTGCCAAGAGACCTACAGCAACACTGACGGAGCTGCAGGAATTTCTGGACGAGTACTGGTTGTGTACTACATGTGACAACAATCTCCAGTATTCTTCATTTGTCTGGGCTATGGGGTAAGGTTACAAGATGGAAGCCTTTTCTTACACAGAAAAACATCCAGGTTGAGCTAAAATTTGCAAAACAATACATCAAAAGTCTGTGTTATCGTCTGATGAGATCAAGGTTGAACTTTCTGGCCACAATTCCAAAAGGTACGTTTGCACAAAAACAACACTTCGGATCACCAAAAGAACACCATCCCCACAGTGAAGCATGATGGTGGCAGTAGCATGCTTTGGGTTGCTTTTCTTGAGCTGGAACTGGGGCTTTACTCAAGGTGAAGGGAATTATGAACAGTTCCAAATACCAGTCACTTTTGTCCCAAAACCTTCAGACATCTGCTAGAAAGCTGAAGAGGAATTTCACCTTTCAGCACAACAATGACCCCAAGCATACATCCAAATCAACAAAAAAAATGGCTTCACCAAAAGAAAATTAAAGTTTTGAAATGGCCCAGCCAAAGCCCAGACCTAAATCCAATAGAAGACCTGAAGAGGGCGATGCACAAGAGATGCTCTTGCATGATGAAAAGACAAGACAGAATGGAGTGCTTTTGCAAGGAAGAGTGGGCAAATATTGCAAAGTCAAGATGTGCCATGTTGATAGACTCCTACCCAAGAAGACTGAATGCTGTAATTAAATCAAAAGGTGTTTCAACAAAGTACTAAGGGTGTGCATACTTATGGAATGAGCTTATCGTATGTTTTTTATTTTTTATATTTTTCCCCTAACAGATTTTTTTTCAATTGAATTGTACAGGTTATAGGTCACATTAAAGGTGGGAAAGGTTTTTAAATTATTTATTGTGGTCTCGTTTTTTATATCACAAATACCTGGCATTTTAACAGGGATGTGTACACTTTTTATAGCCACTGTAAGTCACCAAAAGTGGTCATCATGTACTTTTCAAATTCCATGTTTATCAGAAAGCATCATTTTATAATGCATTTCTGTTTGCCAGGTGAGGCAGTATGATTGTTCTGTATTGACATTTCTAGTTTGAATGGAGGAACATGTAGAGAGTTTTACTTGAACATACCATCAAGCTGAACATTAAGGAGAACACAGCCCTAAGAACTGTAGATTTGACTATTTTCATCACATTTGCTTGTACAACAGCATGAAAATATAAACAAGTCATAGCTTCGGATCACAATTACCTTATGAAAACTGTCAGTTCTGTCTGCTAATTTCTACTCAGTTTGTCAAATATATAAATAATTAAAAATAAATAAATATTTAAAAAAATAAATAAAATTTAGTGTTTTTGGATACTTAGCATTTGTTTCTTACAAGTGAGGAAATGTATTATGCTAAACTTTCTGTTAACACGCTTCATATAGTTCTAACAGCAGGATGGAAAAATCCTTGTTTAAAAACAGGTGTTGCGCTTCTGGATATGATGAATATAATACTAAATAGCTCCAACAATTATCAGGCAGTATATTAAATGTCATATTGACAGTGTGACTACAGATTACTGCTTTGTCTTTTTACTTAGTTTATAATGATTCATTGTGACTTGTATTAATGGTGCGGTGTTGTGCCATGTGTTGTTATGTGACTGCTGTCTGCAGTTTTGCTATGGGTAATGCAGTCACAAAGCACAGCTGTCATATGTCTCTACGGCCCTCTATATAATGATGTGTCTATGGGAGATGTCTTGTACTTCACTGATTCATTTTAATGCCAGAGATGGATACTTCAGATGTTTTGTGATTTCTGAATGGCTCACACATTGCCAGGAAGCATACCCATGTGTATTAAATGACAGTCAAGGCTTCAGCATGAAATGTAATAATTCTGTCTCCTTCTGTTGCAGCAGTGCTCTCCCTGTGTCCTTGCAAGCACATCATATGCTGTCAGAAGTGACAGTGCTAATGTCTTGCATGTCACTTACCTTGGAATGCATTTCAGCTTGCCAGACCAAAACTGCTAAACAGGATTTCACTGTATTACACAGTGACAGTAGTGATGTATCATCTGTGGCATGCAAAGCAGAGGGCTGCTTTTGTCATTGCATTTTTATCACAGCAAATCTCTGTGGAGTTTTCATAATTTAATTTCAGTTATGTACTGCAAATTGACTTGCATGTACTTTTCTTGCCAAATATCTGTAAGTTGTAGCATCTTGTAAGTGTCCCTGGACAAGTATTTATTTATTTATTTATTTAGTTAGTTAGTTATTTCCATTAGTTGAGCCATAAACCTGTAATGGCCTAATAATGTGTTAAGCAAAATGGGTACACGGTCTCTTTTTAGTTATGACCCAGGAACAATATCTGGTTAAGTGACTTGCTTTGAGTCCGTGAGTAGACAAGTGGAATTTGTGAGATCCAAACCCAAAACAGAAAGCAGACACCTTATCTCTGTAATAGCCCTGCACTAAATGTTGCTAGTTATGTTTTGGATATTGAATGATGAAGATATTTCAGTGGAATCGTTATTAAATCATTGAAACATCACACCATTTCATCGAAAGTGTCATTCATCTACCTCCCCGATGTGGGGAGCTGCACCCCCCACTCCCCCAATAATTATATATACTAACTCTGAGGTCGCACTACAGTGGGGAAATGACAGATTTCCTAATCCCTCCCATAATGCGATATCAGTCATAATGGTTCAATGAATTTCATGTTTGACAAAATGCCATTCTAAATGTCGTTCGATAATCTGTTTTTTCGATGAAATAATAGGGACCCATTTTACTGCCAGAACCCACACTTCTACTTTTAAAGCCATAATGTAAAATATCCTATCTTTCTGGCCTTTTAGAAACACATACTTTGTCCCGCAACTCAGTTTCATACAGACTCCTCAAAGGTGTCTTCTGTCTGACATACAAAGCAATCTCATACCCCGTCTTGATGGGACTGCTGCATATCCGCAAGTCAAGCTCCTTTAAATTAACCTGTACGTGCTACCTCAATCTGGTCTGTGATATCAATAGGACTTGTTGGCAGGACAGATTTGTGTCCCAGAGAATCTTCCATCTGTGGAATAGACTCCCTCTCCACATCAGAGTATCTCATTATCCCTTTTTAAGTACAACCTGGATAACTGGATGGGAAACAGAAAATACACCCCTGGGATTCCACCTGTGTCCCTGCTTGGCAGGGGCTTTGAGTGGTGACTTGTCTAAACATGGGCTAAACTCTTGCCTATGCTTATAAGGGCCTCAGGGCCAATAGCCTAGTAACTTCCTATGATCCTACGAACAAATCATTTTTGCATTTAACCAGCTTTGACAAAAGTTTATTTTGAAATGACACACATCACTTGTTCTAAATAAAACCAAGTAGCTATGTTATATTCTAAAGCATACATCATCCCATCAGTGGTAGCTCTCACAAGGGGACTCTAACAAAGAAAACATAAATTGAGCAAAATGAAATGCTCCTGTTAGATTGAAGTTTGCACCAACGGTATGGGACTGTTGTCTTTAAAATCATACTTACCCAAATAGGAACAGCATTTTAGTCTCTGGTGTAGTTTTCTTCTTTGATTGCTCACTTTTCACTTTAATATTATTTGCTTGATGCTGGGATACTTACCTTATGCTGGACAAAGTTTTACCCACTAAAATTAATTTATATAACGTGGCTTACTTGATTTATGTTACACAGTTAATATACGTCATATGTCCAACCCCCTCACTGTGCACGGACAGAAAACTCTGTCCAGCATCCACACTACCTGTCCATTCACATACATCTACAGTAATGACATAAACGTGCTATTCATAAAACTCTATCCAGCATCCACACTACCTGTCCATTCACATACATCTACAGTAATGGCATAAACGTGCTATTCATTAAAAAAATGGCTAACAACGTACATATGTTATATTTAAGAACCACTGAAAATGTATTGTAAAATCCACACAGTAATAGCATACAAACAGTTTCTTTATCTGCTTTACATTTTCAAAAGTGGCACACTACCCTAAACACAATACTATCTTGTTATTTTTTTAAGAAGCAGACTACCACCCTTAACCCTCCTGAGTTTATTTTAAAAAAAGTGACCTGACTTTGTCAGGTATTCGGATGGAACATGGGAGGTCTTCCTTACATGTTATATCAATGTTTTCTTTGAGTAAAAATGTACAGCATGATATTATGCTTATTAAACATAGCTGTCTTAATTGTTAAAACACACAATTTATGTAAACAATTCACATGGGTTGTACTCATACGTCTCAACTGTACAGATTTTCACAGAATGTACAGATTTATGCCTCATATTTTTGGTGTGTTCCTCCTAAAATCTTTTTCTTTCTGCAGATAGCTGAGGATTGAAGCCATTACATAATGACAAACATTTGAGTTTAAGACTCCACATCCTTCAGAATATTCAGGCTAATGCAAAACCTATTATTGTATCGACTTTCTAAGTTTGTAAGGGCAATATTTAAAATCTGTCCCTATTTGTCCCCCCATCATTTTAGGCTTTGTCCGGGGTTTTTGCTCTAAGAGGTTGAGTTGTATGGTTGCACTGAAGTTGTATGTACTGCATGTAAGGTGGCGCTCCATCCCCCTTAACCTTATCCCTTGCGTTTATTATTACAAAACTGCAATGTTCTTACCAAGTTGAAGAGATCAAGGGGTGAGATTACTGGCAGTGTTTTATTTTTAATGTTAACTAAATGCATAGAATATTTCTACCACTCTTCTCTCTTCCCATTTTACTATGCACTTTAAATACCTTTTCCTCACCATCCAGCTTTTTCATTCTCCTTTCTTCACATTCCCCCTGTCCACATTTACATTTGGACTAATTAACCTCCAAGAGGATTTCTTATCTGTTTCTTTTGATAACTACCTTTAATACCTAAGAATTAATTGCTTTTCCTCTTTCAACATGTGTGTATCAACAGTATTCATAACCATCAGTTACCAGAGTATTACTGCAATTCAGCCACAGAAACTGAATTAATATTATGTGAAGTAGTTCTAAAAGCTGTGCTAGAATTTCATGTAAGGATATTTGGTGTTAGCAGTTCTATTATGTAAATGCATAATCTGTCTTAACAATGTGTTAAAATGACTCATTTTATGTGAAGCATTTTATGTTATAATTTTATGTAAATATACTGATTCTGTTGAGATGTTCTCCAAAGGCCTCAAATGAAATGGGCTTTCCTGCCCAGACAGACTTTCCCAGTCAAAAGAAACAAATAAATAAATGAGAGTATCCCTTCGGCAGTGCTGTTTATATTGACAGCACATGTATCTCTGGTCTGTCTTTCACCTTATCTGAAGTGCTTTCTATGCAGGTCTGCATGCTTCTTTGTGCACGAGTTTTACTTAGTGCTACAGTTCATATACTGTAAACATTCCATAACTGAATTGGCAGTCCTGCAATTTGCCCATAGAGATGTATGCTACATGTAAGAGAGTATGTGTCACCTGTGAGAGACTGACACCCTGTCCAGGATTGGTTTCTTTGCCTAGCACTCATTGTATACCAGAATGGGTTCACTTGCATTCTTGTTTGTGGTTTCTCAGGAAAATGGAGAATGAATTTGTGAATATTTTAAATGGTATGAAATTAGCAGATCATCTGAAGTAAGCGTTTACAAATAATATAAGGAATATTCACTGTGTTGTTGCAGAATTTTTTCATGTAGCCCTTTCAGTAGTTACTAATATAAAAAGCAGTAATAAAAAACTAAAATCTCATTATCCAGAGAATCAGAAATAACCCCCAACACTCATGGTAAGGACTGTGGTAAAAAAGGCCTGTTTCCATAATGCATAGATTTGCATTTCAGAGTCACATCAGCTGCAATGAGGAAAGACCTCATTGTATGCTAATTTACATGCTTCGGAATCAGTGTTGACCACTGTGAGTGCAGATCAACACATTCCTGTGGTAGGCACTCCTATCTTTCACTGTCCCATTCACATACGCAGTAAAACACACGTACCACAATACCGCATACATGTCCTGAGTTGTCAGAGTTTCCCTCATGTCTACTTTGATATTTTTCTTCTTGTAAATCACTGAGGATTGCAGTTAGCCATTAATGCCAGACATTGGAGTTTCATAGTTTTTAATGTGCAGAAACTGAATTGCAATCCTAGATCAGCTGCTCTATTAATATTTTAAATGACTCTGAACAACATTTCAAACATTCTGGTGTCTAGATTGTTCCTCATAACTTTGTCCAGAAGCATACTACTACACGGGCATATCACCAACCTTGTCATCAATCTCTCTGCCATTGCCTGTTACGGGAAAATCACTCAGCTGTCCACATTTTGAAAGAATGTCTAGATTTTAGCTTCATACTTTTGTTCCACTATTAATGCAATTTGTGGTTTTCTGATAAATTATTTGAATATGGAAGTTTAGACTTCATATCTTTCATTAAATGCATGCTAATGCAAAAGCTATTGTTCTAGCATCTTTCTCTATATATAAGAGGAATAATCAAAATCTGGACCTGATATTGCTTTTTTGTCCTCCATTGTTATTGCCTTTGTCCATGTTTATTATGACAGTGAGAAGGATACTTATAAGTGCCTTATGTTATTGGCTTTGTCCATATTTCTTCCATTATGACATCGAGGAAGATGTAAGTGCCTTATCTTCTCCCTCATAACTCACAGACTGTTGCGGTCCATGAATATGCCAGTGTTTATATAAGTATATAAAAATGCTTCCTCAGGATTATTGGCTTTGAAACCTTTCCCTTTTATACTTCAATTTTTTCATCTTTCAGTTTTAACTGATATTTCTACAAGTTATCTGTGGTATCTAGTAGGATGGTGTGGAGTTTGAATCTTTTAGTACCTTTACTGCAGTTAGAGTGTGTGTGGTGTCTGGCACCACATCATCTTGTATTATATATACACACACATATATATATATATATATATATATATATAAATACATATATATATATAATTATATATATATATATACACATATATATATATATATATATATATATATATATATATATATATATATATTAATATTATATGTGACTTCAGTTCATTACAGCCGGGTGTATCTCCAGGCATATCATAACATTTCTTCTTAAAGCTTACATGCTGGCAATCACAATTTTACTGATGTTTGACCTTGGTCTAATGTAGCAAAAGAGATATTGAATATTATATGTATACTGTTTATTTGTATTGTAATTTTCATATTTCCCTAAATATCCAACATTCAGGTAACACAGAAATCTCGGAGCTGTTTGAAATAAATCCTTCTGGCAGTATGTGGCTTGCTTGAGTGCTTACTGAGATATCAGTTGTTTACACAGCATACAAAATGAATATCCACTGCCTTAATTTCAGTTTATAAAATCCAGTTTAAAGCATTGAACTGAATCACTGTTACTAACGTAAAGATTAATTTACCCTGAATAGTAAGCTATTTGCAATTTTCTAGTAACTGTTATGGTTCCAGCGATATAAATATTGGTTTGAACTTTAAAGAAGTAGCTTTGTTTTTTTAAAGGCTAAAGCCACACCCACTGATAGTTAAAGGTGCACACTCAAAAGAGCTGTACTGGAAAAAATGATTTAAGACATGCTGTGTAGAGTATCCTTGATGTCTAATGCTCCCCCTGATCCTAAGTGCTATTAAAGTACAATGATCAAAAGTTACCCCTGGTGGTTAGTATTTCTCCCTGACCCATAATTTTGCTAAGTGACATTAGCCCATAATGGTAAGAGTTAGCCATGGTGTCTCTTGTCCCCCGCCAAGCCATATCTTATTTTAGTGCCATTATTGCAACTTGGTAAGAGTTAGCCCTGTTGCCCTCCCCCATACCAATGTTGCAAGATTTGCCATTAGTCTAAGGGAATTTAGAATTAAGAGAGGTTCCCAACCCCACCCCCTCACCCCACACACACACACACATACATACATACACACTTTTATGCATACACTCAACATTCCCCTGATCACACTCACAGGCAGTCACCCATATATACACACCCACAGACCAAGCCTACCATATAGACAACCCCCCCCCCCCCACACACACACACACACACACACTCTGGGACCTCTCATTCAGAGACATACTCACACATACATAGCTTATGAATTGATTGCTACTTTATCGTTTTTGGCAGTTGTAAATCCCAGCATTTCTTAGTATCCTGTTTTTGAGGTATGTCTTCTACCAGGTCATGCAAATGGATAGTTTATATTCAGGCTAGAGAGTAGGCTTTGTTGCATGTCATCTCTTGCATGATGCTTTTAAAATTATGCCTTTCATCTGCGTAAAAGAACAGAATTCAGAGTTTCTAAATTCCATATGGAGTATAACATTACCTTGCCTGGGAATGTGGCAAAATTAAGCAAAATAGAAAAGGAACTTGAGTCCATATAATTTGTTTAAACATAGAAGAAATCCTGGATTTGGCATTATATAACCAAACCATCTTCATAGGGTTGTTATATTGCTGAAATGTTTAAAAGCAAATGATGTTGTAAATGTTAAGGCATTATAACTTCAGAATACTTTCTAGTGCAACTGTATAACCTGCAGTTAGTGATATGCCACCACTGCTTTAGGTATCTCAAAACTTGTCAGGCTGCTTGGAATCAGTAATTTCTGAAGTGAATATGCTGCATTTCTCCTTTTCATATGAGAAGTATTACTATCCAGGAATGGCTGCTGGAAACTAGTTGACCTTCCCTTTTTAAAACTGTCTCCTTCTTGGTTGTGACCCACTGAACATCAAGTCTTGCCTATTCATCACTGACCCCCATGCTATCAGCTGGGCAAGAGCACTGTGGGTAAGTAGGCAGATTATTCTTTGGATTAAGATATAAACAGATCCCGGGAGGTGTGGGCCTTCTGCTGGGGTCCGACAGTGCAGGTACTCAGTCAAGGCAGTCTAATGTACGTAAAGGACAATGCGAGGCACAGCATGTATTTGGTGCATGCAAAATCCTTAGCAGTTATTTATTGCACACCATAACCTAGCTTTGCAAGGGCAGATGGAATGTGAGGTGAACAAATGAGAAGTCATCACCAGCCGTGAATGGCAGCCACTTCTTACTTTACTCTCACTGGCCTTTAATCTGGTATTGTGATCACAAAATGCCTAGTCTCCCTGCAAGGAAGAGACACTTATGGTATTGTGGTTTGTGCTACAGTGGGTAAGACAGGGATACCTAAATGGTCATTTGTGCAAAGGGAGGCTGGATAGTCAGGTCGGGAAAGGGAGGTAAAAAGATCCCTGTACTCCACCTTCCAGGACCTCAGAAAACTTGGCATTACCTTATGTGGTTATCGTAACAGTCAAGGGGATGCCATTTTTAACCTTTCCTTGCAAACTGATGCACTGAATAAGACAGGTTTCAGCAGCTGTCACCAAAGAGGGCTTTAATATGTATATTTTATTCTTTCACATTTTGTTATAACCCTTGACCCAGAGGTTCATTGGCATGCAGTGCAATAACTGCCTTTCTTTACATGCAAGTGTTCTCTTCATACATGTGCATAGCCTACAGGGACACTGATGTGTTTCTGCTTCTGAGTCAGAGATTATTTCTCACCTAAGAGATAGACCCTGATTTTCTAGATGATCAGGCCTGATCCATGTCTGCTTAATCCCATTTTACTTACCCAGCCTCTGACTCCATATCTGTTTACTATACCTTTCATGGTGATGCTGCAGCTGTACCAGTGGACTGGGCTAATATGACTGTTTTGTTAGTAGTGAACCTCATAATCCAACTTTGGTGATAATAATGCCCCTGAGTGGTAACTTATTCCTTATATGCAATCTAACATATTAGACATATACATTTTCATTGTGTGTGGCATGCTTAGCAAAGCATAACACTTCTTTAAGGGATGTTCCATTTTTCTGTGTGTCTAAGAAATATACATGTTTGTGCCATGAGGTAATGACAAACATACACAAGAAGTGTGTCATCCACTAAGTCTGTAAATTATTAAATTGTCTAGGTTTCTGGACTGGATTAAACTACTGGTCAGTGCCCATCTTCAGTGGGTCCCAAAATAAATCATGCACACAAAATTGAATAATAATATTCAGCCAACAGATTGCAGGTTGAAGGGCATTGGACAATATATACTGAATTAATTAAGCTGATTATATATTGTTAGGCATTGTACAAATTATAGCAATATAGTAATGTTTAGTAATGACTATACAAACTATTTACAGAAGATAGAAAGAGGGAGATTAACAAAGAAATAATAAGGATGGATTTATGATTTGAGATCTTGTTAAGAATAGGATGATAGGAATAAAATCAGTAGCCAACAAGATTGTTTGAAGAAAAGCATAAAATAAAGTAAGGAGTTAAGTTAGGCTGAAAGACAGTAAAGAGAGGAGAGCCATTAGAATGACAGTTTGGACAAGAGAATAGGGAAATGTATGTGAGGGGTGATACTATGCGAACCTCAGTAAGGCTAAAAAAAGATCTTTGTGTTAGGTTAGGATCTAGGTGACGCTAATGGCTGAGGGAGTCAGGTTGCACCACAAGTATTATAAAAGCAGATCTATATATATATGTCTTTAAAATGTATGTAATTAGGTACATTAGACAGATGTTGGCTAGCATCAAAGTGATATATGATTATAGCAAATATGAGTGCAGCCCTCATCTCATGTGATTATTTTCATTATAACTATACAATTCTTATGAGGCATTGTTTAATGAGTTCCAAAAGTGATGTAGGAAGCAGATAGGAGTCTAGTCACCTATTCCCTTGTTTTTTTTTTTTTTTTTTTTTTTTTACAAAGAATGTGTTTCAGTTGGAAAATTAGAAAACCCTCTCGGATGGGCATTTACAGTGGAGTATGAGTTTGTGGGTAAATGCCATTTGGATGAAGTTAAGGTTTATCAATGAAGGTCATCCATCTAAGCTGGTTTAATATGTGATGTGTGAGTTGGGTAAATAGTGATTTTTTTAACTTTATAGTTAATTGTAGTCTAGTCATTCCATAGAATAATTTGGAATGGAGTAATAAACTGATTTTTTTTTTTTTTGTAGTTCACTAAAGGAGAGGTTATTGCCTACAATAATGCACAAATATTTATAGTGATGCAAGTTTTCAGTTTGGTACTGTGGAATTGTTACACTAAATTGTACAGCTGATTAAAAAGTGTGCCAAAATGACAGTTTTGACCAAAGACATTTTTCCAAACATTGTGTCAGGAATCCAAATAAAGAATGAGACATTTATAGAATCTCCACACTAGCAAGCCAGTAAATAACAGTTATTTTATGTTTTAAAACTTCTCCTACACTTTGAGACTTTATGCCCACCACATCCTATTAAAATAGTCATTGTTCCCACCGAGGTAAGAGCCAAATTATTCTTACTTCAGTCAAGGTAGGAGCTCCATGGATTATTAGTTGTGTGACTTAGCTGGAAGCCTATGCATTCCCCAGTGCAGTCAAGTGTTAGGTGCTGGCAAGCTGTCATTCATATGAGGGTTTACTTCCTCTCTACCTAACCCCACCTACAGAGAAGCCTGTGAGCAACATTAGTGCAATTCCTCAGGGGATTCCTTAAGGTAGAACCTCTACTCACACCTGGACTACCTCCTGGCATAAATCCACTACCTTGCATTACCTCCACCTTCCAGGTTAGGTCAGTATTGCTTCAGACACAGTGTATTTTCCTAGAATGCATGAGCAAGTATCAGCTTTTCACTCCTTACCTCCCTCTATGATATTTGCAGTGACCTGAGTTATTAGTTGAACCCAGGTCATTTGGCATGCAGTCAGAGTTTTACCCCTCTATGTCAGACTGTAGCAGTTCCACCTTTAAATCTAATGTTAAAATCAGAACAGTCAGTTTTGCAAAGTACAGCTGAAAATTAATTGGCGGATGATCTTGTTCACTAGGTTAATGATGTCCAGAAAACTAAAGCTAAGCAAAGTGCTAATAAAATATGTATACAGAGGACACATTATGAATATAATAGATAAGTCAGTTATGCAATTTCTGGACTGATTTTAATGGGTTTGTGTAGCTATGGGAAAAAAAGCAGTGCCCCTAGAATGTTTGAAGTTTAGATGTCTTCAGTATCATTCTATCATGTTCTCTGTTCTCTGCAGAACTGTGATTATATCACTAAAGTAGGACTTCAGTTGTCCCCTTGGAATTTTCTGTCCTTATATAAACAACTGGCAGGTATTTCTTGAGCTGTAGATATTTTGAGTTAAAATGGTTCTCTGATTACAGGTTCATAGTTTTATTAATAGGTTTACATCTTAGTGTCATTCTAGAAGCTTAATAACAGTAGTTTATTACTAAATTTACTTGTATCCATGTATCCAAGCTGGAGTTTCCATTGTATAAGTGGACTGTTTGGCTAACCTTTAGAAACACAGGGTTGTTGTACCCAGCTGATGCTCATGACCATTAGGGTGTCTACAAAATATCCCAAACTGTCTTTCTAAAGGTTAGCCAAACAGTCCAGTTATGCTGTGGTGATGCACAACTAGTGGGCTTTGGCTTTATTGGCCTGAAATTGTGCATAACAAACTTAAAAAAAAAAATGTTATGGGCATTCAGAACTGCCATACAGCTGAAGCACTTGATGTCCTTAAGGGGTCGTTTGCATATATCCCATGTGCCTCTAATGCAAGAGGTTTAAGGAATCACAATATGGAAGCTCTAGCTTGGCTAAATTTTTCTTGTAGTTTTTACTGATTGGTTTGTTTTAAAGGAAGGGAACGTTTTTTTCTAGAGTTGGGAGGGCTACTGACTGGAGGATTTGATATATTTGCTATTACTGTTGGCAAAGATTTTAAGATTGGATGCCTCTGAGTATTGTTGGTCATCATGTGAGTACATAATGGACAAAGTCTGGATGAGAAGGGGGTCAGTTCTCTTTGGCCTATAAAGCAAAACAAAATATAGATTTCACTTCAAACAATGCTGTTTCAAGTTCCACTCAAATCTGAAATAGATAAATAAATTACTACTACTACTACTAATAATAATAATAACAATTTCAATAGAAATGGAAATCACTATTTTTTTGTTGTGACCAAGCCCTTTCTCCATACTGCCAATGCCCTTGTCCTTCCTTACACAACATCATTTTCTCCAAGGTCACTGCACAACTGGGAGAGAGGGACAAAGTCTCTCTTTTGATGGATAGCCTTTTGATTGTAGTTTTATACTCAGCACCTCACACTCATGGAATTCATAGTGAGTTTATTTTTTCTTCATGAACTAACAGTTTTTCTAATCAAACTGAGTTAGTTGATGGTCAGGAAAGAGGAACAGTACATCTGACTGGCATTCAAAAGAGTTGCTTAATAAATTATGTTTTAGCAGCAGTTATTGTTCTTCACATCATTTCAGATTCTTTGCCTTTCAGTTTATTTGGTTTGTATATATCAAGTTTTTACTTTGGTTCACTGGGAACTATTAATTCTCTCTACAAGGAATTAATGTCTTTAAACAGGTTTATCCAGTGGGTGAACTCCCCCTAAGCACATTCAGCTGTAACAAAGTGTCCCTGCTATAGCTGGCATTCAACTGAACAGCCTCTGAGTTGTTAATACCTTGTCTCAAATGTAGGTCCAGTCTTTATATCATGCAGTTACCTTTAGTATAGCGGTGGTGGTGCGGTAGCATTGTCGCCTCACAGGAAGACGTTGTCCCATTCGATTCTCAGCTAAAGTGTCTTCTGTGTGGAGACATGCGTGAATGGGCATACCTTCATTGAAGGTTGTACGTCAGGGTTGGCAACTCGGTATGTAAAAATCTGCTGCCAATCATTAGCGGACCGGAGTTTCGCTGTGGCGACCCCTAACAGGGAAAAGCCGAAAAATACAACAACATAGTTATACAAGTTTTAAGCGATGTTTACAAAAAAAATGCTAAGATTATATCATCTAAACCTCAGAATTATTTTTCAAACACATGAGGAAGAAATTAAGGTAGTGACAGATTTTATTTTCTTGGAATCAAAGGTCTTTGTAGATGTTTACTGTAGCCATGAAACTAATAGTATTGCCATGGCAAGTCTGGATAAGATATTAAAAAGCAAAAACATCACATTATTAACAAATGTCCATATAGTCAAAGCTTTGAGCTTTCCAGTAATAACGGCTCCCTATTGAAATGTCAGCACTCAAAATCCCGAATGCAGACAAGCTGAGAAAAAAAGAGTGAAAACACAGGAGAAGGTCAAAATTTGAAAATCACTCTTCAATCCCTTGCAACACCCACCAAGAACTTCTATACTTCTATATAACAGCTCCAAGATCACCATATCTTGGAGAAAAGGGAATATTCTGAGAAATGGCATCTCGGACTTGGTGGTATATGTAAGCCTGATCTTTCAGCCATTCAGTCTTCACATTTTGGTACTTGCTGTAGTGTGTCCCGACATTTCAAGTGCTTACTTTAATAGCACATGGCTGCGAGACCTAGACTGCAGATAATGCTGTGCTTTTCAATTATGCACTTTTTGAAAATTCTGGGGAATCTTAAAGATGAAATCACCCAGGAGATAAAGAAATAAATCCAGTCTGTTCACTGTCAGGTCTGACAGTAAAACACAGGTGCTTTGCCAATCCAGTTCAAACACAGGATTCTGTGAAAAAGGCACAGATGCTAGAAAAGATCAGAGGCAAAAGAAGAAAAGTGTGCTCTGTCCTACTTATTCCTTTATCCACTGTGTGGAATCCACTCTCCCTGACACATTCAGCTCTGGAAAATTCTCCCTGCTGCAGCTGGCATTCCAGTAATAAGCTATGGAGCAGTCTTTCCTTTATTTCAAATATTGGTACAAAACTCATCATGATATTATTTTTTGTATAATTATACACATTTTTTTGGACTTTAGGTACCAAATAACTTAATATCATGTATTGCTCATTCTATGTCTACCCCTTACATTGTAATTTGTATTTTACCTCAGGTACTACTTTTACAGAAAGGACCTTTGTGTATATTAATTATAGCCTCTGTGACTTGTTTTCCATTTACCTTTATTATGTTCTTTTCCTTATAAAACTAATCATGTATGCTTAGTGTTTGCTTGATATTAATCATTAAGAAGCCCCTGCTCTGGCCTGAATGCACATGTGCGGACTGATTAATTTGCACTGCTCCCTAGTTGACTGGTCAATTTTGCTCCCCCTTCTCTACCCAACCCACCATCTTCTGCTTGTATGCAGTCAGAAATGTACCTTCAAGCATCACATGATCAGTAGCAGAAATATACCCTCTTATGTAAATGCAGGAACTGCTTTTTACACAGAACTACATTAATTACTTCTATTTCTTATACGCCAAGGTATTTTAAACCTATACCAAATCCATAACCATTCAAGGATTATAACTTTAACATATAGCTGTTCATCAGCATTCAAATATTCAAGACGGTTAGATAATTAAATCAATAAATATCACATGCCCATATTTTCAAGTGTATTGTCAGACCTTCCTTAAATACAAAAAAAAAAAACAACCCTTAGTAATGGGAGTAATCTCTTTACCATATACTGTATCTAATTTTATAGTGCCTGTGGCATTTAGTGTGTTATTTTTACAATTATTTTAATTCATAAGCACTGTTCCATGAAAATCTTCTTGAAACTGAAAATACCTCATATTAGATCATGAAAGAGTGTACCCACAATGCCTCACTACCTATGTTAGTGAATAAGCACCACTTTTCCATGCTAGATGCTGCACTGAGGGAGTCCTTGTATCCTAGTAAAACAAATTGTCAACTATTTCTCACCCATGATTTAAAATTTAACACATTTGATGCTCTGTTAGTAAAACCATAATGTAAATAAGTAACTTTTTCTCTAAAGAAGTATAGAGCTTTTACTACCCAGAGTACTTTGCATAGTTATGTAAATTACTGCCAACACCTAACTTGACATCATTTTGTGAGTGTGGTTATAAGAAAACATGAGTCAACAGTAAAACTAAAACATTATAAGAAAGTCATAGTATTTGTTTCGCTTTCAAACCACTTGCTGCTTTAACATATGGATTATATTCAGAAATAAAATTAACTATAAAACACACCTCATTCTCTGTTTTCTTGCTGTAACTAATTTATGCCATCCAGGATCATGATCAACTAATATTAGAAATAAACCTACATTCCCTTCTAGGCGATTAACCCTTCAGTATTTCATTTTCCCCAAAATCCTTCTGTTTATTCTAATGTATGTAACAGCAGGAGTAGAAGAGCATAACAAAATAATAAATAAAAATAAATCCAGCCAGCAATTCTGTCTTACTTTGCACATTGTACATCTAGGTTTATAGATAGTTACTGGGCTTGCAGTTCAGTGAGTCATTGAGGAACCTAGCCCATATTTCCCACTGTCCCCAGTAGGCAAGTAAGGTCTGAGGAAATTTAATGTCCGTACCACAGGAACTACAACTCATGGCCTTAATCCTCTACTCATCCTTATGTTTCTAGATGTTCACTGTTCTTGAGAAACAAACTTTTTCCCACACTCACCCAGTCATCACCTACTTCTCACTCAGGAACATAAATTGTATTCATTCCTCCCGTGATCTGATTTCCTTCACTTTCCACTTTATCATTCAACTACCAGCAAAGAAAACTACTTAAGTCCCTTACATCTGCGAGCTGGTTTCAGCCACTGAAACCTAGAAAGCCACACCAGTTATTTTGCTTCTAGTAACCAGGAACATTTAGCCTAACACTGTACCAGTACAATTTCTTCACCCTCACAGATAATAACATTCTATTATTGGCTTATTCTAAACATCACAGTGAATAAATTTTACATTATAGGCTGTCGGCCCTAGGGCCTATGCAAGCCTAGCTTAACAATTCACTGGATATTTCTTCCTACAATATTTACTTCCCTGGATCCCTGTCTAGCAGGGCAATTGACGTGATCCCCAGGGTGAATTTCATATCTCCCATCCAATCAGCAAGGTTCCTTTTGAAGAGGTCCAAGGAGGTGCTCTGCTTGACATGTATGGGCAGTCTATTCCAGAGTATGGGGAGTCTCTGGGTCAGGAACCTATCCCTCCAGCATGCTTTGTTCATTGTGATGACAAGATTTAGATCCCTGGAGCGTGTGTCTCTCTGAGGGATTGGGATTTCTTTAAGTGTAGCATGTCCAACAGCTCAGGGTTTGACACGGCCTTGTATGTTAAGCAGAGATCTCGTCTGAGTAGACGATGTGCCACAGAGTATAGCTGGAGTTTTTTTAGATGGTCAGCATAGGGCATCTACTTTATGCCTTTGATTTTTTTAGTGAGGTATTTCTACGACCTTTCCAGCTGTTGCAGATGTATTCTGAGGTACATACCAAATGGGGCATTGTACTCTATAATGGGTCTAATGAGGGATGAGTACAGTGGGACAATGACCTCCTTTTTTCTGGATGAAAAGCCCTTAGTAATGAGGTGTGCCACATAGTAGGACTTCCTGACTGTTGTGTCAATGTGGTTATCGAAGGTGAGACCACTGTCCACCTGTGTCCCTAAGTCTCTCATCACACTTTCGGTGTTTAGTGTACTGCCACCTATGTGGTAATTCATGGGTACATGTTTTTTCCCCAAAGGGGATAACTTTACATTTCTTGGTATTTAGCGTAAGCCCATGGCTCTGGCACCAAGCATCTGTTTCTGTAAGGCCCTTTTGTAGAATATCCACATCATTTGGGGATTCAATAATGGCTCCCAGTTTGCAGGCATCTGCTAACTTTGTGTTGGTCTGTACTTCAGAGAAGTAGATGCCAAATAAGAGATTTCCCAGGACTGAACCCTGAGGTACTCCACCTGTCACTTGTCCGGAGCTGGGTTTGGAGTCAGCTACTTTTACAGTCTGGGTGCTGTCAGTAAGCCAGTTGGCTTACTGCTATTGTAGTGTTGAGCTACCTGCAGTTTCGCCAAATCAGTTCTGGGATCTCATCAATAAAATTTTCTCAACCGTACATAATAACTTAAAATATTCTTGAGAATTACTTAATAAAATTAAATTATTTTTTAGGCCTTTGGTATCAGTTTTCTAGGAACCAGTAAATGCGGTCTTAGTGAACACTATATTGATTTATACCTCTTACAACTCAAAAATAAACCAACTAGATTAAAGTAAAAAAACTCATACCTACTCCATTCTTGGCCTTCTCATTGCAAATAAAACTTCCAGAATATCCAGAACGTGCAACATTTACATCAAACCTGCCAGTTTCAGTGGTAACGGCCCCATCACATTCAGCTGGTCTGCTGGCTAATCAGAAGTACCCTCTCCCTGGTACGATTCATTAATTGAAGTTGATCCCAAACTGTGGGTCATCATACTTCCTGGCAGGTCTAGCACCTCACCCCAAGAATTTTGAGCTAAGTTTCTACAGCTTTTTACAGCTTTTATTGTCTGCTTATGTTCTCAACAGATTAGCAGTAAAGATGACTGTTCAGAAGGTCAAATCCTGGCAATATCTAACTTTGCAAACCTTAACAAAAATAAATAAAGTCCTCTTTACAGAGGAAAAAAGTGCAGTTAAGGGTTAAAGCCAATCATTTAATGATGGATGAGTATTCTTATTCAGACTGTACATCTGTCAGTTCAGTTTATGTGTATGTTTTATTCACAGCACATTTCAACTAAAATGATTAACTCACTGTCCACTATTA
>NC_056737.1:1791792940-1791885440 GCF_019279795.1 Protopterus annectens
ATCTGTATACATACCATGACTGATGTGTAGATATATGTGGGAAATCAACTGCCAGAAGGAGAAAAGAGGTTGCACAGTGCTGAATAATTTAAAACAATGAAACTTTGACTAGCTCCTAAGATAAGTATGGATTCTGATAATCACTTACACCAAGTTAATAACTGTGATTTTGGTGGAGAATCCCAGTATACCATAGACTATATCTTTGCTAATCAGAGGTTCATCAGATCTGTATAAGCAAATTGCTTTGTTTGTGGCTTTAACATAACAGAACCCTCCTCATCAGAGACTTCTATAATGTTTACACTTTTGGGATGCATCCTGCTACACGCCATGATGTGGTAGATTTGCCCCACACTGCAACTCCAAGATTTCACCAACTTGGAAAAAAGGGAAAAAATTATTTGTGCAAAAAATCAGTTTTCTTCATTTTGATTAAGTTGCAGGACCTCAGTGCTGATGATATTTGTATTGAGCAGAGGGGGAGTACTGGCATCGCCCCACCCCACCCCCTGGCAAAAAGTGCTGCATTCTCCTCCCAAGCTGTAAATTTAATCATGTTTATTTTATTTAGTTTATTTATTTAGCATGTGTTTACAGGGTTAGTCTGACTAGGGTGACTTGCATTTCCCTTTTTAGTGGAGGCCCAGGGAGAAAAGATCCACACACAATATACATGTAGGCAAAAATATAACAAAGTACAGGCACACAACATTTTAAAGACTTATTCATACAATAATGGCAGTATAATATATATTTGTAGAATTGTAAAAGTAGTTAGATTTCTTCAATTGTCTATGCAGTTAACAGCATATAGGGATGACATTGCAGGTTTTCTTTGGTTGTGAACACTAGGCTGGGTTTCACCAAATAGAAACCTGATAATTCATCATGATTAGTTTGGGTGTATGCGATGGCTAAAAACCATGGACATACCTCTCAACCTGGACACATCAAAAATCTGAACAAAGGCCCATGAAAAATATGTGCAAATCTGTATGCTGATTAACATAACATTTGCATACATATTTGTATAACCCCATCCACTCCAATGGAATTGTGGGATACCAACTTTCAAACACAAACTGAAGTACAGACAACAAAAATATGGCCCCAGAGTCATTCCAATGTCCCATTACTTGGCTATTTTGCCTCATTTACCATAAACACTGTAATGTTCATACTGTTTTACTTCTACAATGATTATTTGGATTTCATTTAAAACTTCTTTTACATTTTATTAGCGCACACACACACACACACACACACACACACACACACACACACACTAATAGACATCTGCTAAACAAAGCAATACAGACTCATAATGAAAATAGACTTAGCATTAAAAATTCTCTGCCCTTGAAAGTCACATTCATTGAAACAGCATTGAAACCCACATTCAAAGAAAATAGACCTGGCCAGTGGCAGATAAAGATTATCTTTGGGCCATTTTCAAATACTAGGCCCCTTGTACACAAAACATACATGTGATCTTTGATACACATTCCTGGTTGTATTAAATTATATTCCTTGTATAATACAACACGCTTGTTAGAGTGCATTTTAAATGTATTGTTTTGAACATTTTCCAGTAAGCAATGAAACAAAATGCATTAAGCAATAATGACAAAATTGCCCAATTCAGAACATTTCCATCATAAAAGTGTGCTGAAACTTACAAATTCACCAGTATGAGTAAATATACACAATCTCTGGAGAAGTAAAATTCATCTAAATAATTTCACAACATTAAAGAGATATAGGTTCATAGGTTCATAGGTTCATACTAGGCTATCTGCCCGAGGGCATTTACAAGCCTAGCCCATAGTTTTGTGGCTTACGCCACCCCTTTAGTATGGGGAACTATACCCATTATTTTGCTGTGCCTCTGTTGAGCAGTGACACTGAGGTAATCCCTGGGGTATATCTGCGATCTCCCATCCATTGGTCAAGATTTCTCTTGAACAAGGCCAGCGAGGTGCTCTGCCTCACATATACCGGGATTTTATTCCACAGCATAGGGAGTCTTTGGGTGATGAATCTATCCCTCCAGCACATCCTATTAATAGCCATGTTGAGGTTTAAGTCTCCCGCCCTTGTGGCTCTGACGGATCTAGATTTTTTGAGGTGAAGCATATTCATCAAATCTGGGTTTGACATGGCCTTGTATGTTAGGCAAAGGTCACCTCTGAGCAAGCGGTAAGCGACTGAATAGAGCTGGAGTTCTTTCAGTCGGGCAGCATAGGACAGATGTTTGAGACCCTTTATCCTTTTGGTGAGGAACTTTTGTGGCCTCTCCAGCTGCTGCAAGTGTCGGGTCAGATACATTCCGAATGGGGCATTGTACTCAATCATTGGTCTGATGAGTGATGAGTATAGGGAGACTATGACCTCCCTTGATCTAGATGAGAATCCCTTCATGATAAGGTGGGCAATGTAGAAGGTCTTCCTAACTACTTTAGCTACATGGGTGTCGAATGACAGACTACTATCAACCTGGGTCCCCAGGTCCCAGATAACTTCTTCTGTGCTCAGTGGATTGCCACCTATTTGGTAGCTAGGGGTAACCTTGTTTTTCCCGAAGGGTATGACTATGCATTTTTTGGCATTTAACTTTAGGCCATGGCTCTGGCACCAGTTATCCATTTCTGTGAGACCCTTCTGAAGGATATCTGTGTCAGATGTGTTTTCTACTATGGCCCAGTTTGCAGTCATCTGCAAACTTTGTCAGCCATAACCCTCCTGTGTTTGCTTGTACTTGGAAAAGTAGATGCCAAACAAGAGCGGGCCCAGGACTGAGCCCTGTGGTACACCACTTGTGACAGGCTTTGAGTCTGACATGGCGCCAGCAACTCTGACCCTGTGGGTTCTGTCACTCAGCCAGTTTGCAACCCATCTTGTGATGTATGGGTTAACATTTAAGCTGATGAGTTTTTCAATGATACCCGAGTGGGGTATTGTATCAAGGCCTTCGCCAGATCGAGGTAGGCTGTATGGACTGCCTTTCCCTCATCAATGGCTTTGGTGACTGTTTGAAAAAGTCAACCAAGTTTAGAAGGCATGATCTGCCTTTGACAAAGCCAAACTGGGATGGATCCAAAGTCTGCAAATTCCCTATGTCTTTATTTATGAGGTCCATTATGATCCTCTCCATGGCTTTGCAGATAAAGCTTGTCAAGCTAATGGGCGGTAATTTCCAGGGTCGGTGGAGGCACCGCCTTTTGAAGTGGGACCACAGTTGCAGTGCGCCACTCCTGGGTGCGTATCCAGAGGTAAGACTATGATTAAACAGCTGTCCTAGCTGTGGGTTTAATTCCTCGTTGAGTTCGTGAAGCACACAGCCGGGGACACCATCAGGTCCCATGGATGCTGTGTTTTTTGCTTTGGAGAGAGCAGTTCTCACTTGGGCGTTGGAGATGTTTGGGGGGCTGCAATCGCTTGGTATAGATATCTCTCCTTTTGGGGGGGGAGAAGTTTGCACTGAACCTGTCAGCCAGTATGTTGGCAATGTCTGTAGGATCAGTAATCTTCACATCATTTTGAACTAGTTCTGAGCATATCTGCGAGTTTCCTCCCAGGTTTCTAACATAGCTAAAGAAGGCCTTATGATTGTCTTTTGAGTCTTTAGCTATTTTTCTCTCAAAATTTGCTTTGGATGATTTTATGAGAGCTCTTAGTTTTTTACTTATAGTGATCAAGGGTGTCTTACCTTTTAAGGATTTTGCTCTATCTTGTAGTAGCTTCCTCCTTTTGTTGTAGAGTTTGTTTATGGCTGGGGTCCACCAGACTGGATGCTTGCCTTTGGTACAAAGAGTCTTTGTTTTGCTTGGGATTGCCTTATCCATGCAGCCCTGCAGGTGCTGGTAGAAGGCATTTGTAAGTGATTCAGCGGCTTGAGTACTGTTTTCGGCCGGCTCGGGGGCCTTAAAGGAGACCACACTAGTCTTTAGAAGTGTGAAGGCGGCTTTCGAGAAGTTCTTTACTGTGGTCTTTTTTATTTCAGGTGGGGGTGGGATGAGGACCTCCAGCGAGATTAGTTTGTGATCTGATCTCACCAGTGAGGGGTATACTTCTGGTGTTGAACATTGTGCTCCCATGTTCGTGATGATGAGATCAAGTATGTTTTCTCCTCTTGTGGGGATGGTGACTAGTTGTTCCATGGCATTTGAGTTTATGAATTCCAGGAACTTTTGGGCTAGGGTGTTTGGGCTTGAGTAGTGTTCCCAGTCTATATTAGGGTAATTGAAGTCACCTAGTATGATGGTGTTTGGTGATACATTTATCCCCTCTAGTGTTTTCAGGAAGGCCATGTGAGGTTCCTGAGTTTGTGAGGGTGGCCTGTAACATGCTACAATTTGCAGAGCAGTCTTGCCTATGGTTAATTGCACCTGGATGGTCTCCGATGCATCGTGCGTTGCCACCAGTCTTGAGGTGTGGGTGTCTTTGATGAATATGGATACCCCCCCTCCTATCTTGGTATTGTCCGGATTTTGGGGCCGGAACGCATGATAAGAGGTAAAACCTGATAGTGCTGGGCTGCTCTCAGGAGCCTTGAACCAGGTTTCTGTCACTGCACAGACATCGATGTTCTCCATACTGAGAAGGGCCTCGAGTGCGTGCATTTTGAGATTTAGACTTCTGGCATTGAGCAGCATTACCCTTAGTTTTTTCCTTTTGTGTTCTAGGGTGGTAGGTTTAGAATTTGAGCCTTGCCTAAAAAGGCACTATGGGGTGGCAAGAGCGTTTGCCAATATCCGGAATCCCAGGGGTGATAGGTGCAAGCCGTCCCTTGCGAAGCAGCGTGGCTTGTCCAGCATGTCATCCCAGGCAGACAGACATTGGATCCCCTTTGAATGACACCAGAGTTTAAGCCAATTGTTAAAGCTGATCATCTTATCTCTGTATTGTGGCATCATTCTTGGTGAAGGTAGGATACTGCTCAAGGTCAGGGTCATACCTGCCTGGGCTACATAATCAGAGAGCTCCTCAACGTCTCTTTTCATGTAGTCCAAGGAGGTACGTCTCAGGTCGTTTACACCA
This sequence comes from Protopterus annectens, assembly GCF_019279795.1. NCBI lineage: Eukaryota > Metazoa > Chordata > Ceratodontiformes > Protopteridae > Protopterus > Protopterus annectens. The sequence continues at coordinate 1,791,797,984 of NC_056737.1, forward strand.
GCGTGGACAATGACTGAGTCGTATTTGTACCTGCTGTTGAGAGACCTGAGTGCTTGCGTTATGTGGCGGATTCTAGCGCCCGACAGGCAGCTTACTGTGACTTTCTCCTTACTCAGTCTGGTGAGCGGGACGTCAGTGTGTCTGACTATGGAGTCACCAATGACTAGTGTGTCTGGCATTGTGTTTGGCGTTAAGGGCTGTGACTGTTTGACACTCTGACTGTGAGGTCTATGTGTTGCAGGTGTTGTGTTCTGAGGTGGTGGTTGTTTGGGTGTCTGCTTTGGTGGCCTCTGCTGTTTTGGTAGATTTTTGATCAGAGCCGCTGAGTATGTCTTTGTGTGTTTATGTGTATGATTTGAGGTTGTGATGGTACTATGTGAGACTGGGTCTATAGTGTGTGTGGTAACCTTCTCCTCCTGACTGGTCTTGCCAGTCCTATGTTGAGAGAGCTCAGCCTCCAGTTTGGCCGTATAGTTGCATCTCGCATGTATTTGTGTTTTGTGGGAGGAGGAGAGGGTTGTCTGTGTACATGAGGCAATTGTAACATTGCCTCAATATTCCCAGGTTCACCAGCTGAGCAGGAGAGGACACTAGCAACTGATCCCTCGACATGCTAGAAGGACTAGACAAAAAAACTTTAAAAGAGATTCCGGGGATGTGGGTGACCGAGAAATGGGGTTTGCCTTTTGGGGTGCTATCTATAAGAGTGCCGTATCAAGGTAATAAGTACTGTAGGAGCAAGTGCTAGGTTTAACAGATAGAGAAAAGTCTACTTGGAGTCAAGTAGAGATGATCTTTTTAGGTATTAGAGAAAGTGCTAGTAACAGGGATGCTTAAAGGTAAGATTGAAAAGAATGCACTCTGCAGTGTGCACTAGAGAAGTTAGATATGAAAGTAGGTAACTTGAGTTTTACCTGTTTAAAAAGTTAAGGTTTAGTGGAGAGTTACTATTTTTAAAACAGCAAGATGGACTGTATAACTAATAAAGAGGTTGCTGCTAGCAGACAACTTTATATTTCATTGTTTTATCTACAAATAGTGCCTGCTGCCCTTGAAGAATAAATTGCTTATATTACTAAAAAAATGATAAGCTAGTATTATTGCAATAGGGAACTGATGGCAAGCTGATAACAGGTTCATAGTTGCTAGGTATCTCCGCCGAAGAGAACATTCTGAGGACTCCACGCCCTTCAAAAGCACAGCACAGTACAGTATCAGCAATCCATCTACATACTGTGGGAGTAAAACCCACAGCCTTCTGCATCAAAAGGCAAATATTCTACCTGTTGTGCTACTAAGACAAACAGACTTAGCATAAGTAGCACTAAACTTCTCTCCCCATGAAGAACTATGCAGTACAAGAAATCTGGAGTGGGGGGGGGGGGTCGGGGGTCGGGGACAAAGGCCCAAAAACCAGGGGACACATTTTAAACATTGTTTGTATAATCTTGGAAAGTTGCTAGAAAAAATTTCTGTTATCATGCCTTTCCTGAAAGGTAGTAAGACAGAAACTTAAATGGTTATCATTATTTAGTGAATTCAGTTCTCCAGACAAGTGGTGGTATGGGTAGGGAATTCAGGCTCAAACACACCCACACACACACACACACACACACACACACACACACACACACACACACACACACACACACACAACAAGGGGAGGAATAATTAAAATAAAGCACTGACTGCTTACAGAAACCCACGTGGGAAGAATAACTCTGCTTCAAACAAATAAATAACAAGGGAAGAATAAATTCTGCTTCACACACAATGCCGATTATGAATGCAGCGGATGCACGGAACTGCCGTTTCTGCCCTGCTTAATAACGAGAGAAGCACTGCTTAAATAAACCACTCATCACTCTGTCCTAATAATGAGGGGAAAGCACTGAATAAAATAAATAAAATGCTCTCTGCTCTGCTAGATTTCTGCCGACTACAAACTCTTCTCTAAAATGAAGAATGAGGGAAGCACACACCTGCTTTTAAGATGAAGCCACTCTCTGTCCTACTCCTAATAATGTGGGAAGCACTGAAAAAAATAAATAAATAAATCTCTGCTATGTTAGATTTCTGCCAACTACAACCTCTGCTTTAAAATGAAGCACTGCTTACATAAACCTAGTCTGCTGACTATGAATGGAATAACCAGGGAAGTGCTTAACACACAGATAAATAACTCTCTGTGATTTCTGTCAACTGTGAACAGAGTGGACACACAAATCTGCCCTGCCTAAGTAAGCCACTCAAATAGATTTTACCACTCAAACCACTTTGTCGTAATAATGAGGGAAGCACTGAATAAAATAAATAACTCTGATAGATGATTTCTGCCGACTATGAATGGAGTGGACACACGGACCTGCCTGCCCTGCTTAAGTAAGCCACTCAATAGATTTCACCACTCAAACTATTCAATAGATTTCAGATTTCTGCCATTAGCCAACTGGCAGCAATAAACAGAGCGGAGTCATTGGACACACACATGGATCTGTCCTAGCCCTACACATATAGATGCGCTGACTAATAACTGCATATAAACCACTCTATTACACACATGCAATAATAACGAGGGAAGGGCTTTAGAAACACACACAGAAGGAACCTCTCTGCCCTGTACATATAGATGTACTACTGCACTGAATAGTAACTCTGCTTGCCATTAGTGTTTAAATACATACACATCATACACAGTTATTTTTTCATTATCAGCTGGGTCCATAGTAGATAGCATACAATTCTTTTTTCTTTTCTCTCCTGAACTGTGGCATGAAGTCCTAGACAGGTGCTGGGTGGACACTGCAAAACTTTAAAAGTATCACTGTACTGCTACATTCTGTCCAAAACAGTTTAAAATAACAGTCCAGTGAAGCTGATGTCATTCATGCATGCCCCCTGTAGACTGGCAATGCGTGGCGACATCAGCCATAAATTTAAAGGTGTAATACAAAAAAAAAAAAATGAATTAATAATCAAAAAAAAAATCAGGAATTAAAGAGGCCACTTGGGAATTCGTGGTACCTCATTATTTTGCCCTCAAAACTGGTAAATACCAAGGAATTCGGTATGGTTGAGAGGTATGACCATGGAAATATGTACAACTGCTAAAGTGATGATTCTTAGGAGGGAAGAAGAAAGTCATGGTAGGATTGCATTACAGAACGAGGCTTAACGACCAAGAGCTTTTACAGTGGAGTCAAAGATAGAGTGGATGGAGGCATAATTGGAGTCCACAGAGTCTCGAGAGGCACAGTTAAGTGATAAAATAACAGAAGACAAAACAAGACTGAAGAGGGCATGATCAGAGTACACAGGGTCTTGAGAGATACAGTGATAGGGTGCATATTTACAAGAAAGATGGCAGAAGAGTAAAAAATGGCAGTTATGGACAGGCTTTAATTTAGACATGAGAAAGTTCTACTTCCTTGAGAGAGTGGTTGTTCCCTTGGCTACTAACTCTGAATGGGTAGTGAAGTCTAACTCATTTTAATCATTTAGGAGTGCAAAGGATATTGAGAAGTAGAGAAAGGAGATGGGACAGTTAGGGCGGGTGCCATTTGCTAACCACAAACTGTGAGCAAACAGCATAGATAAACAGCACGAACTATACACACATACATGCACACACACACACACACACACACACACACACATATATATATATATATATATATATATATATATATATATATATATATATATATATATGTGTGTGTATTTATAGATATATGCATAAAGATTCCAGAACACACAACTGTAGCAGCAAGACACATAAGCCAGAGAAATACAAGCATTTGCATGAGGGAAATGGATATCTGTTAATCTATCTAGCTATCTGTCTACTAGTCTTTTATGTTTCAACATATTTATCTAATTGATTCATTTACTTTCATGACATGGCATGCTGGTGCTTGAATAGAATCTGTCAATAGGAAAGTTGTCTAGGTACCCAAGAAAATTCCTTGTTTGTAGGTATTTTGTGAGTACTTAAATACATGATTTAGGGTCAAAGTGCATTTTTGAAAGGCAAAGCTCTGTTCATTGGAATCAAAATTAATGTGAGATCTGTAGGTGGTTATTACATAGATGGCTGACTGTTAAAAAACAGATGATCCTTAAGGTAAAGGATGTTTATCACAGGGATTGAAGGAATATGCCACCTAGTAGAAAGATTAAGGGATTTCAGCCTTCATGTAAAGAAAAACTTATTTTAATTAATGAAAATAGAATTTTTTAATGTGTGTATTAAAGCACTATTTCATACAAAATTGATGGCTTGTTATTGTTTGCCTTGTGGAAAGTCTGAATGGGTTGGTGTTGAACATTGCTGCTACAGTAAGGGGTTGGATAACCTGATTGGAAATAACTTTCATTCAAATTCAATTGTAAAGGTTTTGGCTGTTTTTTTTTAAGTCTTAGTTTTGAATATTTCTGTGTTTTTTAAGTTGTGAATTTAGATAATTTAATAAAAGTCTGTCCTATCCGCCTTTTGACAAATGCTGTGAGGTCTTAAACATGCACATAAATTATAACCTGGATAGCATCTAAGGAATGCAGCACCCCGTTATGCACTGTAGGGATGTGTTTAAATCCAGGCAGCTGCACTGAGGATAGAACATCAGAGTTCCCAGCTTGAGAAGTGTGTGTACTGCCTGCTAAATTGGCACTGGTTATAAACAATCCAAACGTACAGGAAACATTTAGATACTGACATGAAAAGAGAAAACCACATACACCATAAATGCAGAGAGAGAGAGAGAGAGAGAAAAACAGTAAAGACGAATGAGAGTACACTAATGTGAAATAATGAATTTGTTGGCAAACACAGCTTAATAATGTTATGATATTGGGGAGGTAGAGGCACATATAAGGGCCATAAATACAAATTAGTATTTGGTGAAATGGGGATACCTTTGACTGAGGACATTGAAATTATTTAAAATATGAGTGGTGATTATCCATAAATGCTTTCTAGTTGCTTGAGTTTGAACACTGAAGGCAAACCATAAGAACCACCAGGCTTTGGATACAGGTTACTTACCTGTTCCGATTTTCAGAAGAACACTGTGTTGTGGCTGCTTTTGACCAATGAAAAACAGATAAGGAAAGAGACTATGTGTCTGGGTATTAAAATATAAAGAATATTTTCTATTCTTTCCCCTAAATGTTGCAGAAACCATTTACTGTAAATGAAGTACATCATTGTTATAAAAATAGTACTGCAAAGTAGCACCTCACATATTTTTAATAACAGATGAACAAGCCATTGCATGAATCAGAATTATCATCTGTCCTTTGGAAAAAAGATCATGCTTCATTAAGAAATGACAAATGTTAGAGTTGTGAGTTTTAAAATGGAGACACAGAAGTTAGTACTGCAAGATTGCCAGTTTGTGGAACTCTTGACACACATCACTGAGGATTTGCGAAGCTGTATAAATCAGATATTCTTAACTATCATTAAGCACTGTACTACAACAGACAGGAGTATGAAATAGAACCAGTGTTGGAGTTAAGCAGGAGTGAGGCAAACGTACTACTGCAAGAAAAATGAATAGAAACACAGACAGCAGAGCTTGTGCAGTGAGGAGTAAAACCATAGCAAATGCAAAATCATAGCAAAGGTAATAGCAACCATATGAAGAAAAAGGTTTGACTGATTATGACCAGAGGACTGATTCACTGACTGAATGTTGTGTCTCAGCAGAAACCGTAACACAAAGGCTGGCTGACGGATTGTGATTCAGAATGGGTTCCAAATGATGCCATCATAAATAATTCACTGAATATTACAATGTGTTCACATGGCTGGGCAATGCTTGCTTATACTCTGCACTGTCACTCTCATAAGATGGGTACCACACCGATGGGTGTGTGGTAGCAGTTTGAAGGCCCTAGTATACTTCAGCTTGAGGGACCCTATAAAGCTATTCTCACATTGGCCTGATATTCCCTCATACATTTCTTTTCTTTATTTATTTATTTCAGTTTGCAAATCAAGAAGTTCTGAATGTGAAGAATCCATTTTTATTGGAGGCCCAGAAAAAAAAAACTCCAGGTGATTATTAAAAGCATAGATTGTTATAGACATGACAATTGTTTCAAATTCTAAATTATGTGTACTTTGTAGTGTAAATTAAAAATATTTTGGTACCTCAGCAACAAAGGGAATACTTTGTTTTTATAGTGAAACTAAGTATATATATACTTTACACTGATGCAGAGGGACCTTGGAATTAGTATTTTTGCTTTGTGGTAACTGAGGGTAGTGGTCCCTGTAAAAACAGTATGATTTTTGCTTAAAAATGAAAAACATACTTTTATGGGAGGGGGCAATTCCCCCCGCTAATTATAAATACTAACTCCAAGACTGCACAATCCCAGGCAAAGGGCATATTCTCCTACCTCAGGGATTTTTGTAATCTCACTTACCTGTTGACCATCTATTTAGTCTACCAAACTGCACCTGCTAAACAGTTGTTGAAGTTAATCACAGTCAACTAAATTATGTTGCAGTATAGAATTAATCCTGATTAGAATCAGAGTTTCATATCAATGTTTTAGAGAACAGACAGTTCTCCTTTGTCTTGAAACTCCTCAACAGTGAATTCTTCCTAGCCATAGTTCTGTTCAGAGTATATGGAAGTGGTGTTCTCTATGAGCAAGCAAGGAGGTAAGCTCTCTCCCACTACTATGCAGAGAGACTATGAAAGTTCGAGAGGGCTCCTTCAAGGCTAATGTATTATTACTTGTAGTCTGTATTCCAGATGACTCCATCTGCCTTGTACACAGACTAGGCAGGTGCATACAGATGCCTCTAGAGTGGTTCTTAAGTCCCCAAGTCACCCAAATGATATTGCCTGATCTGTAATTTGTTCATATCCTCCATTAACACCAGATACTGAAGTTATTTCTCACTGATTCCTCCCCAAAAGAGCTAAAATGCCCTGGATTAGACTTGGCCAAGAGGTCTGCTGTCTGCTCTTAGTCCTTCCTCTTTTTCCAATAAAACCAAGCATTTGTTCTAAAGGCCAGTATGTGTAAGGTTTCAGTAAATGCGGTCATAGCCGGCCTTAGGCATAGGCCAACTAGGCAGCCACCTATGGCACCACTGTAGCAGGGGCGCTTTTCCAGTATTTATCTGGTGTAGGTAGACCAGGATGGGGGCACCAGGTGGAGTCATGGTGGGCACCATGGAGCCCTTTTGCCAAGGGCACCAGTTAACCTAAGGCCAGTCCTGAATGCAGTTGCTGTTTACTGCTGCTGATGGATTTTGTTTCATGGATGTGTCATCACTTTTATTTTTCTTGCTGCTCTGTTTTGACTCCAGTATCACAAACATTGTGTTCTCAATCTACGTTTGACTACTGCAGTTCCTTTAATCATGAAGTCTCAGTAGTTTTTAGCTAGAGTTATTTTTTCTTTTATATTTTCTTCTTCATAATGGCCTTCCACTCAGAAAGCTCCTTGGAACAAGTAGCAAAAAATTCAGTTTGGGTTTAGGTCAGAGATATGTACCCCTTCCATCTGCAGTTTTTCCTGACCCTTCACTGCCTGCCAAAGCTTTCTGATGCTGGCCTTAACTATCCATCTTTTAATGTCCTCTTAGCAGCTGTTTAATTAACATAGCCTTTAGCCACTCATTACTTTAATAATGCCTGACTATGAAGCACTTTAGGCTGCATTTAGAGAACTGATTCCTAGTAAGAATTTTGATGTCCTTACAGTCTCCGCTGCAGTATTCTTGACTATATAGGATTCCCTGCTGTGGAAGCCTGACATCCAGCCAGTCTTCCAAAGACTTCAGAATTTTAAAAGTATAGCAAATGTCACTGTACACTCCCTGCATAATGTAGAGCATAAAGGTGATGTTCAGGCTTACCAAAAACAGAACTTCTTTGCCGCCTGTCTGAACATATCTTTTACACTGTTGGTCTGTTTACAGGGACTTCCTACATCTCTTTGCTGTTTCTGCAAATTAAGTGTGCTGTTGGGGATTTTTTTTTCTTGTTTTTGTTTTCCTTGAGGTTAATGTCATCCAGGAAAAGTAAATGCCAGCATGGGAGATAGATTCCCCATAGAGACCACCACAGTAAGTGTCTTTTTTGCTTAGGTGCTTCTCATGACCATATGTCTTGTCCTGTTTGTCTGATGTTTGTTTTGAAAACCCTTTACAGTCACCTTTCTTGCCTTTCCTTGTATCTTGAAAACCAATGTCTTAGGCTTCGTGCTAAAGATACTATGGAAGTAATCTCCCGTCCCAAGGGTCAGCCATTAGGGAAGAAGAAGGTGAAAAAAGTAAGACCGAAATCTTCTGGTGTCCAGCCTCTGCTAGGTGTTTCTCCTGAGGTCATTAAGAATCTGGCAGCTCACCAGGCTGTGTTAGATTTCTCTGCCATGACCAGTTTCAAGGCCAGTAAGGATCCAGCTGTCAGCATGACTGAACAGACTTTGCAGGCATCTGTTTCAGATGTAGAAATGGAACCATGGTTGATTTTTTTCTGAGGGTCCTAGGAGAGTTTCTCAGTTTCTAATTGTGGAAGAAGTTCCTGCTATGGTTCTCAACTGTTGTCCTGGATCTCAGCCTTCTCAGCATGCTCCCTTAAAAAAAGAAACACAAAAGTAAACGTGTTTCTTCTGCTTCTAGTGATCCAAAAGTGAGTGGCAGGCTTTTACTCAGGAGTTATTTTCTGCCTTAATGTCCTTAAAGCCTCTTCATGAAGTTTTCAGTTCCTGCTCCTCCTTGATCTGCTACTCCCCTTAAAATGCCTAGAGACCAGGATCCTTCTGAGGATGAGCCAGATTCTGCTGTCAAATTCCTAACTTATTCTACTCAAATTCTTTTTCCTTTGGACTATGGGCCAGAGGTGGAGGAATCTATTAGTCTTGATACTCCTTTTCAGAAAAATCCCCTTTGGGAACACATGCTCTAGGATGATGGATTTTTTTTAATTGGGATTGTACTCAGGTCTCTGATATCCATAACATGTACTATGAGTTGTTGCAGTTGGACTCTCCTAAACCTTTGGCTATTCATCTTGTGTTGGCTGCTTTACTGGATATTTTCTCCAATGAATATCTGGCACCTGATTCTCTCCACCCTACTCCAAAGAAGTCTGATAGGTTTTATAGGTTTCCTGAGGAGTGTTCTTTTTTTATATGTGTCTGTAGACTCTGATTAGCCATCTCAGTTGCTTCCTTTGCCCAGGTTATTGCCTCCTGACTAGCACAGAGGATCTATTATAGATAGCCTGGGAAAAAAGGTTTACACTTCTTCTACCCTAGCTTTTAGGGCTATTTATTATCAGACCCATATATCTAGGTATGTGTTGGCTCATCTTTCTTAGGCCTGTCAAATTATTTCTGATTTTCCAGACTCTGAGGGTAAAACTTATTTTCTTTCCTTGTTAGGGACTTCCTCTCAAGTTGTTCATCATTCTAGTAAATATAGTTATGAATTGGCAAATGCCTCTTCTAGGGTTGCTGTTTTTAGTTCAGTTATGAGGAGGTATTCTTGGCTTAGGCTTCATCATCTACCTGATGATATTAAAGCTTAGTTGATTGATGCTCATCTGGATTCTAAACTTTTGTTTGTGGAAGCTGCTGCTGGTTTGTTTAAGTCCCTTCAGGATAAGGATATGGCCTTACGGGTGTTTGTTTCTCCTGTGCCTAACTTTTAGAGAAACTACCATGCTAACTGTTGCACAAAATAAAAAGTTGCCTTGTAGCAAAAGAGAAACAACCACCAGTATATCCAGCAAATTTAATGAAACTCTGACATCTCGGCCAAAGCCTTCAAGGGGTATAACACAAAGTAAAAAACTTGCCCCATATATACACATATAAATACATCTATTAAGCAATCATTAAAGAAGTACTCTCCAACTACATTCTTCATGACAGTTAAAAGGTATGGTGTCTTATCATTCTCAGACATCATGTCTCCCTTAAGACTACATATAGAACCATTGAAAACTGAGTCCACAATTTAAGTATATGTACATATATTGGCAAGCAATCTCTATGTCTCACCACAAGTAGTGACACCAACAAGTACAACAACCCTGGGTCACCTTGAGTTATCCACACACATATCGCAACCTGTACAAATTGTAATATATAATGTTGTGTTCTCCCTCATGGAGTGGGCCAGTCAATGGTTCTCACAGGCTTGCTTATCCAAATGCCAACACATGACTAGACTCAGTAAATATATTGTTGTCATATAACTAGGCTACCAAACAATATTTGTCTGCTAGGCTACTAGCCTGAGATGGCACTATAAGCCAATGTGACTATGCAGCCCTCCCAATCTGTTATTGAATGCATGCCTTGATTATGTAATTTTAGTATAAGTTCACCTGCAGTCCTATATAAACCAGACTTGTGCTGTGGTGCATGCATTAAATGCTCTGCTCTGTAGTCCGTAAACTTAGGTAGAGATTCTAATCTCACTGGAGTCAAGTGTGTGTGTGTGTGTGTGTGTGTGTGTGTGTGTGTGTGTGTGTGTGTGTGTGTATGTATGCATAATCCCAAGTTGAATTGTGTACCCCACACTGAGTTCACAAATGGCATGGTTTTGTACTGTTTTGCTGCTTGCAAAAACACCCAGTTGAGGCAGGTCTCCAACCTGTTGTGCCCAACATGGTCTGCTGATGTCATCTAGCATAAGGTTACCTACAGTGCTGTTAAAATTAGACTTATGCTGTGGCATGGTCATTAAGTTCTCTACTCTGTACTCCATAAACATAGATAGGTAGGGGTTTGAATCTCACAGCAGTCAACTCTCTGTGTGTGTGTGTGTGTGTGTGTGTGTGTGTGTGTGTGTGTGTGTGTGTGTGTGTAAACCCAAGTGGAAGTGTGTATCCCACACTGAGTTCACAAATGGCATGGCTTTGCACTATGTTGTTGCTTGCACAAACACCCAGTTGAGGCAGGTCCCCAAACTCTTGTTCCCTGTGTGGCCTGCTGATGTTATCTACCACAAGATCACCTGCAGTTCTGTTAAAATCAGACTTGCACTGTGGCATGTGCATTAAGTGTTGTGTAGTCTGTAAACATAGATAGGAAGGGAGTCAAATGCCACTGCAGTTAACTGTGTGTGTATATAAACCTTAGTGGAAGTGTGAATCTCACACAGACTTCACAAATAGCATGGTTTTGCACTGCTTTGGTGCTTGCACACATTTGAAGCAGGTACCCAGCCTCTTGTGCCCCACATGGCCTACTGATGTCATCTACCATATGATCACCTGCAGTCTTGTTAAAATTTAGCTTGTGCTGTAGCACATGCATTAAGTGCTCTGCTGTGTAGTTTATAAACATAGATAGGAAGGAGTTCAAATATCACTGCAGTCAACAGTGTTTGTATGTGTGTGAGTTGCTGCTGGGTATTATACAGAACTTTCCTTTTGTGTTCCACAGACACTGCTGATGTTATCAGCTATATCAGATTATTGGATATTTTATGTCACAACAGCCATGGTCACATACTGACATGACAGATGTTTAGGTGTCACCTCATCCCATAAGATAAGCAGTGACATTACAGTTATTCTATGTATAAACATCATGACATCTGTTTGCAATGGTGATGTACATATTGACACATTAGGTCACACATGAGTCCATGTGGACTATGGTTATTGCAGATGTTACTGTGGTCTGTATTGAGGGTAAGGTACAGGTGTATAAGACCCAGGGGAGGTGAAGATATGCTTTACAGGGGAGAGGAATGAAGGTCAGCAGGACTAAGACAGAGCATATATGTGTGACTGAGAGGGACAATACAGGAATGGTTAGAATGCAGGGAATACAGTTAGCAAATGTATATGATGTCAAATACTCTGCACCATCAGTTCAGAGTAATGATGAGTCTGGAAGACAGAGCATGCATGGTGGAGTCTGTGGAGAAGAGTGACAGGAGTGATCTTTGACAAACGGGTGCCAAAAACACTGACATGGAAGGTCTACAAGATTTTATTGAGACCAGTTGTGTCATATGGGTCACAGATGGTTCCACAGACAAAAAGGCATGAGCCATAAGAGGTGTTGGCAGGGTAGTAGATGTTATGGTTTGCATTGTGTGGGCCGAGGATGGACATGAGTATTAATCATATATTACAGTGTCGGCTCAGGCTGTATATTTTGTAGATCAGGACCTAGTGGTAGGATTGTGCTGGTTTGGACATGTGCTGAGGAGTGTTGCTGGGTATATTTGGGAAAGGATGCTAAGGATTTAGCTGCCAGGTATGAGGAAAACAAAGAAGGCCTAAAATAAGGTGTATGGATGTGGTGACAGACCAAGATGCAAAGAATGGTTAGAAATTGAAGCAGGTCATCTGCTGTGGTGAGACCGAATGGTACTGTCCAAAATAATAGGCAGAAGAAGATGCCATCTCTTTCTGCAGAAACCCCATCTCTTTCTGCAGAAACCCCATCGGTGCACCCTTGGCATGGGTATGCAGTAGGAGTATGTATGCATACTCCATGATGCCCTGTCTACACTTTAACACAAATGTATACACACAGGCGTGCCTGATAGGATCAATCAAATATTCTCTGGAAAATACAAACCACAGCAGTGTATGTCTGTCATAACTACATTATACTGTATGTAATGGAAGCTGCTGTTTATTTTTATTTATTTTTATTTATTTTATTTATTTTACATTTGTTGACCGGGCTAGTCTAACTGGATATATGTCTATTTTCAGTAGAGGCCCGGGGAGAAAAGCTCCACATAAAACAAACAGCACGTTAAAAATTCAGTTTCAAGGCATTAAACTTCAATTAAAGATACTAGTCATACAAAATGTGCTGCAAGGTAAATAAGCATATGTGATATAAGAAAGTAGAACAAAATAAAACACCCCTTTATTTTTTTTTCCAATCACTGTGGGAAGGAAGTATTCAGAAGGATGAGGAGATTCCAGAACAAAGTTTTAAGTAAGGACCAACTGTACAGACTAGTTTAAAGAGAACAGAGTTGGGAGAAAATTAGTTGAGGGTAGTAACTCAGAGCGACAGGGGAGAAGTTCATTATGTCTATCTTGGGTAGAATAAGTCCAACATAGAGGTAGTGGACTTGAAAACTGAGTAGAGGTGGAATAGCAAAGGAAGAAATAGATGATAATGATAATCGGATGAGAAAATCTTAGTCTGGGTTAGTACACAGACATAGCCAGTGGCTAGTAAGATATAATTTAAGGTTCTTTTTGAAAAGTGTAGTAGAGGAGAGAGAGGTAAGTTCAGAAGGAAGTAGGATCCAGCTTTTACCCACTGCATTGGAGAAGAGGGAATCACCTGCTTTATTGTAGGGTTTATGTATAGATACCAGTAGTTTGTTGGCTGAGCGTAGATTTGTAAGATTGTTATATGTACTGATAAGATTTGTAAAAATTGGTGTTCTACCTGGATAATAAAGGCTTTTATGGGTTTATGCTGTTTAAAAATACAACATTGGGAAACCAGGTGTGGAAGGCAAATCTCCTCAGCATAAACATGCAAATAAGACACCTTCAAGAACCCACACAGAGTAGGGGCGTGGCTAGCATGGTCATGGTGTAGCATCAGATTTCACAAGCTCCACTAAAGAAAATATATCTTTACTGGAAATTTGTTTCATATCAAGAAGAAGTGGATTTATTTTTGCAGAATTTGATAGTATTCAACATTCTCTTCAGGAATATCTACTTATAAATTGAAATTGGTTATAATTTCTAGTCATAACCTTCATCTGAACAAATACTTCACTTCTGGGAGATTTTCAACATGAGTTATACTAAGGCAAACAACCAGGATTCCAGTATAAAAAAGGAACTACAGACTTTAATAACAACTATTCAAGACCTCACAACTAAGATTGATATAATTGACTGTAAAATAGACAACTTTAAAGAAAAACTACCAAGCAGATGGATATGCTTCATGAGGATTTAAAACAGCAAAAAATTCAAATTACTAGTATTGAGGAGTCATTAACAGACTTTGAGGGAAGATTGCCTGGAAATGAAAACAACATAGAATTTTTGCTTAAACAAAATACTTCATTACAACATAAACTCGATGATCTAGAGAATAGATCACGCCGGAATAATATAAGGATTTTTGATCTTCAGGAAAATATAGAAGGAAACAATATGTCAGGTTTCCTTAACTCATGGCTGCTAAAAGTTCTAGAGTTACCAGAGGCTCTATCTTTTGGTATAGGGAGAACAGATCTGTTTCTCACATCAGGAAACAGTACCAACAGGAAACAATCTAGATCTGTCATAGTAAAATTTCTATCATCTTCAGATAAAGACTTAATTCTAAAAACAACCTGGTCAAAATCACCTTTAAAATACAATGACTCTATCATTCGCTTCGATAACGACTATTCAACAATGGTAATTACCAAAAGAAGGGGTTTTTTTAAAAATCTACAGATTAAGACTCACCTCTTGTTTTCAGCAAGGCTGAAGATTTTTCTTCCTGATGGATCTTTATTGTTTGAGGATCTTGATTCTGCTGTGACATATGTTAAAAACCACAAATTACTGGAAAAAATAGAAGAGATGGAGTGGGCTAACCCTTCTCTTAAAAGAATGGCTCCTAAAACTACATGGAAATCTACTGAAAAACAAAAGAGACTAAAGAATAAATGAGAAATACAGACCATTTATAAGACAAACTACTATTGTGGACTATGCTTTTATTAACAAGTCTGTTTTGATATGTTATAAATGCAAGGTAAGTTTTGCACTGCTTTTCATATTTTGCATATATATATATATATATATATATATATATATATATATATATATATATATATATATATATATATATATATATATAATGTTTTATTCATAACTTAATTTGGTGTAATATAACATACTTAATATACCATCAATATATTTATAATTAACACTTTAAGTATTCATTTTATATCAGTAAGCATACCATATAAAAATGCATTACCTCAGTTTCTGCTTCATAGCATATGATACTACTTAGCTGTATATTACACTTTAATTTTGCACAGCTATAATATATACAGTTATAAATATTTAATATTCTATGTAAGATAAAATGAAGGGATACATTGGAAAATATAAAGGAAGGAAGGATGGAGGGGGGAAGAAAAGAAGAAAAGTTTTTTTTTATATACATTTAATTTCTTGTATGTATACCATAGTATACATAAGTCTCTCTAAACTTAAAGTAATATTGTATAACATACTCAAAACTTTCTTCTCTCTTCTAATTGCACTTTATTTGTCATAGAGAATAACATATTCATATAACAGTTTCCATCTCACTTCTAATCATACAGTACTGGTCAGCACTGAGCATAAACTGTTTTACACCCTCAGGTTAAAACAAGAATTCACAATGTAATTATTAAATATGTACATGATGTACATTTGTTCAGGATAGGTAAATGTTGGGAAGGTAGTGTAGTATCTGTGGGTTTAATTGCCAATGCATGCATTAGTTCTGAGAAGTTGGGAGATGTTATATGTGTTTCTATTACAAGGCTTATTATTTATATATTAATCTAAACTCTAGGGAATATATATAGTTAAAAATAAACATAGTACTTTTAAATGACAAAATAAAGCAGTAAGAAAAGTTACAACTTTAACAATAAAGAGTGGAGCTTTTGTCTCTTTCAGTCCAGTGTTTTTTGGTTATTAGTCTACTTTCTTGGACTGTTTCCTTGTTTTTGGTTAAAAGTTGCAACATTACTTTCATGCTTTGTTTGAAAACTTTTTTTTTTATTTTGATGACAGTTTTGCAGTTTCTAGTATGGGAAACAGCTATATGCTGATTCACATGTATAAAACATTTTTTTTACTGAAACTCGGCTGTTTCCCGCCGAAAAAATAAGGGGGACAACTTTGAACATTCTCCTTAACTCACGCAGTGCTCTCATGAGCTAATTATTCATTTGGAAAACTTTCTCCAGTTTGTGGAATCATCTCTTCTCTCCCTGAACTCCCTCGATGATGTGAAGCAGCTGGATGATGTCATCACCGTGCAACGAACCTTTCCAGGAAGTGCAGAACTGTATTTTGACTGTAACTTGGTTTAGCAGTCTTTTTTGTTTTAAATCAACTGGTATTTACTTAAAATAATCATTTATATGGTCGATGACAAGATTACATATTACAATAACATAATATCTACATTTTTTTGTGACATAAAGAAAGGATTACAGAACAGATAAAGGAAGAAAATGTAAAAAGAAAAGAGGTGAGAGAGGAGATGGTTATGAGAGAACTGTGTGAGTATTAAAATGTAAATATCTATGTGCTTTATTCTTAGACCCTACAAGTGTAAATACTGATGGTAACATTCATTTTTGTATGTATGTATGTATGTGTGTATGTATATATATATATATATATATATATATATTTATATGTATGTGTGTATATGTATATATATATATTTATATGTATGTGTGTATATGTATATATATATATATATATATATATATATATATATATATATATATATATATATATATATATATATATATATATATATATATATATATATGTATATATATATATAAATATATATATATATATATATATATATATATATATATATATATATAAATAAATAAATATATATATATATGTATATATATATATATATGTATATGTATGTATATATGCATATGCATAAAATATATATATGTGCAATCTTTATATTTAAGTGTCATAAGTAAGGTTATGCATATCATTTCAGAGTGTCTGTTTGCATAGCAAAGAATTGAATAACAAAAGTGGTATACTAAAAAGAACTTTACAAACAGATATGTTATTCTGCCACTAGTGAAAGCGGTTATATATTCATGTGTTTATAGTGACTACATCCCATTTGGGGGTGATACAATGTTTATTTAAATGACATACTGTTTATAATTACACCTACGTCCTCTAAATAGTCATTCTAAATATAACTATTTACACGGGATCCTAACTACGTTAGCCTTGTTTTACTTTTTTTTTTCTCTCTCTCTCTTCCCTCTCGTGTTCATGTATATAAGTTAAATAAAGGGAAGAGACGAGAGTTGCAAACATGTTAATACAAAATAGAATTACATTTAAACAAACCATGGTTTGAACAATAACACTGTACCCTGGATAACGTATTATATCTGATAGCCTAACAGAAATGTTGTTTATACACACAACCTCTGTTATCTATGTTAATAGTAAGGCAGTGGGCTAAATTACTTAGTCCTTTTAAATAATCTGTTAGACATTTGCCTTATTTTAGAATGTAAATCATATCTTGAATCTATTAGGTTACGTAGGTTTCTTATTAGATATGATATCTATGAATGTATAAACCTTACAGATAACACTATATTAGGACAATTAATGATTTCATTAGAATTTGGTTATCTCAATGTTTCTAACTTAAAGTATATAAAGTATGTTATTAGTGGAGTTTGTACTCTGTTGTTACAGTTTAGGGGTTGATCTCAGTGACAGATGTCATTGGGATTAGGAGGTTATAACTCCAGTTGGGTAGCATTAGGGCATTTGTTTTTATTTAGTGTATGTAATAATTTTTTTTTTTTTAAATATTTTTTTGACATCCAGAGTAGTTTATTTACAGAAAATATAGAGAATAAAGCTCAAGTAATACATTTTTTCCCAAAGACATAAGATTTAATATTTTTACTAGGAACAAATTCATTTTTTGCGGAAAATTTCACTTTATACATATGATATTGATATGTTACTAACACATCTTTCAGGTACAATTACATAATATGACTATGTTGAAAGGTATGTCACTTAACATAAATGGTTTGAACAATCTGTATAAAAGAAGTAATTTATTTAAATATCTAGCTTTTCATAAACCTAATATAGTATTCTTACAAGAAACCCATTTGACAAAAGATACTTTTAAATTTCTAGATACAAATAAATATACAAATACAGTAAGCTCTGAGTGTATGAAAAAAAAGAGGTGTAGCAATATTGTGGAACAAAACATTACCATTGCCTAGAATAATCAAAACATACAAAGACAATAAAGGTTTGCTTTGCTTGGCTGTAATTGAGATGGGTAAGAAACTATGTACATTAATAAACAGCTATTGGTTACCTGGTATTGGTATTAATACTATTAGACACATATTGAATCAAATAGTTTCACTATCTGAGGGACATATCACTATGGCAGGTGACTACAACTGTATCTTAGACCCTAAAGATACAATCACTTCAGGAAAAAGAAAAACTACAGCACAAGCTAAACAACTTATAAATTTCATAGACTTATACCTACTCAAAGCCATACATCATTTTGTGGATCATAACTTATTACAATACGTGTTCTATTCTAATAGATATAAAACATATTCTAGAATTGATAGAATATTTCTTTCCACACAGATAATGAATAACCTGACCAAAATTATATCCTGCCCAATCTCGGGCCATAATACTATCATATTTGAACTTAATATTAATAACACTCATAGTGTCCAAATTAAAAGGATTCAAGCATGTCTCACACAACTTAAGGATTTTCAATTATGCATAACAGAAGAGACACAAAACTTCATTAATATAAACTCGGCATCAGACACACATGATATATTTATTTGGGATGCCCTAAAAGCATATTTATATGGACAAATAAACAAATGGTTTCATAATTAGATGAAAATATGGGTTAAAGATATAAGATTACTACAGGATAAACTGGACTCACTATACACAAAAAATAAAGGCAACCTGTATTCAAAGAATATAAGGGATGAGATATACAAACTAAAGAGGAATATAGATCTGTCCTACATCATAAAACAAAGATAATACTAGAAAAATATAGGTTTCTTGCTTATTCTGTAAATCCTAAACATCTATCAAACCTTAAGAATAAGACCAAAAGATTAAATAAATATAATTATATTAAAGAAGTACATTCTGCAAAAAAGGAATACTGTGGTGGTGGTGCTGCGGTAGCATTGTCACCTCACAGCAAGACGTTGTGCCGTTCGATTCTCAGCTAGAGTGTTTTCTGTGTGGAAACATGCGTGAATGGGCGTACCTTTGTTGAAGGTTGTGTTCAGGGCTGGCAAACTCGGCACATAAAAAATCTACTGCCAATCATTAGCGGACCGGAGTTCCGCTGTGGCGACCCCTAACTGGGAAAAGCTGAAAGACAGAAATTCTGCAAAAAAGTAAAGAGAAGTACATAGTATGCAAGATATATTAGAAGAGTTAAGCTGTCACTTTGATGAAATTAATCAATCCACACAACAAATTCAAACACAAGATAACATGAGATTATATTAACAAGAATATATATAATAAACTAAACAGACAACAAATTGAAGTTATTGATAAACAAATTACTTTATCAGATATACAAAGTCAAATAAGTAAGCTTAAACTAAGCAAAGCTCCAGGTAACGATAGAATTATTCCTGAAATATATAAGATAATGCCCAAAATGGCTATTTCCTTACTACACAAAGTATATAATCCGGCCCACAATGATAATATTACACCCCCATCCTGGAAATATACATTTATAGCCCCTATTTTAAAATCAAATAAAGACCCAAAATTTTGTTCTTCATACAGACCAATATATCTACTGAATATCGATTATAAGATGTTTATGAATATATTCTCAGAAAGATTGAAGAAATTCTTACCCCACTTAATAGACGAAGACCAGACAGGATTTATAACTAACAGAAGTACTTTTGATAATATAAAACGAACCCTAGCTATTATAGACTTCTCACAAAGGAAGAAAAGGAACTTATCATTAATTAGTCATGATATTAATGTGGCCTTTGATTCTATTAACTGGATCTATCTATTTACTCTTTTGGAATGCTTACATTTTTCATTAATTTATTAATCCTCTAAAACATTTATATGAAGAAACCTATGCATATATCAAAATAGGGTCATATATTTCCAATAAAATATCTATTGCAAAAGGCACCAAACAAGGATGTCCTCTCTTTACTCTACTATTTACTTTGATCATGGAACCCTGGGCAAATGAAATAAGAAACAAAAAAGAAATAGAGGGTTTGGAAATGGATAAAGACAAAATAGCCAAAATCCAGCTGTTTGCGGATGATGTTCTTATCACCACAAAGGGAAATGACTCCTCATTCATGTCATTATATGAATCAATTAAAACATTTCAAATGATGTCTGGTCTATCATTCAATGACAAAGCAAACATTCTACCTATATATCCTAATAATAAAAAAATAAAAAAAGGATGATAGGAAATAATACATATCACATTGCTAACGCAGATCAAATCACATATCTTGGAATCATTCTTGCCAAAGACATTAAATCAATAATTCAATTAAACTATAACAAATGTTTACAAAATATCCAAGAATTATTTTCAAAATGGAATACAATAATATTTACTACTGAAGAAAGACTAACCATTATAAAAATGATAATTCTACCTAAAATCTTATACATAATACAATCCATTCAAATTCTACCCTCAAAAAGGTTTATAAATAAACTAAACACTTTAATACTAAGATTCTTTTGGTCACAAAAAAAAACTAGAATTACTATTAATCAACATACTAACAGCTGGAAGAATGGTGGAATAGCTTTCCCAGATCTAAATCTCTATTCGATTTCTGCTATAATCAGATCAGTTTTTCAACTCTTAGATATAACCTATTTAGCTAAATGGAAATCTCTATGGGAAGTGTCAGCCATGAAACTTATAACGAGACCAACAACATATCAACTAGAATTCATAAACACACCTTTTATATGGATCTTAAAAGAATATTTTATCACACATACTAATCCTAATCATGCTGACAGTTACATACATAATATTATAATTAACTTTAGAAACTTTATATATAAGCACGTTAAATATAAAGACTACTTTTTTATTTCCTATAGCATATACACAAGAGACTTTTGTTACCTCAGATATTAACAAAATTTCTCAAATGAAAAACAATGAACTCAAATATTGGTTCCTGCTAACTTTTGAATACACAACTAGTTCAATGGATCATATTATACAGGAATATAAACTTAATAATTCCTCATGGTTAGATATACAAACATTTATACTATATCTTGATAATAAGCTGAAACTAGCTTCACCAACTAGCAAATATAACATCAGAATATTATTACAATTTCTTCAATCAACATTATTATACCAGCATACATATACAGGTAGTCTCTTCTTTATTTATAACCTTTTAAGAGAATAAACATTTTCTTGCACACATAACCACTGGAGTTATTATAGTTTAATTACTTATAATTCCCCAAGTGAGCAAGATAAGGTTAATATGCTACAATCTGCTGGGAAAACATAATTTTCTCTGAAATGGAAGATTTATACATGGAGATTCATGAATAGATCCTTTTATACACCACAAATAATGGACAAAATGAATAAAAAACAAAAGATCTCTATTAGATGCAACTCTAATTTAGATATTAACTGGGCACATATGTTTTTTAACTGTCCAACCTTAAATATATTTTGGAATAAAGTGAATGACTTTTTACAAGCACTTTTTTCAGACAACTTCATATTAAATAAATCATTATTATTATTTAATACACCTGTTCCACAATGTGTTAGGAAAGTCAAATACTCTATGGACTATATTGGCAGTGGCTAGAAAGATCATAACAAAAAATTGGATTTCAAAACATCCTCCGAGTTTACTAATTTATTAAAATAAGTTAGTCATTTACAGATAAGAACCATAACCTCTAGAACATCTAGAAAGACATATGAATATCATTTATGGGTTAACTTACAAAATATGTTAGAAAGAAATGATCATTTTGCATAAATGTAATTGACTTTCCTTGTCATTCATGAGAACAAGTTACAAAAGGAAGGTTATAGTGTATGTTAATGTATAAATACTGGATGTCTATGTACATACTTTAGTTTGTTTGCTTTGTTATTCATATATTTATATTTAAATGCTATAAATGCATGTTATCAATTTGTAAATCTATAATGTAAATTATCTTATATATGTCTATGTGATTGCTTTCATTATAATCAAAATCAATAAAACTGTTAAAAAAAAAAAAAGAACCCACACAGACCAACCATGC
This sequence comes from Protopterus annectens, assembly GCF_019279795.1. NCBI lineage: Eukaryota > Metazoa > Chordata > Ceratodontiformes > Protopteridae > Protopterus > Protopterus annectens. Next base: position 1,791,820,117 of record NC_056737.1, read on the forward strand.
TAGGCCTTTTATATCCAGGGATAACCAGAAGGCTTTCTTTTTGTACATCTGCAAACTGATATAACTCAGTTGTAGTTGAATCCAGTTGCGTATGTTAGCACGCACACTGACCCAGTGTAACTACCAAACCTGCTTGCAGTCACATTTGGCTGAGAAGAGTGCCCCTGCTACCACCACACTTAATACCAACCATGTGTAACACATCTCCTCTGAGCTGTGGTATATACAATGAGGAAGGCATCACTGCCCTTACCAAGACTAGGTGCACAGTCTCCATGGCACCAGATGGAATTCCAGCCTGTGTTTGTTCTTCATGTGCTTTAACAGTGAGCTACTCCCCTAGGCCCCATATTCAGCCACAGTCTGAATACTGCTGTTGTCCATACTGAATGGAATACAGTTACCATTTTCCAAATGCAGAGGAGATGACTGGCAAAATACAAGTGTAAATAAGAACCATAAATATATGCAACCTCTTCTATAAGGCAATGGACACAGGTTGCATGCATCTCAGACACAAGGAAATAGGTGATCTCCAAATACTAAATGTTCTGGTTATGTGATCTCAAGGGTATCTTGTGGCTGCAGAACCAGTTGCCAGTCATGTCTGTGACCAGAGAAAAACTCAGGGTCAAAGATCTGCACACATCCTATTGTAACTTGGCCAAGGCCTTCAACACAATCTAACAGTTGTTGGCAGAGGGACACTAACCAAGGTGAATATGAAATACTAGGTTAGCAGCTGGTTTTCCAGAAGGATAACAGACTAAATACATTCAATTGCAGTACGAGAATTCACCTCAGGCAGCAGACTTATCACCTGTGTGGTAACAGAAGTGTCAATGCTGTGTCTCCTCATGTTTAACATATATGTCTTAGAAGTCATGAACAAAACATAGGTTCTGTAGCACTAATGACTGCTGACAAAGGCATGGGGTGTTACATGAACTGCATATAACTGCACAAGCATACCGTGTGGTAATAATACATTTTCCTGAGTATTATATAATAACCATGAGTACAGTATTCCACACTTCTGTATTGATAAATCTTGGAATACATGTCAACTGCAAGCTGGGTCTACTGTGAGGAGGTACACATTCTGCATTATACATCTGAGGAGAAATACCATTACATCATGGGTTGGGAGGTTGGCCTAATGGTTAAGGTGTTTGCCTTACAAACACAAGGTGGAGGGTTTGAGTCTCGCAAGGGATAATTGGATAGACTTAAAATGGCTTACAAGGGCAGTTTGCCTAGTACTAATCTATGAATCTATGACTCAATAGCCAAAGATGGTAGCAGTCCCCTATAATCATCCCTAATAGGCTGTATAAAAGAATATCAACCACCCTTGGAAATGTATTTTATTGAACACATCCAACAACTTGACAGACTTCTGACATGTCTGGTAGTAAAACATCAGAGGGTCTCTAACGTGTCCTGTCTGGGCAGAATGACATATCTGTCACTGTGTGCAGTATAATATAGATAGCTTTGAGGCAGATTATGTATGCCTTAGAGGGCTATCTGTGTCCAAAATTGGATGGAAATGCTGCACATGGGTAAATAATGTTGGATACCAGTTACCTGTCCTAGGGACCTCAATGTACAGTATGTTATATATAGGACATGCTGGAGAAACAGCTACATCTCTCAAAGGTCATCTCTCATTTGAATTAGGCTTCACAGGTTCATAGATTAGTACTAAGCTAACTGCCTTTGCGAGCCATTTTAAGCCTAGCCAATATTCCCTTGTGAGACTCAAATCCTGCACCTTGTGTTTATAAGGCAAACACCTTAACCATTAGGCCATGCTCCCAACCCCAATCAAATCAATGTCAAGCAGAGCACCTCCATTACCTTTTAGAATGGCAGGCTGGATGACTTGCTGTGAAAACATTATCTGCCAAGGATCACTGCTGCTTCAGTCCTGGACATGAGTGTTCCTTGCTAGACAAAACTTGGCCATGCATTATATCTGACTGTTGATATTATATAGTGATGGAATGGCTGTGCTTCTAAACACCACCAGGTCAATATCCTAGTCACATCCTATGAATCTTGGAACCTATGGTGATGTACATGCAAACAGGAACATTATTACTGTATTACCGTTTTGATGAGATTTTTCTTCCATGCTAACATACAGTCCTGAGATCTGAATCTGATGGGTCGACTTTGGTTGTTCACCTATACATTTGTACTAAACAATCCTTCAAGAGAAAGTTAATGTATTAATGTCACACATTTAATTGTCAGAATTCACAGCCCTTACAGAAGCATCCACTATAAAGTAGATTTATTATTACGTTAGCAACTGTCTAAATGGATATGTCCAATCTACATGACATGTACATTTATAAGTTTAACATCACAACTGGAGGCTAATAACATCATGTTAATATAGATAGTCACCCTATGCATCAGACATGTAGCTTTAATATCCCTGAATCTAAAAGATGGATGACAGGGATGTGGCACAGTTATCATCATTTGCACAGGGGGATGTGTGGAGGGTGCAGGAGGTCATGGTTGACAAAAAAGACTGGCAATTTTGTGTGTGCATGAGTGTGTGTGTGTGTGTGTGTTTGTGTGTGTGTGTGCGTGTGTGTGTGTGTGAGAAAGCAAGGAAGAAGGCTTGATGGACCATGTAAATTTTGCATGTGTGTCTGTAGGTGCTCTTAGTGTGACATTGGTTGTGAGTGTTGGCATGAACACAGCCAATTTCAGTGCTAAACCTACAGGCCTGTATGTCAGACAGCTGTGAGCTGTGCATGCTACAGGTGACAGTTCATCGTCTCTGTCCCCAAACACAAGAACTGGCTCTGCCAAGAGCTGCACTGGCACCTCCATGCCCAAGGTTAGATGCTGTGCTACTACCTGAAGGTAACCAATGTCTGCTGGATGTGCTCCCTTCATGGGAACACCCAGGACCAAGACTCCATGCCCTGCTATGTCTGGGTGTGATAGCACACTCTCTGATGGAGCAGTGGATGTACTGCCACTCAGAGAGCATGATCAGGTATGACCACATTGGCTCTCAGCAGGTGTAGTTGCTGACCTATGCCCATGAGGCTAATGCTCCCCCTCCAAGCAGATGTTCCATCACAATGTGTATTCCATGACAGATACACAGTGCTCCCTCACAGACACATCCCATTCCAACTTGTCATTCAAATGATCCACAGAATCAACAACATGGTGGAGGCAGTCACGGAAGTCAGACTGTGATTCATCTGTAAGCCTGAACATTCACCTGAAGTTCCTTTCTGAATGTGGTTGTGCCTCTATGATGGCCCTATACATATGTTGAGTGACACATGATGAGACAACTGCAACAAGTTGGGCAGGGACAGCAGCCTCCTCTGAGCATCCTTATCAGTCTGCCTGTGTGGCACGTCACCAACTATTTGGCTATGGCCAGTGTCAATATTCACTGAAGCAGCAGTAGTAGCCACGCTTTCCTGCTCAATGTCCTTCCCCTCCCACTGTCTAATATCTAAGGTCTTGGCGGACTGAGTATGCATAGGCTGTGCCTGGTGATAATGAGTGGGGTCGCTGAATGTCAATCTCTGTGTCAGAATCAGCCTCTACAACTGACAGCTGTGCCTCACTTTTGCCACCATCATCATCAGAATCTCACATCAGGTGGAGTAGGGGACACAGACCATCCTCAATGTTCACCTGTGATAAAAGGAAGGAAAACAGGAATACATTAATACCTGCACTACTATGCTACAATATATGTTAAGCAATATAGATTGCTATCACTGTTACATACATTCATACCTCTCAACCTCTTATGGCAAGGAATGTGAACAAAGCCATGAATAATGGGTGGATAAAGGCCCAAGAATAGGTATCATTGTGACATATTGCCCTTACAAACCCAGAATGGTGATATAATAGCAGGTATTGCTTCACTGTGACATTAATGATTGGTATGCATTTTTAATGTGAAATTTGTAATTATGTTATGTCTGCACTCTATAATGACCTGTCAATAGTTTGCAACTCAATCACTATGATCTTACATATGGGCCAGAGGTATGAGTCTCACATCTGGACATTCTGCAAATATCTGTACAGCTGACAAGTATGCAGACAGTACAGCAAGCCATACAACAGGCCTGAGATGACACTATAGGAGATATGGTTGAATATTTCTACACTACTGATGTAAATGTATTCTGCTTACCAACTGCAGGAGGAATAGATCTCTGGATTCTCAATGGTTCTGGAAAAAAAATGATGGGACAGGTAATGGCAACAGCAACACATTTAACAGTATAACAGGGGGTAATACTTTCAATAATCTATATCGACCTTAACTGCAATGTTAAAAATGTGGCTGGAAAACTCAAAATGACTTGAAAACTCCATTGAACTTAAATACACCCACCAGAAAAGCTAAGTGCCACACATCAAAACTATAAACACTATTACACAATGAATTCAACAGTATTCTACCGATGATCTAACAAAGCCTACCTGGAATCCCCTTCTGAGATGCAGGAGTGGCACCCATGTCCAGAACATACTGATTGATGGGCTGCTGGGAGCTTTCCTGAGTGGTAGTTTGCCAGGAATTCCTCAGTGGAAGTGAGTGGTTGTTATGCTGCAGACCCACCACTGGTGACATGACGATCACCTGCCACTTCAGCAGCATGCCTCCTTGCAGCACAAATCATGTCAGTGACTCTGTGTTGCATCTTCTCATAGCTGCGATTTTGATGACCAGCATTTAAATTTCATACAAAGTCATCCCAAAAGGTTGCACATTGCGACATATTGGCCCTACCCCTAGACATAAGGACGACATGATGATGCCTGAAAGCTTCAATGACGAGGTCATTCTCCAACTCTGAAAAAGGTGGCCTATGCCAAGCGGCCATGTTATTTACTGAAAGACAAAATTAATGATAACATATAAGGATCACATTACTAGAAATAAACTGTTTACAGATAAGGCAGTATCGAGAAAGCTCTCAGTATTCACCACTTGGTTACACAGTTCCACAGTGGTCAACATATGACATGGGGGCTACAAAACACGACAATAGCAAGACAAACATATCTTGTGTGTCCCATAACAGTCACTTATGCTCACACACCCAAAACAACAGTCCATTCTGTGTTGTCCTATGTCAAAGACTCAACACCCCTCCCTGCCCCAAATAGATATTATAACAGGCTAAGGGGCAAATGTGCTAACCAAACAACAGTGTAAAGTCAAAATGCTATCAAAGGAACAGTCCATGAAACTGAAACATGTGTACATAGTTATCACACTGCATTAGACATTCAGCCTACTATACATCCTCTGTACCTCTCAAATGGATGGGAAACATGCCCATGTCATGAGTACAGTTCAAACAAATGCTTACTGATTTGCTTCACATCATTCCTAAGTACACTCCAAAATATGCATTATTTAGTCAATAAAATGGATACATACCTGATGCTGTACAATACCCTGCTTTTGAAATATACTTTCCCAAAATATATCTGTCACTGAGTTTGAAACAACTCTCATCCACGTTGGTTTGCCTAGCTACACATTTGCCTTTTTATAATGGTGTATGAAAATAATAGATTGCATGTGACCTAGTTTGTTCTTCAGAGATACTAATTGCAGCATGCACAGCTGAATTGCAAGCTAACCAACCAATCCAGTGACGCTACTGAACACTATCTAAGACATCAATGTGGACAACATGCCCTTTCTTATATGTGTATTGAGGAAACAGTGGAGTACAGATACAACATAAGCACTGACAGATTGTTAGTAGCAGCTACAATTTACATACATTTGTGTGTGCCACAGGCTGTAGCCGATGCTACTGCTGCTGGTGCCAATGGCCATTGACAGAGAAGATGAAGACTTTGCAGGCCAACAGCACAGTAGAGGAGCTGTGGGACCTCTGGCAGCCTTCAGTCAGATACATAACCAAATACAGGGAACCCATCCCAGTGGAATATAAGGTATGTGTTTAAATTTATATGTTAGCAACAGATACCCTTAACAGACTACCAGGGCACATGCTTGGTGTTACATGGGCATCAGCATCTCTGGTCTACCAACATTACTGCATGCTATGCTGCAGCATGGTAGAGATAACATATATTTTAACACAGGTTCAGAGTAGAAGATCACAAGTATGCTACGACTGTAACATATATCACACTACTCTCCAGTAATATGTGCCATACATCACAGTCATGTACACAAAAGAACAACTACATTAACCATAAGGTCTACCACTCTAACAACTGCTAAGTCATGTTTAATGTCATGCAAATCATGTGGTATGAGTGTGCTGGCAACCCTTGCAATTGGCACGCCTTCAGTATGTGCCACATCCCCCAATTGCACCAGATGTGTGCTATGGGGGATATTGCCAAGGCTCACTTAGGTGTGGATGCATGCTATGCACTAGACTCATGGTGGAGGAAACCAATCATATATCCACATACACACACACACACACACACACACACACACACACACACACACACACACACACACACACACAGGAACACAGTCATGAGACACACAGTCCTACCAGTAAAGCCATAAAGGATGCATTTCAGATACTGCACCAACAGTGCCAGCACCTACATACATCTGGCTGAGAGAACCATTGCAATTTACTGACATGTCCCTCAATGCTCATAGTATGTGCTATGCTACCCAAGTTTATATAGTAGAAACAGCTAGAGCAGGATCATTAAGGGGGAAGGGGAACACATCCTCCCGATAAAGCCAAGGTCACCATGGCCACAGGCCAGTGATAACATATACGATAAAACTGCAGCAAGTGTGGTTGCAGGCAGACATAGCCATGTTCAGTAAGTCCTTGCATTGGCTATGAGACATGCCGTAGCACACTGAGGCACTACCTAGGCTCCCAGGTAGTGACTCATTAGCTATGAGACATGCTATAGCACACTGAGTCTCTACCTAGGACCCTAAAACCATCTTCATACATAACTGTACTTCAGTAGTAGGGAAGCATTAGAGATAACATTTCAACAGTAAGGGTACAGATTACAATTTCGGGCTTCCCAACCCTACATAAATCAGTCAGCAGGCAGGATCCTAAACACGCAGAATAACCAGACCAGTGCATTATTGTTACTGCCATAGTAGAGAGACACAATTTTAGTCGCCCAACCCCAAAAGAACACTGAGTGCTTGTTTGTGACATCCAAACTGGCTTTCCTAATTTGACAACTGGATATCATATTATTCCCAGTTAATATTGTTTGACATTGTAAATGCAATGATATAGAATGGTGTACACTGTATGTGCCAGTGTACCGGTCAGATAACTGCTGCATGACCAATGAACACAGACGTGTAAATCACTGCTGTATGTTTGCAATCAAAATTCATAACAGGGTGTGCAGTCACTAAGTGCAGTATTTTAAAACAAAAACCTTTCACTACATATGCAAGTAACATTTAATATTTTAATAAAACTGTAAAATCTGTTCAATTTGTTTGTGTGTAAAATAACTGTGGATGTTCGCTATAAAGGAGAATGTGTGAAAAACAGGGTTAAGATACCTATCCTGTGTTCTGAATGTGCATTGGATGGTGAACTGGATTCTAGATGTATGTAGGCATTTATCCGTGTAGTACCATAGTACACTTTGTATGTCATACATTGACTTATGTTTCTTACTCTCATTACTGAATTTTTATTTCTTAATTTTTGGGGCAGTGTTTGTGCTGCTGCTGGCTTAGCTAGTTTGCTCACACAGCAACAGTTCAAAAACTGCACATCTAAACCACCCAGGTAGCAGACAGGACCCAGATGTCTAAAAATAAACCTGGAATGCATTAAATTCATGTAAGTCGGCATGGCGCAAACCTGCTAAGCGCTGTTGCACTGCATTTAACAGCGGGAATCTTGGGATGAATACTAATTTATTAGATGATCTTGATACTTCTACTTTGGCTGCAGATGTACCATCAACCTCCAACAACAATGCATTAACACCTTCACAGATTCATTTATCTAGTATGTGTACTTCATACAATCAATAGGCAATGTCACAAATTCTCTGCAATATTTCATTATGTGTTCTGCCCTACTTGATTCCACTACTTTCCTATCTTCCAGTATCTTTTCTGTAAAAAAAAATCTACTCGATGGTGTGCACTGCACAACCGTGCACATGAATGCTCAAATGTGAGAAAGTATGTTGGTCAGATGCTTATATGCACTTGTAAAAGTACCACACTGCGCAACCGTGCACATGAATGCTCGAATGCGAGAAAGTATGTTGGTCAGATGCTTATATGCACTTGTGAAAGTACCACCTATACCACTATTCCAACCTGCAAACACATTTTATTTATTATTTATTTATTTCACATTTGTTTACCGGGTTAGTCCAACTGAGTTTGCATACAAGCCCATTTTCAGTGGAGACCCGAGGGGAAAAGCCTCAGAAAACATAAGTAAAAATAAAGTGACAATATACAAAGATTAAATAGCAATCACAATACAACATAATTGTAAAAAAAAAGGTTATGAACTATTTATATACTATCATCATCATCATCATCTTCTTTTGGCTGTTCTGGTTAGAGGTCGCCACAATGGATCATCTGTTTCCATTTCTTCCTGTCCTCTGCATCATGCTCTTTCACACCAACCACCTGTCTGTCCTCTCTCACCACATCCATAAACTTTATCTTAGGCCTTCCTCTTTTCCTCTTACCTGGCAGCTCCATCCTTAGCATCCTTTTCCAAATATACCCAGCATCCCTGCTCAGCACATGTCCAAATCAACGCAATCTCGCCTCTCTTGCTTTGTCTTCAAACTGTCCAACCTGAGCTGACCCTCTAATATACTGATTCCTAATCCTGTCCATCCTAGTCACATCCAGTGCAAATCTTAACATCTTTAACTCTGCCACATCCAGCTCTGACTTCTGCCTTTTTGTCAATGCCACCGTCTCCAACTCATATAATATTGCTGGTCTCACTACCCTCTTGTAGACCTTCCCTTTCACTCTTACTGGTACACGTCTGTCACAAATCACTCCTGACACTCTTCTCCACCCATTCCACCCTGCCTGTACTCTCTTCTTCACCTCTCTTCCACACTCAGCATTACTCTGAACTGTTGATCCCAAATACTTAAACTCATTCACCTTTACCAACTCTGCTCCCTGCATCCTCACCATTCCACTACCCTCCCTCTCATTTACACACATATATTCTGTTTTAGCCCTGCTGACCTTCATTCCTCTCATCTCTAAAGCATATCTCCACCTCTCCAGGGTCTCCTCAACCTGGTCCCTACTCTCACTACATATCACAATGTCATCTGCAAACATCATAGTCCACGGGGCCTCCTGTCTTATCTCATCTGTCAACCTGTCCATTACCACTGCAAATAAGAAAGGGCTCAGAGCTGATCCTTGATGTAATCCCACCTCCACCTTAAACGTATCTGTCACTCCCACAGCAGTCCTCACCAATGTCACACTACCCTCGTACATATCCTGTACCACTCTTACATACTTCTCTGCCACTCCCGACTTCCTCATACAATACCACAACTCCTCTCTAGGCACCCTGTCATGCTTTCGCTAAGTCCACAAAGACACAATGCAACTCCTTCTGACCTTCTCTGTATTTCTACAACAACACTCTCTGAGCAAACATTGCATCTGTCGTGCTCTTTCCTGGCATGAAACCATACTGCTAATCATTAACCATCACCTCCCTTCTTAACCTAGCTTCCACTACTCTTTCCCATAACTTCAAGCTGTGACTGACCAGTTTTATCCCTCTGTAGTTATTGCAGCTCTGCACATCACTCTTATTCTTAAACAAAACACTTTTTCTCCACTCCTCAGTCATCCTCTGGCTTTCCAAAATTTCATTAAACAATCTGGCTAAATATTCCACTGCCATTTCTCCTAAGCACCTCCATGCTTCCACTGGTATGTCATCTGGGCCAACAGCCTTTCCATTCTTCATCCTCTTCATAGCTGTCCTTACTTCCTCCTTGCTAATCTGTTTCACTTCATGATTCACTATCCCCACATCATTCAACCTTCTCTCTCTCTCATTCTCTTCATTCATCACCCCTTCAAAGTACTCTTTTCATCTACTCAATACACTCTCCTCACTTGTGAGTACATTTCCCTCACTATCCTTTATCACCCTTACCTGCTGCACATCTTTCCCAGCTCTGTCCCTCTGTCTAGCCAATCGGTACAGGTCCTTTTCTACCTCTTTAGTGTCCAATCTCTCATAAAACTGTCTATATACCTTATCCTTAGTCTTCGCCACCTCACTCTTTGCGATGCGCCTCATCTCCTTATACTTATGTCTACTTTCTTCATCTCTTTGACAATCCCACTTCTTCTTTGCCAACCTCTTCCTCTGTATACTCTCTTGTACTTCCTCTTTCCACCACCAGGTCTCCTTGTCCTCCTTCCTCTGTCCAGATGTCACACCAAGCACCTTTCTAGCAGTCTCCCTTACTAGCTCTGCTGTAGTTACCCAGCTATTCATTAACTTTTCACTGCCTCTCAGTGCCTGTCTTAACTCTTCCCTGAACTCCACCTCACAATCACCCTTTTTAAACTTCCACCATTTAATACTAGGCACTGCTTTCACACTCCTCCTTTTCTTCTTCATCACCAACGTCATCCTACAAACCACCATTCTATGCTTAACTACACTTTCCCCTATCACCACTTTACAGTCTCCAATCTCCTTCAGACTGGCCATCCTACATAGGATATAGTCCACCTGTGTGCATCTTCCTCCACTCTTGTTCTTCACCCTATGCTCCTTCCTCTTCTTAAAATACGTATTCACCACAGCCATGTCCATCTTTTTCGCAAAATCCACAATCATCTGACCTTCTGCATTGCTCTCCTTAACACCATACCTACCCATCACTTCCTCATCCCCTCTGTTCACTTCACCAACATGCCCATTGAAGTCCGCTCCAATCACTAGTCTCTCACCCTTGGGTACACTCACCACCATATCATCCAACTCACTCCAAAATGTTTCTTTCTCATCCATCGCACACCCAACTTGTGGAGCATATGCACTAACAACATTCATCATTATACCATCAATTTCAAGCTTCTTAAACATCACTCTATCAGACACTCTCTTCACCTCCAAAACACTCTTGGCATACTGTTCTTTATATACTATATTATACTATAATACTACTAATACTATAATATTATATTTGCAAAGGAACCAATTGAAGGCATTACATGCTGCTATTTACAAACCTGGTACCATCTGGACCCAAATTGTGGAATGTGATCATGCATTTATTTATTTATTTATTTATTTATTTATTTATTTTATTTTATATTTGTTAACCGGGAAAGTCCAACTGGATACAAGTCCATTTTCAGCAGAGGCCCGGGGAGAAAAGCTCCAAATGTACAAATACAAGTGTAAATACAGTGAAATTATTACAGTGAGTTATCACAAAACTGAGATTTGTTTAACGATATGTGCACACAGGTACGTTTTTCTCACATACACACAGCAAAGGTTAGAAGCATGCAGCTGAGAAAGAAATAGTTAAAGATCTCTTCTGAAAAAGGAAAACACATATATTAAGGTGGAGTGTTAACTTTAAGTCTTTCCAGTAAGTGGATGATGCGCAGAATTTTAAACAGTTAGGGAGTCAGAGTTTTATTCTTGTAATGAGGTTCTCATTTATGAATTATCTTTGAGTGAGGGTTAGTCAGGGTTTGTACAGGGACAAAGCCACTGCATTTTTAGATATTTCCTAAGGAATTTTTTGAATTGGGATATGGAGGGGTCAGTGGTGAGTTCAGCAGGAAGTAGGTTCCAGTTTTTACCGGCAGAGTTGGAGAATAGTGATTCACCAACTGAATTGTTGGTTTTAACCATTTGCACTAGCAAAATTTTGGAAGAGCAAAGGGATTTTAGGTTACTGTAGGGGGTAGTAATATTTTTCAGTATGGGTGTACTGTCTGGTTGGTAGAGGATTTTGTGAACAACTATTAGTTGGTTATACTGCAGCTGATAGGGTAGTTCAAGCCAGTCTAACGATTGAAGGTTTAGGCAGTGATGGGTTCTATAAGCTGATCCTGTGGAAATATGGCAATGTTATTGTAGCATCTAGTAAATTTATTGAGGTTTGATTTGCTTATGTTTATGAAGATGGGTGAGGCATAAAGAAGGGTCGATAGCAGATGTGTATGGGCAATAACAGTTCTAGCAGATGGGGTTAGGAATGGTTTAATCCTGTATAAAGAGCCTACTTTTTTATTAACTGTTTTAATAGTTTTGTCTATGTGAGCATCAAACTTGAGGTTGTTGTCGATGATCACTCCCAGTAGTTTAGTACTTGGTTCTGGGGAAATTATGGTACCATTGTTAGATATTATGGTGAGAGGTGATGAGCGGACCTTGTGAGTGGGGCAGAAGAGTAATAGTTTGGTTTTATTTGGGTTTAATAGTAGTTGGCAACCAGTGAGCCAGTTCTCTACTTTGTTGAAAGTGATTTGGGACAAGGATTGTAAATCTGTGAGAGAGGTGGCAGAGCAGATTAGAGTTAAATCATCTGCATACTGAATACAAGTTGCATCAGGGATGACTTTGTACAGGTCATTAATGAATATGGAGAACAGGAGGGCAGCTAATATAGATCCCTGTGGGACTCCAAGGGTGACTGGCAAAAGGGACGATAGGTTATTCTTCCATAGTACAGGTTGTTGTCTGTCACTTAGGTAAGAATGAAACCAGTTAATTGCTAGGTTACCTATGGAGAGTGATTTTAATGTGTTTAAGAGTAGCTGGTGATTTACCATATCAAATGTCTTGGATTGGTCAAGGAAGATGGCTGAGGAGAGCTTGTTGTCATTACGGTTTTGATTTCTTGTATGGGAGAAGGAGAGAAGGGCTGAAGTTGTACTATGGCAAGGTCTAAATCTGTGCTAGGAGGGGGCTAGGAGAGTGTTTGAAGATAGGCAAGAAATTGCTTGTGGATACATTTTTCCATTATTTTAGCCAAGGGAGAAAGAATTGCTATAGGCCTATAATTTGAAAGTTCAGTGGAATCTCCCCTTTATGAAGAGGAACAGTGTGGGAGATTTTCCAGATGTGGGGTATATAGGCTTTGTGGATAGTTCTATTGATTAAAATTTATATGGGGTATGCTATTTCATTAGTGGCTTTTTGGAGATATTCTACAGGTAGTAGGTCTGCCGAAAGAGTGGTGGGTTTCAGTTTTTTAAGTAGAGACTTAATAAAAGATGTTGGTACTGGATCAAGCTTAAAGGGGATCTTATTGTCAGATGTGGGGTTGGTGGTACTTGGGGTATAGGGAGATAGCTTACTGACTAGGGATTGCATAGTTTCTGTAAAGAAAGTGTTAATGGTGTTAGAAACAATTTTAGGAGGTTTTTGGAGGGTAGTTAAGGGGGTAGGGTTAGTTGATTGGCCTGGGCGGAGAACTTTGTTTATGCCTGACCAGAATTTTTCTGGTTGATTTTGCTGCTTTTGTTGCAGATTACAGTAGTAATTCTTTTTGTCTAGCATAATTAACTTCTTTGTATCATTTCTCAGCTTTTTATATATAAGGTGGTCTTTTGCAGATTTAGTGGTTTTCCAGGAGGTCCACACTTTGTTTCTGCTAATAATTGTTTGTCTTGTATCATTGGACAGCCATAGTGCTACTTTTGTTATTAATTCTGATAGTGCGTGAGGGAGCATGGTTATCCAGGATAGCAAGGAATGTAGAGTTAAAGTATGAGACCGCTTCATCTAGTGGAGGTAGCCGTAGGTTAGACCAGTCACATGTGTTGAGTTCATTCTGAAATTTAGTCTGAATAAAGTTCTTACAACTTCTAATAGTTTTAAAGGAAGATTGTCAAGGGATGTCATTTATTTTTCTGGGTATAAAGGTGAGGAAGTTTTCACTAAAGTCCTCAGGTGGGGTAGGTTGATTATTAATATCCAGTCTAGGATTTTTTTAAATTTTGTTAGGCTTATTGATTCTGGTCGTGGAAGATATCATCTGGGAGAAGCCATGCAAATTTAAATGGGTGGAGGGGAAGTCTGAAGAGCAAGTATTACAGACGATATTAACATCCCGAGAATAATAGTTTCCTGGGGGCAGTTAGTGGAGAGCCATTGGAGGATACCCTCCAAGGTATTTGTGTTGTCACCTGGGGGAATATAGATACATGCAATGTTTATAGATTTTCATTTGTTGAGTTGGACCTTTGTAATGAGTATTTCTCCATTGTTAGTAAACAAGGCATTTGGGGTACTAGTTTTGGATACTTCCAGGGTGGATTTATACAAGATGGCTACCCCCCCCCCTCCTTTCTTAGAGATGCAATCAAGTCTTAATATATTGTACCCTGGGGGTATAATCTCATTATCAATGGTAGTAGGCTTGAGTCAAGTCTCAGTAAGGCGTAGTATATCAGGGGAGTGGACATCCAGGAGGGCATGTAAGTAGTTAATTTTCTTGTTTATACTTCTAATGTTTAGGTGACACACTAGGAGTGAGTTGGGAGCATTATTTGGGTTTCATAGGCTAGTATGGGTGTTATTTGTGGGGCTGATAGTAACAGGTGGGGTTGGGCCTGGATTAGGGTGGATATCACCATCCACTATGAGGTTAGGTAGTAATCTAGTAGCAAGTTTCTGGAGTTTTAATAAGAGTTTGTGGTAGTTTTTAGTTCTAGGATTAATATATGAAGCACAAATGGGATGTTGAGTTTTTGCATTAGAAGAGTTTGATGAGAGGTAGGGTAGTGGTTGGTTAGAATTATGTGGCTTATTAGTAGTACTGGTTTTGGTTCTAGGGTAGTGGGTGCCAGGGCAGTGTTGGTATTCATAGGCTGCGAGAGGATAAGAGAATTATAAGTGGGGGTATTAGGCAGTAAATAGGATTAGAGTTTGAAGATTTGTTAAAAGTATGTGGCGGCATTGTAGGGGTATTTGAGTAATACTTGTTTAAAATAGAGTTGGGGTGTTTATAATTAGCATATAGTGAGAGACTGAAGAGAGGTTGAGTAATAGGGCTGGGTCCTGTGAATGATTGGTTAATGCAGATTGATTCTGATGAGTGGGAGTGGTGTCAGATGTGGGGGAGTGGCAAGGTGATAATAAGTGTAGGACAACTGGGGCGGGTGAAAACTGGGGGCAGGGTAGGGGAGTGGAGTGAGCCCGCAGGGCAAACAGAGCGGGTAGAGCCAAAAGAAGAAGAAAATCGAGGAGAACAATTAATCAGTGGAGTGCTTTACTGTGCTAAATCCATGACCACATCCCACAACAGCATCCGTGAAGCAGCAGGTATATATGTATGCATGAGTACATACGAAATAACAGTTTGTACTGAGTATCCTAGAAAATACTTTCTGTTCAACTGACTGTATGGCACCATGGGATAAAACAGTGAAATATTCCTTTGGTTTGAAGCCCATGGTACTGGCTTCTGTTATAGCTGCATTATCATTTTTGGGCATTGCTGTGTGCTGCAGAAGAAAAACATATTAAAATAAATGGGGAAGATTTGTCAGAGAAAGCAAGGTGAAGTTGAAGTGTTCTAATACTTCATTTGTAGAAGGTCATAAATGATTACACATGAAATAGTGTGTTTTCAAGCCAATGGTGCTTAGTTAGTCTGTGCACCATACACATTTTGATTCATTTAAATGTATACAAAAATAACTTACAACCAATGTTATTCCATGGTGATTTCCTTACAGTAACAGTTTATTTGTATAAGCTGCAATGTCACAACAGTATAAATAAAGTTTACGTACCCTGGATTAGGTCCCCAGATCATCTGCACTACAGTCGAACACTCTACACATGTTGCCACATTATGTCTCTTCTAGTCTGTATTTTACCAGAGATACTTCATTAGAAGGTATGCGCATAGTGCATCATCGCACAATGATTCTTTAAAAAAAAGAAATGGGGAAGATAAGAAAGTGGTAAAATGGGGAGAAAGCAGGGGGATAAAGTGAAAGGAAGGCAGGAATGTGCAGGGAGGGTGTAGGGAAGAACCATAGCTATCCATTTCTTCAGCAGTAACAACTGGGTACATGTACAGTGTATTGGCTGAATTTGGACTGTCACCACCATAGAGAGGGGTGACAACAACATAATTGCATTATGGAGCCAATTGGACCAAATTAAGTGTGTGAAGTAGACACACTTGCAAAAAGTACAGCTGTGTATAGGATGAACTTGGAGGGGGGGGGGGGTAGGTGCCCTTTTTTTATTAAGGAGAGAGTGGAATGTTGTGAAAGGGAAATAGGCAAGTCTGGAACAGGCAAGTTGGAAAGGTGAGGAAGCAACTGCAGGGAGACAAGACATACAAGGCAAGAGACAGGGTTGGTGAAGGACACAAGAAGGGGGTGAACACCTTGTATGGGTGGGAAACAGGGGGTTTCAGGTCCTATGGATGTCACCACAATAACAGTGTGGTTCAAGTCCACACCCATTAGACTGTCAGCACTCTCCCATCACTGCACCATTGGCTGCTGTGGCTGACGTCTGCACCTATGGCCAGTGTGCTGTACCAGGATGTAAAGCAGGCCTTCCATCCGGCTTAGACATGTGCCCATGGTCTGGTGCACAATCCTAGGCACCACATCTGGCAACTCCACACGGATGATGTACACACCCCTCTGCCTGTGTTTCCAGATGGGACAACATGCCTGGCCTGTGGGGCAGAAAAACCTGAAGGTCCAGGTAGGGCAGGGGCAGCAGGGGGGTGCTGCCAGACTGCAGCCTAGAAGTGATGGGCCTTGGTGCTTCAGCCAGTGGAACGAGTGTAGGTGGATCATGGGTAACTGGCCAACCATGCATACCTCTCAACCTCTTAGCACAAGAAATCTGGAAAAGGACAAAATAATGGTGTGGGGGGGGGGGGGTCAAAGGCCCAAAAAGAGGTACAAATTTTAAATATTGCTCTTACAAACTTAGAAAGTTGCTGCAATAAAAGGTTTTGTTTTAGCATGCACTTTCTGAAGTATATGAAATCTGAAACAAAAATAACTGCCATTATTTACTGATTTAATCCTCAATGATTTGCCAGAAAATCACAGATTTTATGAGGGAACAGACTAAAAGTATAAGGCAAAAATCTGAACAGTTGAGAGGTATGCTACCGTGCTTTACTGTAGTAATAACATCAATAATATTCAAACCAAAGAGTAAATAAAACATAAAAACGAAGAAAATGACAATTATAAAAAATAAAGAAACAGTTATAAAGCAGTAAAAAATGTTTCAAATAATATAAATAAAAATAAAATGATAAATCATAAAAATGAAGAAATGTATTTCAAAACCAAGAATTATGAAATTATACATAAACAAAAAATATGTGAAATAAATAATATAATAATAAATAAGTTGATTGTATAGATAATGCAAAGATAAAATTAAAATACGATTTAAATAAATATATTAATAAATAAAAGAAGAGAAGGGATGTAATGAGAGAAAAAAAAAGAGACATTAGTAACCTCACAGATAATATACAATGCTTTCTACAATTAAGGTATCCTATTCATTAACATTCTACTGTTAACAGTACCATCTGCTAAGAACTTTTCTGTATTACTTGGAATACATGTACAGGGATTACACCTGACAGCAGGCCATTCAAGAGAGAGGTCTAGGGGTATGCCCTTCAAATGCTGTAATGATGATAATACTGTATCTTTTATTAATGAGAGGCTAAAACATTATTGTAATCAGATGAGCTTTTACATCTGGGGAGTGTGGTATTAGAATCTACAAGCAGCGGCCACTGTAATACTGTAATTTTCCTTTGGAATACAGTATAATGCAAGCACTCTTTCCTGTTACGCTTGATAGACTCATGTTCACTGTTATCTGAGAATGTGCATCTGCTGCTTTGTGTTACGGACCATACCCCCTCCACACCTTTTAGAACAGGATATCTTGACATATCATAAATTAATGAGTGTGCAATAACCGATAATTAGGAATGTATTTCAAATGTTGCTGTCACACACATGGATAGTTGCACAGGATTTGTGTTAACATACATTTTCTTTATCACTCGGAATACATGTACAGTGATTTCACCTCACAGCAGGCCATTCAAGACACTGCTCTAGAGGTTTGTTTGTTTGTGTCTTTCGGCTTTTACCAGTTAGGGGTCGCCACAGCGGAACTCCGGTCTGCTAATGATTGGCATTAGAGTTTTATGTGCTGGCTTGCCAGGCCTAACGCACAACCTTCAATGAAGGAACGCCCATTCATGCATGTCACCACACAGAAGACATTCTGAGAATCAAACAGGCAATGTCTAACTGTGAGGCGACAACGCTACCGCAGCACCACCACCGCAGTCTGTCCTTCAAATTCGAGTCGCACCATTTATAATAGATGTATCTGTATTAAACAGATTAGTGACCGGATCTACTGTACAAATTAAAATACCATAAACAGAGTCATATCATTTGTATTTCACATTCTAGTGGTAATTGGCGTAATACTTGAGTCGCATCAATTAATCTGATCAATTGAGCTGTATTTAACTAAAAATAGTTGAGTGACCAAACTTGTTGTATACTACCACTTAAAATGGGTGTATAGAATTGTATACTGCTGTGAAAACTGCCCGCCCCTCAGCCTGCCTCTGGGTTCATCTCATTTGCTCACTCAACTGAGTGCAGTGAGATCATATTCTGATTTCAGGCACTCCTACTGTGTACAAAGAGAGCATCTGGGAAACTGACAAAAAAAAATTAAGCTCATTTCCTGCCTTTCCTGTTAAGTGGTATAGACTATTTGTAGGCTTCTGAGCCCCCAAGCCCTTCTGTGTTTGAGGGAAGCCTTCTAGCTTGTTTTTTTTCCTTATAACTAGCCATTTTTCTAGTTTCAGCTCTCAAATCTGTTTCTTTGATCTCAGCACTTGTTCAGATAAAAAAAAAAAAAAAAAAAAAAATTCATCTGCTTTTACTGTACTTGTGTTTCTACCTACTTCATTTTACTTTTGCATCATCTTAAAAATACTCAATTGTATTTATTACTGCTTGGTGTAACTCATTCTAAGCCTTTTGGTTTAAACACTTGGGCTTCAGACCAATTGTTTTGCACTGAGAGGGTTTGTGGTCTGCACTGTTGTGGCAGAACAGGTAGCTTACATCCTTCTAGGTTGGGAACTGCTGATTGAGGGCTCAGTGTCTGTTATTCTAAAAGTGTATTAATTCTGGTTTAAGCACTTGGGCTTTCAGGCCAGTTATTTTACATTAAGAGGGTTCGTGGTCTGCACTCTTGTGGGAGGAGAGGCTGGACTCTGCCCTTCTGAGCTGGGAATTTCTGGTTAAAGGCTTATTGTGCATGCATATCTGAACTGCTTCTTACTGAAGTTGGTGCGCCTTGTTTGCTGTGGCATAGACTGGATTTGAGCCTGCTGGATCTAACGTTGTTTGTGTAACTTGAACACTAATCCAGACATTCTCTAAAGTATTCAATTGTATTTATTACTGCTTGGTTGTAACTTGATTAAAGTGTAGCTATCATTGTAAGCCTTGTGGATTAAGCACTTGGGCTTCAGACCAGTTGTTTTACATTAGGAAGGTTTGTGGCAAGCACTGTGGTGGCAGGACAGGTAGCTTTCATCCTTCTAAGTTGGGAACTGCTGATTGAGAGCCCAGTGTCCAAGTGTATTAGTTCTGGTTTAGGCACTTGGGCTTCAGGCCAGTTATTTTACATTAAGAAGGTTCGTGGTCTGCACTCTTGTGGGAGAAGAGGCTGGACTCTGCCCTTCTCAGCTGGGAATTTCTGGTTAAAGGTTTATAGTGCCTGAATATTTGAACTGTATCTTACTGAAATTGGTTCACCTTGTTTGCTCTAGCATAGACTAGATCCAGGCCTGCTGAATCTAGCTTTGTTTATATGCTTGTTGTTTGTTTGCTTGTTATTTCCCTGGAAGCTAATTCCACCTAATACGCAGCTTCTCAGTGCTTCTGTGGATCACTAGTGATATCTGCATTGCTTATTGTACTTATTTCCTTGTTTCACTTGAAAGAAAGTTACTGTTTGTCGTTTTTGCATTTAGTTACTTGTAACACATTGCACTCAAGTTACCTGGCACTTGTTCACTAAAGCAATTATATAAGTCAGCACTAAAAATTAAAAGCACTACACCCTCACTCCCCACTGGCCCTTGTTTTCAATTATTAAGGAATTCCCAATATTATTCTAGCATGTCCAAAGGTCAGTTGTCAATCTCCTCTCCGGTCCAGCTGGTGAATCTGGGTATCTTGAGGCAATGTTATAACTGCCTCATGTACACAGACAACCCTCTCCTCCTCCCACATAACACAAATACTTGCGAGATGCAGCTATTTAGCCAAACTGGAGGCTGAGCTCTCTCAACTCAGGACTGGCAAGACCAGACAGGAGGAGAAGGCAACTACACACACCACAAAACCAGCCTCACATGATGCTACCACACAACTGAATCAAACACATAAACACACAAAGACATACTCGGAGGCTCTGAGTAAAAATTTACCTAAACAGCAGAGGCCTCCAAAGCAGACACCCAAACAACTGCTACCTCAAGACACCCCACAAGCAACACATAAACCACAAAAGCAGTGTGCAAAGCAGTCACAGCCCTTAAAGCCAAATACAACACCAAACATACTTGTCATAGGTGACTCCATAGTCAGACACACTGACGTCCCACTCACCAGGCTGAACAAGGAGAGGGTCACAGTAAGCTGCCTATCGGGCGCTAGAATCCACCACATAACACAAGCACTCGGGTCACTCCACGGCAAGTACAAATATGACACAGTCATTGTCCATGCTGGTGTGAACGACCTGAGACGTACCTCCCTGGACTACATGAAAAGAGACATAGAGGAGCTCTCTGATTATGTAGCCCAAGCAGGTATGACCCTAACCCTGAGCAGTGTCCTTCCTTCACCAAGAATGATGCCACAATATAGAGACAAGATGATCAGCTTTAACAATTGGCTTAATGTCTGGTGTCATTCAAAGGGGATCCAGTGTCTGTCTGCCTGGGATGACATGCTTGACAAGCCACGCTGCTTCGCCAGGGACGGCTTGCACCTGTCACCCCTGGGATTCCGGATATTGGCTAAGGCTCTTGCCACCCCTATAGTGCCTTTTTAGGCAAGGCTCAAATTCTAAACCTACCACCCTAGAAAACAAAAATGAGAAGAAACTGAGGGTAATGCTGCTCAATGCCAGAAGTCTAAATCTCAAAATGCACACACTCGAGGCCCTTCTCAGTATGGAGAACATCGATGTCTGTGCTGTAACTGAAACCTGGTTCAAGGCTCCTGAGAGCACCCCGGCACTATTAGGTTTTACCTCATATCATGCATTCCGGCCCCAAAACCCGGACCACACCACAAAAGGAGGGGATGTATCCATATTCATAAAGGATACCCACACCTCCAGGTTGGTGGTAACGCACGAAGCTTCGGAAACCATCCGGGTGCAACTAACCATAGGCAAAACTGCTCTACAAATTGTAGCATGCTACAGGCCACCCTCTCAAACTCAGGAACACCACACAGCCTTCCTGAAGACACTGGAGGGTATAAATGTATCTCCAAACACCATCATATTGGGTGACTTCAACTACCCGAATATAGACTGGGAACATTACTCAAGCCCTAACTTTCTAGCCCAACGGTTCCTGGAGTTCATAAATTCAAATGCCAAGAACAGCTAGTCACTGTTCCCACGAGAGGAGAAAATATACTAGCTCTCATTATCACAAACATGGGGACAAAATGCTCCACACCGGAAGTATATCTCTCATTGGTGAGATCTGATCATAAACTAATCTCACTGGAAATCCACATCCCGCCCCCACCCCAAACAAAAAAGACCACAGTGAAGAACTTCTCTAAAGCAAACTTCACACTACTCAAGACTGGTGTGGTATCCTTCAAGGCCCCTGAGACAGTGGAAACCACAACCCAAGCTGCGGAAGCCCTTACAAATGCCTTCTATGAACACCTCCAGGACTGCATGGATCAGGCAACCCAAATAAAACCAAGACTCTTTCCACAAAGGGCAAACGTCCAGTCTGGTGGACCCCAGCCATTAACAAACTTTACAATAAGAGGAGAAAGCTATTACATGATAGAACAAAATCCATAAAAGGGAAGTCACCCCTGATCATTATTAGTAAAAAAATACGAGCACTCATAAAATCAACTAAGGCCAATTTTGAGAGAAAAATTGCCATGGATTCAAAGGACAATCATAAGGCCTTTTTCAGCTATGTTAGGACCTGGGTGGAAACTCCCAGATATGCTCAGAATTAGTCCAAAATGATACAAAAATCACTGAACCCACAGACATTGCCAACATACTGGCAGACAGGTTCAGTGCAAACTTTATCCCCCTCACCCCCCTAAAGGAGAGATAACTATCCCAGCGGAGTGTAGCCTCCCAGACATCTCAAATGCGCAGGTGAAAGCTGCTCTCTCTAAAGCTAAAAACACAGCATCAATGGGACCGGATGGTGTCCCCGGCTGTGTGCTACATGAGCTAAATGAGGAATTAAACCCGCACATAAGGCAGCTGTTTAATCTCAGCCTTACCACAGGATACGTGCCCAAGGAGTGGCGTACGGCAACTGTGGTCCCACTCCACAAAGGTGGTGCCTCTACGGACCCTGGTAATTACCACCCCATAAGCTTAACAAGTCTAGTCTGAAAAGCTATGGAGAGGATCATAATGGAGCTCATAAACAAAGATATAGGGGACTTGCAGACATTGGACCCGACCCAGTTTGGCTTCGTCAAGGGAAGATCATGCCTTTTGAACTTGGTCGACTTCTTCGAAACAGTCACCAAAGCCATTGATGAGGGAAAGGCAGTCCATACAGCCTACCTTGACCTTGCAAAGGCTTTCGACACAATACCCCACTCGGGTATTGTAAAAAAACTTACCAGCTTAAATGTAAACCCATATTTCACAAGATGGGTTGTAAACTGGCTTAAGGACAGAACCCACAGGGTTAGAGTTGCTGGCGCTATGTCAGACTCCAAGCCGGTCACAAGTGGTATCCCACAGGGCTCGGTCCTTGGCCCACTATTGTTCGGCATCTACTTCTCAGAAGTACAGGCCAACATGGGAGGTCTTTGGCTGACAAAGTTTGCAGACGACTGCAAACTGGGCGCCATAGTGGAAAGTGCATCGGACACGGATATCCTTCAGAAGGGACTCACGGAAACAGATAGCTGGTGCCAGAGCCATGGCCTGAAGTTAAATGCCAAAAAATGTATAGTCATACCCTTCGGGAAAAACAAGGTAACCCCAAGCTACCATATAGGTGGCAATCCACTAAGCACAGAAGAGGTTATCAGGGACCTTGGGACCCAGGTTGACAGTGGCCTTTCTTTTGACACTCACATTGCTAAAGTGGTTAGAAAGACCTTCTACATTGCCCACCTGATCATGAAGGGATTCACATCCAGATCTAGTGAGGTCATTGTTCCCCTGTACTCTTCACTTATCAGACCAATGATCGAGTACAATGCCCCATTCGGGATGTATCTCGCCCGACATCTGCAGCAATTGGAGAGACCCCAAAAGTTTCTCACCAAAAGGATAAAGGGACTCCAAAATCTGTCATATGCTGCCAGATTGAAGAAACTCCAGCTCTATTCAGTCGCATACCGTCTGCTCAGAGGTGACATGTGCCTGACATACAAGGCCATGTCCAACCCGGAATTAATGGACATGCTCCACCTCAAAAAATCCAAATCCACCAAAACCACTAGAGCAAGCGACTTAAACCTTAGCACGGATATAAATAGGGCGTGCTGGAGGGATAGATTTATCACTCAGAGACTCCCTATGCTGTGGAATAGAGTCCCGGTCCATGTGAGGCAGAGCACCTTGCTGGCTCTGTTCAAGAGAAATCTTGACCTGTGGATGGGAGATCGTAGGTTTACCCCGGGAATCATCTCTGTGTCACTGCTGGACAGAGGCACAACAAACTAATGGGTACAGTATTTTTTCATATAAGGGGTGGCGTAAGCCACAAACATTCGGGCTAGGCTTATAAATGCCTTGGGGCAGATAGCCTAGTATAAACCTATGAACCTATGAAACCTGTATTTGTATGATGGAGTTGTTTGGTTCCCATAAAAGCTCTAACGGTAATTCTGACCCTTACTTAAATAAAGAGAGTGCTGTTCCTGATTCACTGACATAGTATCACATTACTAAAACACTCTGTCTCTGTGTCACTTTATGTAAGCAATATTTGTAAATCGTTATTGTCCAGAACACTCTACAGAATGTTGCCGTGGCTCAGACTTTATCTTGAACACCATATAGTGTTGAAATCTGATTATGAACTAAGGTTTTATCTCCTCTAATCCATCTTACACTAAGTTGCCTTACAAGCAATAGCTTCCTAACATGTTTATGAAAGAGAAAGCCTTGGGATTTGAATTTGTCTTACTTCATTGAAAGTGTATAAATCTATTGCCTCATTGAAAGTGCATAAATCTATTATCTAACATCTAAAACAGACTAGAACCTAAACTGTTTACCTACCATACTTAAGTATTTTAAAACATGTTTCTTCAAGTATACTATTGCAGGTCTACATATATTCACTAGTGATATTCACTGTCCTACTATATGTTTGTTAGACACCTGATTTCCACCTCTGCTATTCTGTAAGGCCTGTTCCACCAGAAGGAAGCTATCCTTACCAAGCCGACTTACTGGTTTAAAAAGTCCCTCTACTTAAACTTCCTAAGGTTAATAGCTCTATATATTTACTCTGCTGTAAAACTACATATGCTGAACTGGATCTACAGCACTAAGTAGGTGTCCCTCATTAATAGTACAGGCCCCTTAACCTTTGTAGCTTTAGGCTAAATTCTGTAGCTTACCACAGCTGAATTTTAGTAACCATTGAGTGAAAATCCTCTGTATCCATTAATTTTGGGATAAGAACACTAAACTTACATCAGCTAGTCTATAAAATAAGCATTCCTTCCAACAAGTTGAAAAACAGGCACAGAATAGTTTTTAGATTACTTAAATCCTTACTACTCACCATTTGGCTCTAAGATCATTGTAGCCTCACTAATATTCAACTCATCTTAAATCCAAACAAAAACAAACTACTTATATTTACCCCAAACAAAGCAAAAACCTCTCTACTCTCCTTCTCTATCACCTCCAATAATGGTACTCTCATTTCACCCTCTCCCCACACCAAGCTCCTTGGCGCTGAAATAGATAGCAACCTCCATTTTGACATACATATCTCTCAAACTATAAAAAAGGTACACAAAAAAATAGATTCCCTTTACAGACATAAAAACTGTCTATCAGATCAGGCTAAGGTCACTCTAGCTCAAACTTGCCTTCTTTCCACACTAATGCAGGAAGCCCCAATTCTCATTTACATTAGGAAATCTTACCTAGACAAACTTGACTCTTGTTACAACAAAATCGCCAAGTTTGCTAATAATGCCCCAATTCGAACCCATCACTGCATACCTCTTAAACAACTTCAGTGGCTTGAGCTTCCACAGCTACTTATCTATCACCAATTTGTCATAGCTTACAACAACCTAAAACAACCCAACAAAACTTCTGCTCTTAGACAATTGCTGACTACCTACACACCAAATCGTCCACTCCGCTCTGCCAACAAATCACTTCTCTCTACCTCATCAGCTAACAACACAGCAGGCAAAGCTCTATTTTCACACAGTATAGCTAAAACTTGGAATAATCTTCCTCTATCAGTGACTTCTGCATCAAATACCACACAATTCAAAAACTCCGTGAAGGCCCACCTTATAAGTTCCTAGCTCTGTCCATGTGTCACATAATTCTAAAACCTTTTACCTCTACACTTTCTCTCTTTCTCTCATAGTACATGCCTTCAGTAAACATGCTTGGTACAAATGGTATCCCCTAGCAAATATGAACTTGTAATCTCTATTATTTTTTACAACAAACAGATTGTACATATGTAAATATTACTGATTTGAATTGCCTTTATTGTTTTCTTTTCTCACCAGATACTACTTGTATAACAATGTTTTTAACACTGTGTATAACATCAGTATTGTTGCTGTCTGTGTTTGTGAATTTATGTGGAGCTTTTCTCACCAGGCCTCCACTGTAAATGGACCTGGTCCAGCTGGACCATCCCGGTTAACAAAAGAAAAATAAATAAAAATAATGATAATTACTTAACAGTACTATAGATGTTCTTTGTGCTTCACTGTTGCAGTCATCACATTTGGGTTATCCCTGCCAGTGTAGCCTTTGGCCGGCCTGAATACAAGAGACTTAGTATTTCTGCATCGGTTGCTGTCACTTCAGGACTAACATCAGGTCTTCAGTGGTATAAAGGAAGGCAGCCGATGCCATTACATCAGTCTTTCTTGCCGTGGAGCCCAAAGCAGAAGCAGTTCACAAGAGTGCCAGTCGGCCGCTACCTGAGTTTCATTTCTGAATTGAAGTTGAAGTCTTTGAAAGCTAAATACCCCATTGGGAATCCTTTTTTTTCTTGCACTAACCAATGTCAGAAAAAGTAAATAATTGTCTCGCCTGTGGAAAGCAAATACCACAAAGGGACTTCCAATCTTACTGCGTCACTTGTCTAGGTCCAGACCACAATGTCCCCCGTTGTCGGTTCTGTGCTTTGTTTAACACCAGAACTATTCATCGTCAGGCCCTTATTGTAGCCAGATATTTCCCTTTACAGTCCTTGAATTCTGATATGGCTTTGGTAAGCCATCTGACAGCAGAATTTCTGAAAAAACGTAAAGCTAAAGTCAGAGACATACCCCACAGGACCAAACCTTCTGATGACACTACTGCCAAGCTGGTCATCAGTCCTCTGAAACTCAGTGACACACTTTCGCAGCCCCTGATGCCCACTTCAGTTAATTTGCAGGCCACTAGTGAGACCCTTTTGGAGTCCAGTATGCCTCAGAACTCTTCTTCGTCTAAGGATCCTGCAGTTGTCTCTACCTTAGATGGGTCCAGAGCTGCTGTGCAGGCAACGGCTTCCAAGGAATTCCTTCAGAACACCGAATCCAGACATAAACCGTCTTCTTTTATGGCTACCAATGTTTTTTGTGTATCACTGTTGCAGTCATCACATTTGACTTATCCTTGCCAGGGTAGCCCTCGGCCAGCGTGAATACCAGAGACTTAGTATTTCTGCGTCAGTGGCTGTCGCTTGAGGACTGACATCAGGTTATCAGTGTTATAAAGGAAGGCAGCAGATGCATTACATCAGTCTTTCTTGCCGTAGAAACAGAAGCAGTTCGCATGAGTGCTGGTCAGCCACTCCATGAGTTCCGTTTCCGAATTGAAGTTGAATTCTTCGAAAGCTAAGTACCCCATCGAGGATCTTTTTTTCTTGTATTAACTGATGTCAGAAAAAGTTAATAATTGTCTCACCTGTCGAAAGCAAATACCACACAGGGACTTCCACTCTTACTGCGTCACTTGTCTAGGCCCAGACCATGACGTCCCTTGCTGTCACTTCTGTGCTTTGTTTAACGCCATAACTATTCTTCGTCGGGCCCTTATTGTAGCCAGATATTTCCATTTACAGTCCTCAAATTCTGATATGGCTTCACTAAGCCATCCGACAGCAGATCTTTTGAAAAAATGTAAAGATAAAGACAGAGACAGACTGCACAGGACCAAATCTCCGAAGATGCTTCCTTTAAGCTGATCGTCAGTCCTCTGGTTCTCAGTGAGGAGCTTTTGCAGCCCCTGATGCCTGATTCAGTTAATTCACAGGCCGCTACTGAGACCCTTTCGAAGTCCGATATGCCGCAGAACTCTTCTTCATCTAAGGATCCTGCGGTCATCTCTACCTTGGGTTGGTCCAGAGCCACTGTGCTGGCACCGGCTTCAGAGGAAGTCCTTCGCAACAACGAATCCTGACACAAACCGATGCCTTCTTTCACGGCTACCATTTTTGCAAAAACAACTGAGTTCCTTAGGCCCAGGGGTGGAACCACCACTAAGAAACCGACTACCCATTCTCAGGCACCTGCTTCCTTGCCTCAGTCTCAAATGCTTAAAATGGCAGAAGACCTTATCATGCTGATTAGGGGAAGCCAAGCCTCTCCCTCAAAAAGGAAAAGAGATCTGTCTCCAGTAGTTTTGTCTGAACCAAAGTCAGATGAATCCGATGCATCTAACTATGAGGACATGCAACCCCTCTCCATATATGAGGATTCTGATGCAGAGGAATGCATTCATTCAGCCTCTTCCTTAGAGGATTTTTTCTTTGTGCAAACCCTGCATACTTTAAGGGAGCATTTCAAATGGGAGAGTCAAGACTACCGACAGTCTAAAAAGAGACTAAGGGAGTTCCTGGGCCTTCCACAACAAATGCCCTTATCAATCCCCCTAGTCCTAGATGTGGTGGATGATGTCTTCCTTGAATCCAGCTTGACTCCAGATGCCCTCCCTCCTGCTCCCAGAAAACCACACAGGTACTACAGAGTCCCTGACTCTCACAAATATCTTTTTAATAGTCCAACAGCAGGCCCTGAGGTCATTACCCAGGGGCCACCTCAGCAACTCTTGCTGTCAAGGCACTAAATTGTCAGGTCCATATGCTTAAATATCAGCAACATACCTTAGAATTCCTTAAACAAAAAAATGTCCTTGTTTCCTGCATGGGCAGACTCTAAAGATTTACAGGAGTAAGTGCATTCTGCTGGTCAAGTAACTAAACACACTTTGCACTGTGGATTTGATGCCCTAGAAGCTTCTTGCAGGGCAGCAGTCACAGGATCTGTCATTAGAAGACATGCATGGTTTAAGGAACAACTCCTGCCAGACTATGTCAAATCAAAATTGTTGAATGCACCCTTGCACAAAGATAGCTTATTTAGTACTAAAGCAGAAGAGGTCTTAAAAAAGATGGAAGAAAAAGCAAAATCTATGCTGACTGTTAATGATTTCTTACAGGTACATCCCCCTAGGTTCAGCAGGCCTTTTCACTCCAAACACTGGTCCTTTCCTGCTCCTAGTAAACAGGGCCATCCTAGGAAACAGACCTCCCAGACAGCAGTCCCAGGGATTGCAGAGATCTAAGCAGTGGACTGCCTCCACTTCAAAACCAGGGAGTTCTAAGCCACCCCCTTTATGGAAAGAACTCACATTGACTCAACCCCTCCCGACCTCACCTCTGCCCACCTTCACATTCCCCTAGGAGGAAAACTCTCCTTTCACACAAGAACCTGGGCCACCATTACCAAGGACCAATGGGTTCTGAACATTGTGTCTCAGGGGTACAAATTCTCCTTCCACACCCTTCCAACCCCAAAAGGGTTCCCAGATCTACCACCAATTCAGTGGGCAGAGGCACAGAAGCAAATCCATTCCCTGCTCTTCCTTGGGGCAGCAGAACACGTTCCTGCAGAGCAGATAGGCCAAGGCTTCTACTCCAGACTTTTTCTGGTGCCCATAAAAGAGGGCACCTGGCATCCCATCCTCATTCTATCCATTCTAAACACCTTCCTGGTGATCCCAAAATTCAAAATGCACACCCTCCAGCAGTTGATACCCATGCTCTCCAAGGACACTTGGCTAGCCACCCTGTAACCTAAAAGAGGCCTACCTCCACATTCCCATCAGGGAGTCCTGCAGAAAATATCTCCGCTTCAGGGCAGGATTTCAACACTTTCAGTTCCCTGAGCTTCCCTCTGGCTTATCTACTGCTCCCAGAGTTATCACAAAAAGGCCTGGCTCCGGCCATTGCCTTTTGCAGACAACAAAATATTCAAATTTACCCCACTTAGACGATTGCCTTATTC
Organism: Protopterus annectens; assembly: GCF_019279795.1. Taxonomy (NCBI): domain Eukaryota; kingdom Metazoa; phylum Chordata; order Ceratodontiformes; family Protopteridae; genus Protopterus; species Protopterus annectens. Next base: position 1,791,849,998 of record NC_056737.1, read on the forward strand.
TGGCAGATAGCCAGGAAAAGCTGCTCAAAGACCTGGTCATTGTAAAGGACCTACTAACCTCCCTAGGGTATACAGTCAATGAAAAGAAATCCAAGCAGGTACCCACCAAAAGGATAATCTTCCTGAGAACAAGTCTGGACACAGCATCCCAGATAGCATGCCTCACACCAGAGAAATACATTTTCCTATCAGCTTACTTCTCTTAACTGACCACCAGGCCCCAGCTTTCTGCAAGGAAAATCCTGCAAGTCCTGGGGTTCATGGCATCCTGCATACTCCTCATTTCATATGCCAGACTGCATATGAGGAAACTTCACTGGTATCTAAATAGCCTTTGGTGTCAACACTCTCAAGATCTGGAAACTCTTCTACCTGTTATTCCTTGCCTGAGGAAGGAATTTCTTTGGTGGTCAACAGTCTTCTCCCACAACAAGGGACTTCCCTTCTCAACACTCCCCCGCTACCGAGATCCTCACCACAGATGCATCAGACTACACTTGGAGTGCACACCTGGACAGTAGCTGCATACAAGGCCAATGGAACCCCAGGAGCTCCCCCTGCACATCAGTCAAAAGGAGATGCTGGCTGTGCAGCAGGCCTTGATAGCTTTCAAACCTCTTCTCTCTCCAGGGGTTCTCCTGATCAAAACAGACAACACCACTGTGATGTGGTGCATCAACAAGCAGGGAGGGACTCACTTCTACCCGCTGTGCAGGCTGGCCATGACCCTTTTGTTCACAGCCTCTTCCATGCAGCTACACCTATTAGCACAATACCTGCCAGGCTCTCTCAACTCCCTGGCATACCAATTAAGCAGAAAGCTTTTGGACCTCCACAAGTGGCAGCTCAACAGAAATACTTTTTTCCTAATAACTCATAAATGGGGGACCCCAAAGGTCGAACTTTTTGCCTCCCACACCAACCATCAGTTCAGCAAATTCTGCACTAGAGAGCATCACTGCATGGCATGGAAAGTGGATGCCCTGTCCTTCCACTGGATAAACATCTTGGTCTATCCCTTTCCTCCCCTACCTGTCCTTCCCAGGGTACTACTCAAAATAAGGGAGGAAAAAACAAGGACCATTATCACAGCTCTAGACTGGCCCAGACAGCACTGGTACCCCTTACTGCACAGCCTGTCCCCGCTGCCTCCATGGAATCTTCCTCAGATTCCAAACCTCCTAACCCAGAGTGAAGGGGAATACATACACCCCCAATTGCAGACACTCAATTTGGCAGCTTGGCTTATACTCTGACCCCTGACCAATCTGCCATCCTCAGTAAACAGGTTCTGGATGTTATCCAAGAGGCCAGATGCCCTAGCACCAGAAAGTCTTATGCAGACAAATGTAAAAGGTTCTGCACCTGGATCCAGGCAAAGGGGGACAATACAGCACAGATATCCATCCCTCTCATCCTGGATTATTTAACTGACCTACTACACACTGGTCTCACTTTCTATTCTATAAAAATTCATGCCTGTTCTATTTCTGCTCATTTCTGCTTATTTTCCCACTGAGCAGCTGCTTTTTTCATATCCTCTGATTAAACAGTTTCTCAGAGGTGCTAGCAACTTGAGGCTTCCCAGAAGGGTACCAACACCAGCTTGGGACCTTAACTTTGTCTTGGAAAAACTCACCCTGCCTCCTTTCGAACAAGCTTTTTCTGAAGAACTAAAATTTCTATCCTGGAGGACAGCCTTCCTCCTAGCCATCACTTCAGCTAGAAGTGTCTCTGAGCTGCAAGCACTCATGGCTGTGAACCCTTCATCATCTTCCATGCAGACAGGCTATCCCTCAAAACTAATCCATCCTTCATGCACAAGGTGGTGTCCAACATGGCTCTAACGAATCCATCTGTTTTCCCACCTTCTTTCCTAACCCTCAAAACAAGGGGGAAAGGATTCTGCACTCTCTAGATGTGCACAGACAGATCAGATACTATCTGGACAGGACTAAACCCTTCAGAAAGTCTGATCAACTGCTGGTTAGGTTTGCTTCAGGGGCAGAGGGCAAAGCCACCTCCAAGCAAACCATTTCCAGATGGATAGCACACTGCATTCATTTATGCTACAAACAGCATGGCAAGCCTCTGCCCAAGGGGGTCAGGACACATTTCACCAGAGCAGCCTCCACCTCTGCAGCTTTTCTCAGTGGAGTCCTCACGAGGGACATCCTGGAAGCTGCCAACGGGACATCTGTTCACACCTTTAACAAGCATTACCACCTGCCTTTTTTTTTCCAAATCTAGGGCAGTGTTTGCCTCTGCCATCTTGCAGAGCATGCTAGCCAGCCCCTGGCTTCATTGACTGCCTCCACCCATTTCCTCAGCTTTGGTAATCTACTCAAATTTGATGACTGCAACAGTGAAATTTGAAGAGCATAGTACAGTTGTGTACACTTACCATAAATGTAGATGTTTGAGTGTATTCACTGTTGCAGTCCTGATTTCTCTCCCTCGATCCCCCTTTTTCTCCTTTTGTTACCTTTCTTCCTTCTTGTTCTCCTTACCTTACAAGGGACATATTGGTATTTATTTTCCAGTGGTGGGGGTCTTCCACCAGAGCCTGGCCTCCTACTTTGGGGGCTCCTGACAGGTTAGGGCAACAAAAACTGATGTAATGGCATTGTCTGCCTTCCTTTATACCACTGGTGACCTGACAACAGTCCTCAAGTGACAGCAACCAACACAGAAGTCTCTGGTATTCAGGCCAGTCAAGGGCTACCCTGGCAGGGATAACCCAAATGTGATGACTGCAACAGTGAAGACACTCGAACATCTACATTTATGGTAAGTGTACACAACTGTACTTTCTTTCTAAAACAACCGAGTTCCTTAGGCCTAGTGGTCGAACCACCCCCAAGAAATCGACTGCCAGCCATTCTCTGGTGCCTGCTCCCTTGCCTCAGTCTCAAATGCTTAAAATGGCAGAAGACCTTATCATGCTGATTAGGGGAAGCCAAGCCACTTCCTCAAAAAGAAAAAGATCTGGCTGCAGTAGGTTTGTCTGAACAAGAGTCAGATGAAACCGATGTATCTGACTATGAAGACATGCAGCCCCTCTCAACATATGAGGATTCTGATGCAGAGGAATCTATTCCTTCAGCCTCTCCACCAGAGGACTTTTCCTTTGGGAAACACCACATACTTTAAGGGAGCATTTCAATTGGGGAGTCAAGACTTCCCACAGTCTAAAAAGGGACTCAGAGTTCCTGGACCTTCCACAGCACAGGCCCTTAGCCATCCCCCCAGACCTAGATGTGGTGAATGATGTCTTCCTTGAATCCAGCTTGACTCCAGATGCCCTCCCTCCTGCTCCCAGACAACCTGACGTGTACTATAGAGTCCCTGACTCTCACAAATATCTTTTTAAAAACCCAACAGCGAACCCTGAAGTCATTACTCAAGGCCCAAAAGGGGTGAAGCTACTTCAGCTAAGAATCCCACCTCCTCAGATAGGGATTCCAGAGCACTGGACAGATGGGGTAAAAAGTATACACCTCAGCTACTCTTGCTATCAGGGCACTAAATTGTGAGTTCCATATGCTTAAATATCAGCAACATAGCTTGGAACTCTTTAAACAAAAAATGTCCTCCTTTCCTGCATGTGAAGAATCTAAAGATTTACAGGAGCTAATACACTCTGCTAGTCAAGTAACTAAACACACTTTGCACTACAGTTTTGATGCCCTAGAAGCTTCCTGCAGGGCAGCAGTCACTGCATCTGTCATTAGAAGACATGCATGACTTAAGGAACAACCCCTGCCAGAACATGTCAAATCAAAATGTTTGGATGCACCCTTGCATAAAAATAACTTATTTGCTTCTAAAGCAAAAGAGGTGTTCAAAAAGATGGAAGAAAAACCAAAATCTACGCAGACTGTTAAAGATTTCTTACAGGTACAGCCCGCTAGGTTCATCAGGCATTTTCCTTCCAAGGACTGGTCCTTTCATGCACCTAATAAACAGGGCCAGCCTAGACCCCGTGGAAACAGACCTTCAAGTCAGCAATCCCAGAGGTTGCAGAGATCTAAGCAATGGACTGCCTCCACTACAAAACCAGGGAGTTCTAAGCCACCCCCTTATGGTAAGAACTCACAATGACTCACCTCCTCCCGAACTCACCTCTGCCCACCTTCACATACACCTAGGAGGAAAACTCTCCTTTCACTCAAGCACCTGGGCCATCATTACCAAAGATCAATGGGTTCTGAACATTGTGTCTCAGGGGGTACAAATTCTCCTTCCACAACCTTCCAACCCCAAAAGGTTTCCTAGATCTACAACCAAATCAGTGGGCAGAAGCTCAAAAGCAAATCCATATCCTGCTCTCCTTGGGAGCAGTAGAACATGTTCCTGCAGAGCAGATAGGCCAAGGCTTCTACTCCAGACTTTTTCTGGTGACCAGAAAAGAGGGCACCTGATGCCCCATCCTCAATCTATCCATTCTAAACACCTTCCTGGTGATCCCAAAATTGAAAATTCTCACACTCCAGCAGCTGTTACCCATGCTGTCCAAGGACGCTTGGCTACCCACCCTGGACCTAAAAGAGGCCTACCTCCACATTCCCATTAGGGAGTCCTGCAGAAAATATCTTCACTTCAGGGCAGGATCTCAACACTTTCAGTTCTCTGTGCATCCTTTGGCTTATCTACTGCTCGCAGAGTTTTCACAAAATGCCTGGCTCCGGCCATTGCTTTTTGCAGACAAAGAGATATTCAAATTTACCCCTACTTAGTCGACTGCCTTATTCTGGCAGACTGCCAGTAAAAGCTGCTCAAAGACCTGGCCTTTGTAAAGGACCTACTAACCTCCTTAGGGTACACAATTAATGAAAAAAAAATCCAAACAGGTACGCACCAAAAGGATAATTTTCCTGGGAGCAAGTCTAGACACAGCATCCCAGATGGCATGCCTATCACCAGAGAAACAAAGTTTTCTATCAGCTTACTTCTGTCAACTGGCCACCAGGCCCCAGCTTTCTGCAAGGGAAATCCTGCAAGCCCTGGGGTTCATGGCATCTTGCATACTCCTTATTCCATATGCCAGACTGCATATGAGGAAACTTCAGTGGTACCTAAAGAGCCTTTCATGTCAACACTCTCAAGATCTAGAAACTCTTTTGCCTATTATTCCTTCTCTGAAGAAGGAATTTCTTTGGTGGGCAACAGCCTGCTCCCACAACAATGAACTGACTTTCTCCCCACACCCTGCCACCCAGGCCCTCACCACAGATGCATCAGACTACACTTGGGGTGCACACTTGGATGGCAGGTGCATATAGGACCAATGGAAACCCCCAGCAACTCTCCCAGCACATCATTCAAAATGATGATGGCTGTGCAGCAGGCCTTGATAGCTTTCAAGCCTTTTCTCTCTCCAGGGGTCCTCCTAATCAAAACAGACAACACCACAGTGATGTCATACATCAACAAGCAGGGAGGGACTCACTCCTACCCACTGTGCAGGCAGGCCATGACCCTTTGGTTTACAGCCTCTTCCATGCAACTACACCTGTTAGCACAATACCTGCCAGACTCTTTCAACTCCCTGGCAAACCAATTAAGCAGAAAACTTTTGGACCCCCATGAGTGGCAGCTCAACAGAAGCACCTTCTTACTAATAACTCATAAGGGGGAAACCCCTGAGGTGGACCTCTTTGCCTCCCACAACAACCATCAGCTCAGCATATTCTGCACCAGGGAGCATCACTGCATGGCATGGAAAGTGGATGCCCTGTCCTTCCCCTGGGTAAACCTGTCAGTCTATGCCTTTCCTCCCCTACCTCTCATTCCCAAGGTGCTGATCAAAATAAGGGAGGAAAATCCAAAAACCATTCTCATAGCTCCAGACTGGCCCAGACAGCACTGGTACCCCTTGCTGCCCAGCCTGTCCACACTGCCCCCATGGAATCTTCCTCAGATTCCCAACCTACTAACCCAGGGGGAAGAGGAATTCATGAACTACCAATTGCAGACACTAAATTTGGCTTATACCCTGACCCCTGAGCAATATTCCATCCTCAGTAAACAGGTTCTGGATGTTATGAGAGAGGCAAGATTCCCTAGCACAAAGAAAGTCTTATGCAGATAAATGGAAAAGGTTCTGCATGTGGATCCAGGCTAAGGGGGGCAATATGGCACATCCCTCCATCCCTCTCATCCTGGATTACTTAGCTGACCTACTACACAGTGGTCTCTCTTTCTCCTCTATAAAAATTCATGCCTCTGCTATTTCAGCTCATTTTCCCACTAAGCAGCCTCTTTTTTTCTCACCCCCTGATCAAACAGTTCCTCAGAGGGGCTAACAACCTGAGGCCCCCCAGAAGACACCAACACCAGCTTGGGACCTTAACTTTGTCTTGGAAAAGCTCACCCTGCCTCCTTTCAAACCAGCTTCTTCTGCAGGCAAAAATTTCTCTTTTGGAAAACAGCCTTTCACCTGGCCATCACTTCAGCCAAAAGAGTCCCTGTGCTACAAGCACTCATGGCAGTGGAACCCTTCATCATCTTCCATGCAGACAGGGTATCTCTCAGAACTAATCTATCCTTTATGCCCAAGGTGATGTCCAATGTGGCTCTTAACCGATCCATCCTATCCCTCAAAACAAGGGGGAAAGCATTTTGCACTCTCTAGATGTGCACAGAGAGCTCAGATATTATTTGGGCAGGACTAAACCCTTCAGAAAATCTGATCAATTGCTGGTTAGCTTTGCTTCAGGGGCAAAGGGCAAAGCCATCTCCAAGCAAACCATTTCCAAATGGATAGCACACTGTATCCATTTCTGCTACAAATAGCATAGCAAGCCTCCCTCCAAGGGGGACAGGAACACACCTCACCAGAGCAGGCGCCACCTCTGCAGCTTTCCGTAGAGGAGTCCCCACCAGGGACAATCTGGAGGCTGCCACCTGGACATCTGTTCACTCCTTTACCAAAAATTACCACCTGCCTCTCTTTTTTCACATCCGGGGCAGATTTTGCCTCTGCAGTCTTGCAGGGCATGCTAGCCAGCCCCTAGCTTCCTTGACTGCCTCCACCCATTTCCTCAGCTTTGGGAATTTAACCAAATGTGATGACTACAACAGTTAAACATGAAGAACATATTACAGTTGTGTACACTTACCATAAATGTAGATGTTCGAGTGTCTCCACTGTTGCAGTCCTGGTTTCCCCTCCCTCCTTCCCCTTTTTTATTTTGTTACCTTTCTTCCTTGTTGTTCTCCTTTCCTTACAAGGGACATTTTGGTATTTATTTTCCACTGGTAGGGTTCTGCCATCAGACCCTGGCCTCCTATTTTGGGGGCTCCTGATCAGTTAGAGCAAGAAAAAACTGATGCAATGGCATTGGCTGCCTTCCTTTATACCACTGATGACCTGACATCAGTCCTGAAGTGACAGCAACCGAGCAGAAATACTAAGTCTCTGGTATTCAGGCCAGCCATGGGCTACCCTGGCAGGGATAACCCAAATGTGATGACTGCAACAGTGAAGACACTCGAACATCTACATTTATGGTAAGTGTACACAACTGTACTTTTTTTTGATAACACATTAAAACAGTATTGTAAACAGCTGAGCTTTACATTTGGGTAGTGTGGTATTAGAACCCACAAGCAGTGACTAATGTAATACTGCACTGTTTCTTTGGAATACAACATCATGCAAATACTCTTTCCTTTTAGACTTTATAGACTTATGGTCACTGTTATCTGAGAGTGTGCAACTGTTGCTTTGTGTTATAGACCATTCCTCAACACCTTTTAGAGCAATATGTCTTGACATATCCTAAATTAATGGGTGTACAGTGACCTATAACTAGGAACATATTTCAAAAATTGGTCTTACACAAATGGATAGTAGCAGAGGACTTGTGTTAACATACATTTTGACACTCATTATTTATTGACTTCAATATAAATTACTTGCCAGACAACCATGGATCTTACAATGAACATACCAAAGCAGTGCTTCTTACATCTGGGTATTCAGGAGATGTAAATACTAATGCATGCATGCATACCTGCTTTTACAGTTCAGATATGCATTCTCACATTCATGCAACTATATGATGTAGCAACTAGTCTTTCTACAACTGTTAAGGCTGCAGTAACAGTACTTTATATAATAATGTCTACATACCACATGCTTGTCTCATCCTGGCCAGTCTGTTGTCATGGGACCTCATATTTGAGGCCCTCTCTTCTGCAGCTATGGTAAAAGGGAAAAAGAAAAAAAAAGCATTATGAATACCAGTTTCTACCATATTCAGCTTGAATATTTACAAGAAATACATGTAAAGCATACATACACATCTATGAGGTATGCCTGCCTGACATTTCCTGATCTAGTGATCAAGGGTATCCCTTTTTCTGCAGGTCCTCATAGTGGTGATGACATTGTACTCCAGTGCAGGGGATATCAGTCACACTGATAAGGGCTGGTTTAAACTGTCCCAGGCTTCTGATTTGTATTTTGAGCTGGTGTAGTTCCCCTGTAGCAGCTAGGACTCTTGGCCCTTAACCAGGAGTCCATTAAAGATCTTAGACTCCTGGACACCCCAGCGCTGTGCCCTAAAATGCACTCCCTCACCAAAACATGCTATTTCTGCAAAGAAGATTTCATACTGTCTGTAGCACAATTCCCATCTATTCACCTTTAAATAGCATGTTTTCCTGCCAATTGCACTTACTGTGAATGAGCACTTTCTACGTTTTAATACATTTGAAAAAGGTACTCGCTTCCTACCATCACGCAAATACAGTAGGTGGATTGGTTCGCGCACTGCTAAGCAATGTGTGCCTTTTTCAAATGTTTCCATAAATAACTTACAACCAATTCTATTTCAGCTTTGTTTTGTTACATTGCTGTTTTATTTGTATATGCTGCAATGTCACAAAAGTATAAAGTTTGCATACTCTAGACTAGAACCTGGGGCCATCTGCACTGCAGTCCAGCACTCTATACATGTTGCCACAAGATTTTTCACATGTAGTCACATATCTTAGTATTCATTGTTAAGTGGATGGTATGCACATTGCACAGTCCCGCTTACTGGGTTTGCATGATGTCCAGCTGTGCCCACCTATAGCAATTGAAAGCATCCAGTTTCCATATCTGGGTCATGTCTGATACATGGGTGGCCCTGGTGTGCAAACATAAGTCTTATCAAATGCCGCAACATGCCGTGCCAAGATGGTATTACACAAAATGAAAACAATGTGGAAAACTCAGCTGTATACTGGTTCTGACAGTCTTTCCATGGTTTTGGCTGTTATTTTTACAGTGTTCGTCATATAATCTGTGGTTTTGAAATAATCATTTGGGATGTAGGTCAATGAATGCAGATGGATGGTGTCATGTAGGACTAGGAGTTTAGTAGGTATGGAGGTGAGAAGCTGGTGCTCCCTTATACACGGATTTATTATCCGTGTTGTTCTATGAGGTTTTGCAGCCAACATTACTGGTGTGCACCGAGAAACCTCACTTAGGAGCAGTGCATAATATTAATATGCATTGCACGTTGCTGAGAGCATACTGTGGCCCTGTGCACAGATACACCTCTATGTAGGCTCTACATGGCGCATACATGGAGTTTATTGAATCCTGTGAATTGTCTTTTCAAAAAAGACTTTAACCCTGCATAAACTTAAACACTGCTGATGATTCCCTGCTGGGTGAGGAAAGTAAACATATGTTTTTTTTTTTTTTTTTTTCCTGTGGCTTGCTGATAAAGCTGCTTTCTGTTTTACCTGCTTCCTTTTGTTTTCTGTTTTAAGAGATCTACTTGGCCTGATGTTTTTGTTCTATGTGACAGATAGATGCTTACATTTTCTAGGCTGCATATTTCACATGTTTTTTCATTGGTTAAATTGTCTCTGAGAGATACTTAAATACAGAGTGAATTTCTGGCCCTTTCTCTTTTCAAAAAATATTGAATGCCTGCATAAACTAAAGCACTGCTGTTGATTCCCTGCTAGATTTCCCACCCATCATCCCCCTTATTGATCTGCTTTTTAAACCTGGTGATTTCAATCTGCCCACCTCTACTGTAAATTGAGCTTAATAAGCTCCTCCGTTTCTGCACTGCTATTGATATTTTGAATTATTTATTTCCTTTTCCCTGCACTTATATTGAAAAAGTGCATTTTGCTTTTCATTGTCTCTTATACTGATTTACTTTCCATGAGTTCTTTATCAAGATAGCTGTTGGATAAAGTAGTATATTTTTACATTATAGCAAGCAGTTGTTTTTATATCAAAAAGTCAGTACACTGGGAGGTAGCCTGGTCTGTTTAGGTTGGGGAAATACCTGATATGTCTGCATGTAGTTTTATTGGCTGGAGGGCTGATTAATCAGCTTATTTCATTTTAGTGCCTTCATAAATTCTGTACAATTGAGTGGTTTTTGACTCATTTATACAAAGCAAAGTATTTTTTTTGAATAATGACTCTTTTGTAAGCTGTTTAAAGTATATTGCTGTCTCCATATCTCTACATTTGTTTGTTGTAGAATTTCACTCTGGACACTCCTATACTGTGCTTTTACATTAGAAGGACTGGGATTATTGATCTAGTGGCAGTACGTGTAAACTGGTCTATGTGAGTTGGGAATCACACAGAAGGGCTCTAGGTATTTTTTTCTGCACTTCTATTTTATATTGTGACTGTACTTTAGCAGTTTAAAAAACTGTACTGTCTGCTGCTGCTGTTAGTCATTAATTGCACTGTGTTACATTGTATCTGTTAGTTGTAGGGTGGTTGTAGGTAGTTTGTGTGGTCTTGTTATGCTTTGGCTCCAAATAACTAATCTACACTAAGAAGGTGTTTTTCTGCACCCTTGTGGTAGAAATGTGCTGATCTAACTAGTCTTAGTTTGGGATTGCTGGTGAAAGGCTTATTGTGTGCTTTCCTGATTGGTAGTTAGCTTAAAACTTGTTTCTTTTTGGTCATGCTTAAGCCTTGCATTTCTGTGGTGCTGCTCTTTACACAGTGGTGGTTAGCAGTGCCCTGTATTAACACAAAAGCCTATAAGTTCAATATTAACCTAAACATATATTGGTGAAAGCCCTCTAAACATTTCTGCTGATCTAGAAGCAAATCAGTTGCACACTGGACAGCATTGCCTTATTGATCACCCTTAGCCTATGTTGCTCATATGGTCATGATAAAACAGATGAACATCTGTGGGTTCTGTTCAAGCAGCATTATTACACACAAACACATCAGGAATGAGGTTTTGTAACTTAAACTTAAACAAATTTATAAACAGAATGACTACTGCGCTCACACATGTTAACACTCTGGCTATTCTCTCAAAATGGCTCTGCTGCCTGCACATGATCACTATTTATACGCATGTGCCTACATCTGAAAATGCTTCTTAAAGGTACATACACGCACTCTGATCTATATTCTCCCTCTTTCAGAAATAGCCCAGATATGAAATGACAGTATTCAATGCCATGTCATTTACAGAAATGATCTTTTGACACGCATTTATACAGAACTAAATTTTTGACATGCACTCATACAAAATAAGACATATAGAAAACAATCATGTCCAGGTTGCTATGTATTTTACACTAGGTCTAGAAATACATCCTGATTGTGTAACCTAAAAGTCAGAATTGGATCTAGCAGTGGGAACTGTCTTCAAGGAATGTTCAACTTTGGGGACATCTGGGATATCATCAATAACGGAATGGATACTGAGACATGTTCTTCAGTATGAACATTGCCTGGGTTGCTCTGAGATCTAGAGTCTGTATCACAGGTACGATGCTGTGATATAATTTCTGATACTTGAAGATATCTATGGTTTCTCCTGTACTCTGTACCCTCAGTTCCATTAAGTAGGATATTGGCTCGGTATATATAACTCTCACTTGGCCAATGTGATCAAAGCCTTTCACAGTTTGCATCCTCACTGTCTCTCCTTTTAATGGATGAAGAAATCTGCTTGTTTTATCCCAGCTGGACTTCTGATAAGAACGCTTCTTAAAAAGTTGAGCTTTGATTGCTCCGTTTTTTTTTTTTTTTTTTTTTTTTTTTTTTTTTTAGAATTAAGCACCAGCAAACTAAAACTGATAGCCAAGGTTGATCTGGTTTGCCTAGGTAGAAGTCTCTGAGCCGGTGAGCCAAGTAGATTGTCACTGGGTATATTTCTGAGATTAAGGAAATTCAAGAAGATATTGGTATTGTCATGCTTTGACTGCTCCAGTAATTGATTTATACATCATCAGGAATGGGAGTGGATACTAAGACATGTTCTTCGGTACGAACATTGTCTGGGTTGCTCTGAGTTCTAGAGTCTGGATCACAGATATGATGCTGCGATATTATTTCTGATACAGGAAGAAGATGTCGGTGGTTTCTCCTGTACTCTAGACCCTCAGTTCCATTAAGTAGAGTCTCAGATCAGTACATATACCTCTCACTTTACCAATGCGATAAAAGCCTTTCGACGTTTGCATCCTCACTGTCTCTCCTTCTTTTAACGGATGAAGAAATCTGCTTCTTTTATCAAAGCTGGATTTCTGAGAAGAACACTTCTTAAAAAGTTGGGCTTTGATTGCTCTGTTGTTTTTAGTATTAGGCACTAACAAACAAAAACTGATAGGCAATATTGTTCTGGTTTGTCTAGATAGATGTCTCTGAGCAGGCAAGCGAAGTAGATTGACATGGGGTATATTTCTGAGATTAAGTAAATTCAAGAAGATATCAGTATTGTCATGCTTTGACCTCTTAAGTAATTGATTTGCACTCTATACTGCATGTTCAGCTGGGCCGTTTGAGGATATTCAGGGCTGCCAGTAACATGGATAAAGTCCTACTCTTTAGCAAATCTCTAAACAATTGACTGAGAACCGTTGTCAGAAATAACTTTGTGTGGACTACCATGGACTGAGAAATGACATTTTGTCTTTGTAATAACAGCACTGGATGTTAGGTTAGGTAGAAAATTGATCTCAAACCAGTTCAAATAGGAATCCACCAACACTAAGTAATGCTGATTGTTCCAGTCAAATATGTCATTTGCTAATGTTGACCAAGGTAGTTCAGGAATTTGGGTTAGCCGAAGTGGCTCATTTTGCAAATGTGGCTTAGTGCTGTTGTACACTGTACAAGAAGAAAGCACTTTGTCAATGTCTTTTGATAGAGAAGGCCAAAATACTAGTCCTCTCACCCTTCTTTTGGTAAAACTGGAACCTGGGTGGCCACGATCCAAAATCTGAATGTATTCTCACTGTAAGGAAGTAGCAATAAAAACTTTCAGACTGCTGAAAAATGATACCATCTTTAATCAGCATCTCATCTCTGTATGGAAAGTAAAGTTCCACTTCTGGCAGTACACAAGATGTTTTGATGGCCGTCCTACATTGATGAATTGGTTGAGCTTTTGCCAAATTGGATCAGCCTTTGTATGATTTCTCAGCTCAAGTCTTGTGGTAGAAAAATTACCAATTGCATGACATTAAAGTCAAAATTCTCTGCATCAAGCTGTCCTATTTCTGGGTGATCTGGATAAGGTATTAGCCAGATAAAGAAGTTTACTCTTTGTACAGACAATTTTGAAATTGTACTTTTGCAAATTGAGCATCATTCTTTGTAGTCTTACTGGGGCAGAATGCATAGGCTTCTTTAAAATAGTGACTACAGGCTGATGATCAGTTTCTATCTGGATTGCAAGGCCATAAAACTTTAAACATGTGAACACAATTGCCAAAAGTTCCTTCTCAATTTGAGCATACTGCATCTCAGTCTGGCTAAGAGTTCTAGATGTGTAGGCAACAGGTCTGCCTTCTTGAAGAATAACTGCACCAAGACCAAATTTCAAAGCATCACAGGAAAGAACTACTGGTTTGTGGACATCATAGTATCTTAAAGTAGGTGGGTTAGCAATTTGCTGTTTGAGGTTATCAAATGCTTTCTGTTGTTATTCTAAGTGTGACCATGAAACATTTTTGTGTGTCAACTCTCCTAAAGGTGCTGATAACTCACTAAAGTCAGGGATAAATTTGCCCAACTATATAACCATACCAGGAAAATGCTGTAAGGCTTAGACATTGTCTAGAGCTGGCATCTCTATAATGGCTGCCTATTTAGAAGAATCTGGTTGTAAGCCTGTACCAGTAAATACATGACCTACATAAGTAACTTCTGGTAATCTGAAATTTTCATTTCAGAGGACTGAGCTTTAAAATCACTTCACACACTCTGTCCAGAACTTTCCTGAGGTTTCTATAATGCTCTGCTTCACCATTACCTCCAACCAGTAAATATCAACTATTATTGAACACTGGTAGCCTGAAAAATGTGCTCCATTGCACACTGAAAGACTTCATTGGCAGAATTAATTTCAAAAGGCATCCTGAGGAATCTATATCTGACAAATGGGGGGGTACTGAATGTAGTCAGTAGTGAAGATATGCAATCAACCATTACATGCCAAAATGAACTCTTTGCATCTAAGAGAGAAAAAAACAGTGGCATTTGGTAGAAGGGCTGCAATCTCCTCAACTGTACACATAGGATGATGAGATCTTTTTAATGCATTGTTCAAGTCTCTTGGGTCAATGTATATTCTGATTTAATCTTTTCTTATGAGTAGCTACAATGGAAGACACCTACTCAGTTAGTTCTGTGACTGGGTAAATCACACCTTGCTGCACCATTTTGTCAACGGGATCTTGACCTTGTCCTGCATAGCTATTGGAGGTCTTCTTGCTGGTCTGACCCCTGGGTCTAACTTCATGGAGTACACAACTGGAAGTTTGTCTAGCTTGTAGTTGAAAATACCATACTCTGAGAAAATAGCATCACTGAAGCTGGAACTGGGAAATGTGCTTACATGATGTACTTCTTTGGTAAAAGAAAGCAGTTTCATTCTTAGACTGTTTCTGAAACCTAATAATGACTGTACAGGTCTTCAGACTATATAAAATTGCATGTTGTTACTGTTCCCAGCCAAACTGCGTGAAAGCCCTACTGAGCCTTTGGTCTGAATTTCTTTACTTCCATAAGCAACAAACTTCGCACAATTGACCAAATTAAGTTGCTCACCAGCTCTCACTCTAGCAAACATTTCTGCTGACATTACATTACACTTTGAACCGGTGTCTTCTTTGAGCTATGTGGGTTTTCCATTGATCAGGACACTACAAAACACTGCTTTGCCAACAAATCTACTGCATTAACCTTTTCATTTACCACTAATACACCATCTACATAGAAAGTAGGGTTGCAGTTTTCTATATGAACAACCTGCTTTTTTGAGTGACCTTTCATAATAACTGAATGAGGTTTGCTTGATTTACAAAACGTTTGAAAATGGTTCAATTTTTTTGCACTTGTGGCATTGCTGACCAAATGCTATGCACTTCTCTCTTGTAGACTCATGGTTGGCACCACAATTACGACAGTTAACAATAAGACTTGACTTGGGTTTTTCTGTCTCACTCTTATACTGTACTGAGCATGTCCTTTTAACTCAGCAAGTCTTGGAACTTGCTAGAAAGCTATGGGTTCTCCCTGCCACACTCACTGGGGTTGCTGATGCCATGTGCTTAGGCCTGTTTCTGCTTGCCATGTGTTGCATGCTGTCTATGTTTGCTCAAGAGGCTGCTGAAACCATGCTCTTATCACTTGTAAGCATACTTGTGCAACTTTCTGTGAGCTCATGGATTTGACAAATCTCTATGGCTTTGTTTAACATTAAATCACTGTCACTAAGCAAAATCTTTCTCACTGCACGATTAATATCACACACAAGCCTATCCTTTATTAACTCATTATTCAGGTCACCAAGTCTGCATGTTTTAGCTTTGTTTTTCAAGTCAGTGATATAAATTGCAAAAGTTTCACCTGTCTTTTGGTCTCTTGTATAAAATAAGTCCCTCTCTAATGTAACATTTATCTGGCGGTTTTACATTTCCCTAAATTTACGTTTTAAGCTCTCAGGGTCCTCCCTTGATTCAGCCGGTAGCACAAATTGGTTGTTTTCCCCCTCTCCTACATATATTTCTGGTGCATACACAAATGAATGCTCTCTTTCAATATCTTCTGACCCAAGTAAGTTAAGCAAAAATGAATGCCCCCATATGTGCATCTTTGTCAGAAAAAGCTGCTTGTATGAAATATTGTATTCCTGCTCAAACAATCTCCAGTTCTCTGCTATATTATGATCAAACACAAGTGGAACTGGTCTGTGAAATGCCTGTGCCATATCAACAGACAGTAGTGAAGGTGCTTGAAATCATGTATGAACATTCAGACATAAATATGTATATTCCAGAACTTTATGCCAGTACTTCTAATTATGCCAAGTAGCATAACAAACTCTGAAATAACTACACTTTGCCAAATAAGTCTCTGTAGCACAAGAACATGTTAAAAACACTGTACTTTGTGAAACCACTCCTTATCACTGTAAGAAATACTTCAAAATGACTGTACTTTGCAAATAAACTGTACACACTGGAAGAAGATCAGAGTAAGTTACACTTTGAGATGAATGCACTTTGCAAATAAACTGTATACAGCAGAAGAACCTTTGAAAATGGCTGTACTTTGTGAAGTAACTCTGCACATTGTAAGAAGCACTCTGAAATGGCGGCTTTCTGCAAATAAATGCATACAGATTTTTTTAAATGGCTGTACTTTGACTGCTCTTTGCAATATAACTGTACTTTTCACCCGCCAAAATCCTTGAAATAATTGCACCGTAATAAAGCACACACTCTGCAAACACTTTTCACACTCTGCGATACTTCAAACAACTCTAGTTATGCTTTGAATGGCTTCAGTGAATGCAAAATAGTAGTGTGTGATTAAAACACAGTCTTTTACTAAAAAACATGCAGTCGCTTGCTCTTTAAGTTTAATTTACCTTTTTATTGTACTCATTATGCCCTTTTAATCTCTTATTATCTTGCTCATTATACTTTTCTTGTGCCCGTTTTACTTTAAACATGCTCGCTATGCAAACCAAGGGTTATTCTGAGCCCCATATGAATAGTTTTGTTAGTTTTATCAAATATCATGGTTTCAAACATTTTGTTTAACTAATAATGCAGTTTGTGCCTTTTGTTTGCTTAATAATACATTTTTGTGCTACACGTTTGATAAGTAATGTATTTTGTGCCTTACAACTGTGCCGTTTCATTTTCTTTGCCAAATAAATCATTTGTGCAGTTTTCTTTACCTTTAGCTCATTTCTGGCCCTTTTTCATTTGTCTGAGCTCTGTTTCACTCATCCTGCTTAGTCTGCCTTCACCTTCAACTCTGCACCCCATGACTCGAAGAAGTATTTCTTCTAATCCTGGTTCTGACACCACATCACTCTTGTCAGGATAAAACAGATGAACATCCATGGGTTTTGTTCAAGCAGTTGTATTACACCCAAACACATCAGGAATGAGGCTTTGTAACTTAAACTCAAACAGACATATAAACAGACTGACTACCATACTCACATATGTTACCACTCTGGCTGTTCTGTCAAAATGACACGGCTGCCTGCACGTGCTCACTGTTTATATACACGTGCCTACATCTGGAAAGGCTTTTTAAAGGTACATACACACACTCTGATCTACAGCCTTTACAAAGTATAGGTACCTGTTGTAGTCTCTGCTCTACAAGCACAGTCCTGTCAAATTAACCCATTCTCTTCACTAATAAAATATACAGTAACTATCATGGATGGGCAATTTCCCCATTATCTCTTTCTAGCCTGCCTGATAGATGTGGGCATCCTGAGGCAATGTAACAAATGTGTCATGTATACTGACAACCACTTACTCCTGAAACAAATACTTTATGTGACAAATGTAGTTACACTATGAAATTGCAGGCAAAACTCTCATATAAGGAGAAATTCAATGTCAAACAGGTTGTCAGCACACACCCACTTCCCACACTAAATAAGGACATGACACATAAACCCACATATACGGAGGTACTCATTAGTAACTTACCAAAAGATCAGAGGCCTCCCAAATGGAAACCACTTATATAAATAACATTGGAAAAAAGTACCAAGAAAAACAGAATTAGCTGCAAATGCAAAACAAACTGATAATAAAGAAACTGCGGTATTGGCACACTAAATTCAGGCTGCACAGAATAAGTTTTTAATAATAAATAAAATACACAAGCCCTTTTGCCCTGCCACAATGCAGGACTTTCAAACTGAATCAATTTGAAAAAGTCCTGCATTGCAGCAGGACGAAAGCACTTGTGTATTTCATTTATTATTAAAAAATTATTCTGTGCAGCCTGAGTTTAGTGTGCCAAGATCGCAGTTTCTTTATTAACATTGGAAAAAAAAAACAACCGCAGCATATAATAACACACACACCAGTGTCTCAACAGATAATCCCACAAGGCATAACACCACAAAACCTAAAGTATTGGTCATAGGTGACTCCATTGTGAGACACATGGATGTTCCCCTCATCAGGCTGGATAAGGAGTGGGTTACAGTTAGCTGCCTGTCATGTGCCAGGATCCATCAAGTCAGTCTACCACAAGTACCGGTATGACTCTATCATAGTCCTTGTGGAGGTGAATGACTTGAACTGTACCACACTGTACTATATGAAGAGTGACATGACTGAGCTCTGAGATTATGTGTCACATGCATGTATATGCCTAGCCTTAAACAGCATTCTACCTTCTCCAAGGATGCTGCCACAATACAAACAAAATTTATTGACATTACCAATTGGGTTAGCTTCTGCCATCAGTCCAAGGGGATCCAATATCTGTCAGCTTGAGAAGACATGGTCAACAGGCCACACTGATTTACCAGAGATGATATCCACCTGTCTCCTCTAGGCTGTTGGATATTGCCAAAGGCATTAGCCACCACTATTGTGCTTTTTTTAGGCAGTGTCAAAATAACCAACCTCCCAACATAACAAAATCCTCTCTGGATAAACTCAAGGTACTGCTGCTTAATGATAGGAGTCTAAACAAGAAACTGCACTACCTGGAAGCACTGCTTAGTTTGGAAGATGCTGACATCTGTGTTGTCACTGAGACATGGTTTAATGGCATGGAAAGCACCCTGGCCGTACAGGGCTACAGTGCCTTCCATACGTTCAGACCATAAACTGCTGGCTCAGAGTTTCTTGGACTTTGTGAATGCAAATGCTGTAGAACAGCTAGTCAGCACACTCACAAGAGGCTTAAATGTCCTGGACATAGTACTCACTAACATGGGAAAGTATTGCACACCCTCCTGTGTGATGTCCTCCCTGGTAAGTTCAGACCATAAATCAGTGTCATTTGATGTAATAATAAGACCAGATACCCCATCAAACTCAAAAACACTTAAGAATTTTTCAAAGACAAATTACCTCCTATTAAATGAGGTATAAGAAGTTTCAAAGCCCCCTTGAATGCAGATAACATGGACTCCTATGCAGAGGTGTGCAACAATGCTCTGTATAGTTGTACAGAATTGTCTGTACCTGACTGGATTAAAGCCAAATCTTGCTGATAAAAACAAGCCACCCTGGTGGACCCATAGTATAAACAGGCTATACTACAAGTAAAATAATCTAATGTCCAAGAACAAGACAGAATTGGCTCAGCAAAGGAGCAAGTTCCCTCTGTAGCTTAAACAAACAATTAGAGATCTTCCCAAGTCCTCCAAAGCTAATTATGAAGTAAAAATAGTCTCCCTAGCTAAGGATAATCAGAAGGCATTCTGTAACTACATCTGAAATTTGAAAGGGAATACCCAGCTATGCACTGAACTGGTTGTGGATGGCAACACCCATATTCAACTGGAGATGATAGCCAATCTGCTAGCTGACAACTGTCCCCTCCAATCATCCCCCAAAGTACACCTGCTACCATTCCTCAGCCTATTATTTCAAGATAACAGTTCATCTTGGTGCTCTCCAAGGGCAAAACATGGCATCAATGGGACTAGACAATATCCCAGGTTACCCTTTAAACATCTTAAAACATTACTTGGCAGATCCACCTGGATCCCTGTTTAACAGCAGCCTGTGAACTGGCTTTGTTCCAGCAGAATGGAGGACAGCAAAAGTAGTCAGACTACCCAAAGTGGCACCATCAACTGACCTTGGGAATTATAGATCCATAAGCTTAACTAGTTTCCTCTGCAAGACCATGGAAAGAAACACTATGGATCTTAATAACAAGGACATGGGTAATCTCCAAACTCTGGACCCAACCCAGTTTGGATTTGTTAACATTGGCTCATAACTGTTAAACATGGCTGACTGCTTTGAAAAAGTCACCAAGGTCCTGGACGAGGAAAAGACAGTACTTGCCACCTTTGCTGACATAGCCAAGGCATTTGACACAATACCCCACACAGGTATTATAGAAAAACTCTTCCAGTTGAGAGTTAACCCCTACATTACTAGATGGGTAGCCAACTGGCTCACCGACAAGACACATACTGTCAAAGTGGGTGATTTCACCTTTAGCAAAAGACCAGTCATTAGTGGCGTACCACAGTGTTCTGTACTGGTCCCCTTACTGTTTTTTTAATTTATTTTTTCAGCAGTCCAGACAAACTTGGATGGACTGTGGTTGACCAAGTTCACTGGTGATTGCAAATTGGGAGCAATCATTGAGTCCTCCAGTGATGTTAATATACTGCAAACAGGGTTAGTGCAGACAATTGATTGTTGCCAAAGCCACGGATTAAAGCTAAATGCAAAAAAATGCATTATTATTCCCTTTTGGAAAGCTGACATCCCTGCTAATTACATAATAGACAGCACCCTCCTAAGTGTGGATGCAATGGTATGTGATCTGGGTAATCATGTTGATAGCAATCAGAACTCTGACCATCGCATATCCACAGTAGTAAGGAAATCCATCTATGTAGCACATCTTATAAGTAAAGGATTTGCATCTAGATCTAACAATGTCATGATTCCATTATTCTTGCTCTCATCAGACAAATAATTGAGTATTATACCATGACCCCCCCAAAACGTGCACGCTGATTGGCCAGCGTGCACATTGTAAATTGAGTTATACTAATGGAAAAAGGTCCGGTCGCCCGGACTTTTTTCCATTAGTATAACTCTACTTTTAAAATACTGTCTCGCTATGTTAAATGGGTTTAACATAGCGAGACAGCTTTAAAATAAGCAACGGAGATCTCCGTTGTTTATTTTAAAGCTGTCTCGCTATGCAAAACCCATTTAACATAGCAAGACAGGTTTTAAAAAAAAAGCAACGGAGAAAGCAAGATCTCCGTTGCTTTTTTTACTGTTTCGCTATGTTAAATGGGTTTAACATAGCGAGACAGTTTTAAAATAAGCAACGGACATCTCCGTTGCTTATTTTAAAGCTGTCTCGCTATGTTAAACCCATTTAACATAGCTAACAGTAAAAGCAACGGAGATCTTGCTTTCTCCGTTGCTTTTGCCCACAGCTCTGATGTACTGCGCAGGCGCGCAGTACATCAGAACTGTCGCGGATGTCAGACATCTGCGGAAGGGCAGTAAACAGGCATTATACTAAGAAATAGTTTATTTTCTTAAATAATGTTATGGTATAATAGCAATAACCCACGCCTGGGTGTGGGTAATGCTGTATTTACCCACGGTTGGCTTTGTTTGGTCCCTCGGGCTTCGCCCTCGGGACCAAACCACGCCAACCGTGGGTAAATCCAGCATTACCCACACCCAGGCGTGGGTTATTGCTATAAAATACTACTTTTTACATGTACCTTACCAGACACCTGCAGGAAATGAAGAGACACAACAGTTTCTCACCAGGAAATTACAGCGTGCACAAAACAAGCCTTACGTGGAAAGACTGAAAGCCCTACCATGTATTCTGTCTGCTACAGGTTGCTAAGGGGCGACCTCTGCCTGGCTTACAGGACAGTCTCTGACCCAGCCCTGATGGAAATGCTGCACATTCATAAATCAAACTGCACAAGGGTCACTTGCTCCTTGGATCTTAACCTTGCCACTGACTCGAATAGGTCATGCTGGAGAGATAGATACATCTCCCAAAGACTGCTACTTCTCTGGAACAAGTTTCCAGTTCACATGAAACAGAGCCCCTCCCTGACGTTCTTCATGTGCAACCTAGATCAATGGATGGATGACTGCAAATTCACTCTGGGGTGGTGTCCCTGTCCCTCCTGGACAGAGGAAGTCAGTATTAACTACCATAGACCCTTGTTTCTGCAAACTTCACACACCTGACCACCAACAATTGGGGCAACTCAGGATAAATATGGCTAGACTTGTAAGAGCTCTAGGGCCATTAGACTAGTAGCCTTCTATGAACCTATATTGACCACACACTCCTAAGATCTGACTCAGTGGGCAGGGACTTGGGGATATACACAGACAGTAATCTAGCCTTTGACCATCATGTGTCTACATTCTATGTTGTGTAACTTAATAACAAAGGTATGGCATCTAGGTCCAAAGAAGTCATTGTTCCACTGTATTCAGCATTTATTAGATCAATCATTGAGTACAGTGCCCCATTTGGTATGTACCTAACCATGCGTATCAAACATTTGGAACATCCAAATAGGTTCCTCACTAAATGAATACAGGGCATAAGTAACATGTCCTATGCAGACCACCTCAAGGCTCTATCCCTATATTCTGTCTCCTACAGATTTTTGAGGGGAGATCTATGCCTGGCATACAAGGCATTGTCAGAGCCCACACTGATGGACCTCCTGCATATCAGCAAACCAAACAGCAACATAATTACCCAGTCAAAAGACTCAAACCTTGCCTATGATATAAATAGGACCTGCTGCAGAGACAAGTATGTATCCCCAAGATACTACCCCATCTATGAAACAGGCTTCTCATCCATGTGAAGCAGAGTTCCTCCCTAACCCAATTCAAGTGTAATTTGGACAATTGGATGGGGAATAAGAAATTCATCTCTGGTTTGGCACCTGTGTCTCTAATGGACACAGGCAGCCTGTAAATAATTCATCTCCCAGGCCCCTGCTTGTAAATGTTCACCTCCTATGCCTCTGCTTACACGTCTGAGTTTTAGGATGCATGGCTAGGCTTAAAAAGGCTCTTGTAGTCATTAGCCTAGTACATGACTATGAACCTTTTATGGCAGAATCCTACAAAGCTATTCTTAAGCAGATGACATCAGAACTGTTTCTACATTCACAGCATTCTTCTAGAATGTCTTTTTTACATTTATGCAGCTATTTGGCCATCCCTGAGTACCATACCAAAGCATTGCAAGCTAACTATGGCTTCAGATCCTTCTTACAAGCCATGGTTATCAGTAGGCTATTTTATTAGGGCAATCACCCAGGAAAACTTGTGGAGTCTGCTCTACCTGCTGCAGCTGATACAGCCAGATCTTTAGAGTGAATGATAAAAGTTATGTTACTCACCATAAAGCTGAACGAGAGTGTAGCACTTCTTACTGTAGTAAGTCCATTCTACTTCCCTTGACTGTTATCTTTTTCATTTTCTTTTGTTTGGTCACTATCTCGAGTACTTTGTTAGAGAAGTGCATTATGGAACTTGTGGTCAGGGAATAGGAGCCTGAAAGTGTCTTTTTGGATCAGGTAGTCCTAGTAGCATTCTTCTCAGTTCTGCCTGTTCTTGTTACTGGGGTTCTTCTAACAAATCTGTGGCTGTTGAGAGAATATGCAATTTTTATGTACTCCTAGTTTGCAGCTTTGGATGTTTAACTTCTTTAAAATAGCCAATTGATTGTCATATTCCCAACTGCATTGACAGGATATTGGGTTGTGAGATAACATATTTTTTCCATATATCCTTAATTTTAAACCAGGGATACACTGATGATAAAATAATAAAAAAAAACTTTCCCACACTTAATTTTTTAAGGTTTAAATATTTTTAGTATATGTAATTTGCTTTTGAAACAATTACTTTAAAAATTTAAGGAAAATGTGACCTATACCTGATTTAGAAGTAAGACAGAATGGTATTAATAACTCCACTAGCTCTACTTGATAGAGGCACTGGGAACTAACATCGGCAGCACGATGGTAGGGCACTTCTATGGGCTAGGCTTGTAAAGGCTCCAGGGCCATTAGCCTAGTACACACCTATGAACTAGTCATCTTACTTCCTTCTCTGGGACATAGAAATACATCATGGCTAGCTAGTCTGTGCCCTGTTATTGTGTGAGGTAAACACTGGAACACTGGCAAAAGATCTGTCACTAGTTTCACAGATATCTTATAGCTGAGTGGATAATCACAGCTTGGTTATGTTCGCAGCATCAAGCGAGCAATGCTGCCCTGGAAGGTGCATATTACTGAGGAAATAACACCCACCCAGGGGTGTTTTGAGGCTCGATGCTGCAACTGGCAGGCCTCCACACTCATGGAAGGGTATTATTTCCACAACACCACCACATACTCAGAAGGGCATTATTACGCATTGATAATGGGCTATCTGCAAAATCATTTTGCATTTGTTTTCTTATGTTTTATTTTTTTAATATTATGTACATATTTTTATATATTTTAATGTAAAATGGTTCCTCTGCATAATGAGTCATACTTGCTTTAGTAAATTTATTTTTCCTGGAGGAAGTATTTTATATCAGAAATATAAAGTATGTAAGTATTTAATGTATAGATACACACACACATACATACACATATTTTCAGAAGCACACACACTCATTCGAAAACACAAACATGCAAACACATAAGTCTACATTGATGTAGTTATAGACACACACACAAACACATACACATACACACATACTTTATTTATCCTTCTAACATCTGCTTGTGAAGAATAAATGAAACACACACACAGCCACTTTATCTTTCTAACTTCTGCTTGTGAACAAATAAATGAAACACACATACACGCGTGCACGCACTCACACACAGAATGCAAGCATTGCAACTCTTTACACCACCTCCATCCCACCCCCTTTACAGTCTGTGGATTTGCTTCACTTGACTAATAAAGTCAGTGAAAAATGCCTATTATTAAGAGTTTCATAACTCTTAATGTTTAACAAATCAGTGCTGATGGACTACCTGTCACTTTCACTCCGTCTCTAAAGCAAGCAACATACATGCAAGTACACTCGCACACACAAACACACACACACACACACACACACTTTATTTATCCTTCTAACCTGCTTGTAAACAAATAAATAAAACACATACACGTGCGCGTGCACACACACACACACACACACACACGCGCACACACACACACACACACACACACACACATACAGAATGCAAGCATTGCAACTCTTTACACCACCTCCACACCACCCACTTTACAGTCTGTGGATTTACTTCACTGACGAATAAAGTCAGTGAAAAATGCCTATTAAGAGTTTCATAACTCTTAATGTTTAACAAATCAATGCTGATGGACTACCTGTCTCTAAAGCAAGCAACATACATGCAAGTACACTCATGCACACACACACACACACACACACACACACACACACACACACACACACACACACACACACACACACACACACACACACACACAGAGTTTTCTCTTTTTTTTCTTTGATTTAGTTTTTCTTTTCATTTTATGCTCACTATACAGCACAGTTCTGTTGGGGAGCATAAAATAAGTGGGAGTCCATTTGCTTCTTAACTGTCTGAGCATCATGGCAGCTTAATCTATTGCCCTGAACTGACAAACTTGTTTTTTATTGGGAATTATGTACATTAATAACCTGCTGTAGAAAATGTATTCTCCTTTTCAGGGTCAAATGTACAGTTTACCCATTCTCTAATTAACAATCAACACTGGCAAAACAACATAAATATATTATGGCATTGTTGCAGGCAGACAATGCTCATTGCAGGAAACCATCATTTTTTTAATTACAAAGGGAGTTGTGAAAGGTTTGAATACTGAATGTCGAGTATTAATCCAGTATTGTGAGGTTTAGGTTGGAAACAAATTGAAACAGACTCCCTTCTAGCAACAAAGCTCACCTCTGGAATCTTCTACTACAATTTAAGAAACCTCTTTTAGACCTCTACCAGTGTACAATTACCAAGAACCGAAGTACAATGCACCAACCATGCTTTCTCATAGAAATGATTTATAAGAACATAGAAAATCTTCAAACACTGGATCCTACCCAGTTTGGTTTTGTCAGTTGCAGATAAAGTCTACTCAGTTTTGTGGACTCCTTTGAGAAGGTTACCAAGGCAATAGATGAGGGTAGAATGGTATATACTGCCTACCTTGACCAGGCTAAGGCATTTGATATAGTACCCCTCTCAGGCATTGTAAACAAACTCATGGTTGTAGGCATACAATTCTATGTTATGTGCTCAATAGCCAGCTGGCGCTCAGATAGAACCCGGGAGACTACCTCCGCAAATAGGCCAGTTACTAGCAGTGTCCCTTAAGGCTCTGTGCTGGGCCTGGTCTTTTTCGGCATGAACTTCTTGGATGTCAAAGTCCTCTTGACTGACCAAGTTTGCAGATGATTGCAAGGTATTATAAGTCATAGAATCCCCCCAAGGCATTAACATAGTACAGGAAGGACTAACACAGACAAGTGACTGGTGGCTTAAGAAATTACCTATGCAGTAGCATATCCCTAAGAGTAAAACCAGTAGTCAGAAATTTGGGTACATATGTAGATAGTAACCTGACTTTTGACCAACATGTGTTTAAAGTAATAAGGACATCTTTCAATGTTGTTCAACTTATAAGCAAGGGCTTGGAATCTAAGTCCGAGGAAGTTACTGTTCTATAAATATCCATCCCTCTTCAGGCCCATCATTGAGTACATTGCCTCCTTCGATATGTGCCTGAACAGGCACATGCAACTACTGGAATTTCCACAGAGACTCCTCACGACTGTTGAGAGGGGATTTATGCCTGGCATACAAGACATCCTTGGATCCCACTCTGATGGACCTCTTGCATATCTGCAAGCCAAATACCATCAGCATTACTTGACCTAAGGATTTAAACTTTGCTTGTGGCATAAATAGGAGACATCAGAGGGACAGGTATGTGTTTTAGAGAATTCATCTTCTCTGAAGCAGGCTTCCCATTCATGTGAATCATACCTCTTCATTAACCCTATTGAAGAGAAACCTGAAGCAGTAGATGAGAAATCAGAAATACCTGTGGGTCTAGCACCTGTGTCTGAAATGAATAGAGGCAGTCTGTAAATCTTACCCTAACTTACATATACCCCTCAAAGTAACCTCAAAGGCACATTAACTTGTGAGATATAAATGGGATATTTGGCTAGGCTTATAAATACCTTAGTGGTCCCTAGCCTAGTATATACCTACGAACTTATGACTCCATATTTCCTCATGTAAAAGACCTTTCCTAGGCCACAATTACAATTATTAAATCCAACAGGTGCTGGAAGCAAGGGGTTCACACCACAAAAAAACGGTTTATTGCACAAACCCACGTACAAATTCATTTGTGGTTTTGTGCAACAAACCATTTATTTGTAGTGTGAGCCTCTTGCTTCTGGCACCTGTTTGATTAAATAGTTTGTATTTTCTTTGTTTCACAATTACAGTTATACAAATAAAAACAAGCCCAGTGCACATGTTTGCAGGCAAATCCTAAACACTGTGTCCACTTTCACTGGATCCACCTCCACCAACTCTGTGTTCTTATTTACCTCTGCTCATCTTTGAATGGAAGACCTAGCAGTTTTCATTCTTGTAAATAACTTGTACATACTGGTCAACACCTGCATTCTTTCTGCTGGTAGATGCTGTTCTCATTCGTGTTTCATAATGGTACAATGGTCTGTTCTCTGGAATATTTGCTCAAGTCACATATTACCTTTTCTTATGTTTGTCTATGTTATGTTATGTTATGTTGTATACAAATCTGTACTGGCTGATTTTATTGCAATAGCAATCTTATTGTGTTTTATATTCCTTATGTTGTATACAAATTTTTATTGTTTGATTTAACTGTGATTTCATTCACCTGGGCTGCAAATGAAACTGATCCATTGTGATCAGTGCACTACCAAGTTAAGCAAACTTAATAAATGAATAAATTGTTGGAATAGTTACTGACCACACTAACAGCTACTCATTTTTAAATACAGAAGTGATTGATGCAGCAGTAGCAGTGGGGTTGGTTAGGTTGGGAGTGCTTGATTATACTGCAGAGAGCCAGATGGGAACTCACTAATGCCGTTTTCCTTGGGAAAGCAACATTCTTGCTCCTCTGTAGTGGGAGAGAGTTCCTAGGTTATGCCGAAAATGCCACACAAAGCTACGAGTTGCTAGGGAGCTGAACATGAAAATGTTTGTGTTTGTCTGTGTATGTCTGTAATAATCTGAAATATTTACTTTGACCAGCACTTTCTTTCAGTTGATAACAGTTTGATGTTGTTTATATACCCAAGCAGAATGTGCTTTTGGAGTTGTAGGAGAGGTTAGAAAATTGTATGTGAATGCAACTGATTCAGTTAATCACTATTAAATGAATGGTAGCATGGCTTGTCAGAGGCGTGAGCTTGTGTGTGTGTGTGTGTGTGTGTGTGTGTGGTTCCCATTCAGAAGCCTGAAACATCATAAGCCTGAAAATCAAAATCCTGAAACCAAAAGCCTGAAAATTCAGAATCCTGAAAACTCAAAATCCTGAAAGCCCAAAATCCTGAAAGACCAAAATCCTGAAACTCAAAATCCTGAAAACACAAATAATGCTAATATGTCACTATAAAGACAGTAATATCTACCAACTGACCCTGACCCTAACCCTAACCCTAAGGTCAGTCACTATCGCACACTCACCTGACCCGCTCCCTAACTCTAACTCACTTAAACCGCCCCTAACCCCAATATTTGTCACTATTGCATACATGCCTAACCTGCGCCCTAACCCTAACTCACTTAAACCGCCCCTAACCCTAAAATAAAACCAACCGCACACTTACCTGACCCCAACGCATGACCTAACACCACAGGGCTAACAATAGCAAAGCCACAATGGCATCAGTATGTCTATTTTGTGTTTTCAGGATTTTGAGTTTCAGGATTTTGGTCTTTCAGGATTTTGGGCTTTCAGGATTTTGAGTTTTCAGGATTCTGAATTTTCAGGCTTTTGGTTTCAGGATTTTGATTTTCAGGCTTATGATGTTTCAGGCTTCTGAATGGGAACCGTGTGTGTGTGTGTGTGTGTGTGTGTGTGTGTGTGTGTGTGTGTGTGTGTGTGTGTGTGTGTGTGTGTATTGGGGGGGAGCATGAGGCACACACATACAAGCTGAAATACTTTATGGTAACTAGAACATTAGCTACAATGGTTCTGATGATCCCAGTCGAATATCAGAGCCCACCCAGTGAGAGAGTGGTTATTTTTGGAGTGAGAAGTCAAGACTATGTGTGAAAGCAATTGATTTCTGCCATTGCTTGACTACACTTAAGTAGCCATTGCTTTAGCTTGTTAGGGAGAGTGTGTCTGTGTGTGTGTATGTGCAACATGCATATATGATGATGAGATGAAATGTATCACTATAGCCACAATTTCTGTTACTTTATCCCATTCAAGCATATGAGTTATATTCATACAGAAATGCTTATTCATGTGAGGATTGAGGCAGTCTTTGAAAGGAACTGATCTCTCAGAAAGTACACTACTATGGCCAGACATCCTATTGCTTAATCACATTTAAGCATCAAATCACAGTGTTATTATTATTTTTTTTTTATGGGCGGGGTAAGTCTATGTATGAAATCATTTTTTCCTACAGTAGTTTGATTACAGGTAATGATATGGCTTGTAAGAGTCAATATTTCTGAGAGAGGAAGAAGCCGGAATATAGTGATAATACCAGGATTGTTTTATTACTTGATCACATTGATCACATTCAAATATCAGAGATGTACCTAGTGAGAAAATGTTTATCCTGGGGTAAATAAAGTATAGATAAGAAAGGGATGAACTGATACTGTCACTTTATCACAGTTAAGCAACTGTAAGTCTGACTTGTCAGTGCTGTCTGAATATGTGTTGGTTATGATAAAGAAGAAATTAGTTTCTACAAAAATAATTAACATAGCTTTTATTTGTTGGATCAAAAGATTATGTGACTTATTTATAGTGGGACGATGTGTGCTCTATCAGAAGAGGTATACTTTCTGGTACAGTCTGTCCATTGAGAAAACAAAAACTGTGCCATTGTGATGAATGAATAAAATGACAAAGTCCTTGTTTTGGTTTTATAACTGTTCCTTAATTACTATAATTTCACATTATCCATAATGCAAATATCATTAGAGTGTGTCCTTAACAGGCATGCGCGTCTTCCTTTTTCACATGTGTAAAATCACACTGGTATTCTGCCATTGTAACATCATAATGAAAATCACATTTTTTAAGGCTCTGAAGTGTCCAGCAATAAAATATATTGGATATGGGAGCGTGGCCTAATGGTTAAGGTGTTTGCCTTACAAACACAAGGCACAGGGTTTAAATCTCACAGGGGATAACTGTCTAGGCTTAAAATGGCTCACAAGGGCAGTTAGCCTAGTACTAACCAATGAATCAGGAACTAATAGTTGGCACTCAGAAATGCTAACTACAGGTCCTGCACTATCTTCCTAACTTAATAGAGTTTATAGCTCAATATCCTGATTTGTGGATCAGAATGTTTTACTACAGAAAGGTCAAAATATTTAATAGTTATAACCTTTCATTAATAAGTATCACTCATAGTTCTTTATTGCCATTAGAAAGTGGCAAGATAATATTTTGTTTTTTTAAGGGATACATATATGACATCTGTTCAGGGTAGCAGTGAGGATCAGGCAATCACACAAGAGGTAAGGTTCATATATATTTCTCCACAATAGTGACCTCTTTCTTTACTGGAGACATGCTACTCTTAAATTGCATACACTGAAATTGGTGATATTGCCAAGATTTATTTTACTGTGAGGTGCATTTTTGTCATTGATTGGATTGAAATATTAATTGCATTATTTACCCATGTTTCAAAATGAAATTCCTTAAATATCTCTATTAAAATATGACCTTTTACATATAGGTCATGATTTCAGAGTCTTACAGGCATTTTACATTGACATTCTGGCTTGTTAAATTATATTAATTTTTATTAGCCTAGGCATGTACCAAAACTTGAGAGTGAGAAGTGCCATACATGTTCCAAGCATATCATTCTTTATGTGGTATTCCATCAGGAGCAAAAATAATTTTTACTCCTCTAGGAGAACTGGCACCTCACCTAGGCGTCATGTTTAATCATAGCCTCACCTCAGGTTTCGTGCCCACTGAGTGGCGCAGAGCTACATTTATCCCACTTCACAAGGGGGGATCCACCATGGATCCCAGAAACTACCGTTCCCATCAGTCTGACGAGACTTATCTGCAAGGCCATGGAGAGTATTATCATGGAACTTATAAACAAAGACATTGGCAACCTTCAAACACTGGACCCCACCCAGTTTGGGTTCATGACAGGGCCAACCTTGTCTCCTGAACCTGATTGACTTCTTTGAATCAGTCTCCAGAGCTATGGACAAGGGTAACATGGTCCACACAGCCTATCTAGACCTTGTTAAGGCCTTTGACACCATCCCCCACTCTGGAATCATAGATAAACTTACTAAGCTGGGCATTAATCCCTACGTCACCCAATGGGTTGCTAACTGGCTTACTGATAGAACCCACACTCTAAAAGTAGCTGACTCCAAATCCATCTCCAGACAAGTGACAAGTGGACTACCTCAGGGTTCAGTCCTGGGACCACCCTTGTTTAGTTCATAGGTTCATAGGTTGGTACTAGGCTATCAGCCCTAGGGCCTATACAAGCCTAGCCATAACAATTCCCTGGATATTTCTTCCCACACTATTTACTTCCCTGGACCCCTGTCTAGCAGGGCGACTGACGTGATCCCCGGGGTGAATTTCCTTTCTCCCATCCAATCGTCAAGGATCCTTTTGAAGTGGGCCAAAGAGGCACTCTGCTTGACATGTATGGGCAATCTATTCCAGAGTCTGGGGAGTCTCTGGGTCAGGAACCTATCCCTCCAGCATGTTTTGTTTATTGTGATGACAAGGTTTAGATCCCTGGAGCGTGTGGCTCTGAGGGATTGGAATTTCTTTAAGTGTAGCATGTCCAACAGCTCTGGGTTTGACATGGCCTTGCATGTTAAGCAGAGATCGCCTCTGAGTAGACGATATGCGACAGAGTATTGCTGGAGTTTTTTAAGGCGGTCAGCGTAGGGCATCTGCTTTAGGCCTGTGATTCTTTTAGTGAAGTATTTCTGTGGCCTTTCCAGTTGTTGCAGATGTCTTGAGAGGTACATACCAAACGGGGCGTTGTATTCTATAATGGGTCTAATGAGGGATGGCATCTACTTCTCTGACATGCAGTCCAACACTAAGGGACTCTGACTAACAAAGTTCACAGATGACTGCAAACTGGGAGCCATTATTGAATCCCCAAATGATGTGGATACTCTACAAAAGGGCCTTACAGAAACAGATGCTTGGTGCCAGAGCCATGGGCTCAAGCTCAATGCCAAGAAATGTATAGTTATCCCCTTTGGGAAAAAAACATGTATCTATGAATTACCATATAGGTGGCAGTACACTAAACACTAGAAGTGTGATAAGAGACTTAGGGACTCAGGTGGATAGTGGTCTCACCTTCAATAACCACATTGTCACAACAGTCAGGAAATCCTTCTATGTGGCACACCTCATCACTAAGGGTTTTTCATCCAGAAAACAGGAGGTCATTGTCCCACTGTACTCATCCCTCATTAGACCCATTATAGAATACAATGCCCAGTTTGGTATGTACCTCTCAAGACATCTGCAACAACTGGAAAGGCCACAGAAATACCTCACTAAAAGAATCACAGGCTTAAAGCAGATGCCTCCGCTGACTGCCTTAAAAAACTCCAGCTATACTCTGTCACATAACATCTGCTCAGAGGTGATCTCTGCTTAACATACGAGGCCATGTCAAACCCAGAGCTGTTGGACATGCTACACTTAAAGAAATCCCAATCCCTCAGAGCTACACGCTCCAGGGATCTAACCTTGTCATCACAATAAACAAAACATGCTGGAGGGATAGGTTCCTGACCAAGAGACTCTGCGGACTCTGGAATAGATTGCCCATACATGTCAAGCAGAGTGCCTCTTTGGCCCTCTTCAAAAGGAACCTTGACGATTGGATGGGAGAAAGGAAATTTACCCCGGGGATCAAATCAGTCACCCTGCTTGACAGGGGTCCAGGGAAGTAAAGAGTGTGGGAAGAAATAGCCAGGGAATTTTTTATGGCTAGGCTTGTAGAGGCCCTAGGGCTGATAGCCTAGTACCAACCTATGAGAGTGACTTTTATCTTTACTGGAACAATGCCAACTCCCTCAACTGATCCTGTCAATAAGGCTGAGCTGTATTCATTAATGAGTTGCATGTAAGTCCTTAAAGGTGGAGTGACAGTCAAGTTTGTACTTCACTGCATCTCAATGGATTAATGGGCCAGTATGCATCCCAGGCATGTTCATAGGAACATAGTTAAGAATCAGACCATCAGGGTTTCCAAATTGACATCACAAACCGCTGCTTATAATCAACACAAGATGCAGTTAGCCAAGAATTTTGTTTCTAGAGGCTATGATCAAACACAGGTCCTTGATGACATTTCAACAGGAGATCAGCTCAGAGTGGATGTAGGAGCTCCATTGATCAATGGACCGTATCCCCACCAGTGTTCCAATAAGGTCAGTAACACAACCACCACTAATAGGATTGTCATTCCCTATACCAATAGGAACAGTCATATCTTAGATGTTCTTAACAAGAATTGGAGGCTCCTAATGGTGGACGAGAGGATTAAGAACTTAGTAGATGACAGACCCCAAGTTGCATACAGGAATATGCTATTGCTTAATAGGTTACTTTGTTATGACAGGGGACATCAGAGTGTTAGGACTTCAAACAGGACAGGCACATTTGCCTGCCATTCATGCAATCAATGTAAATATATATCCAATTCTGATAGCTTTACACACCCTGAAATGAAACGTGTTTATAGTTTTAATCATTATGCTGATTGTAAATCCGTTAATCTGGTTTATATTGCTGAATGCCAGCTATGTAAGATTTTCTACGTTGGCATGACAACCAGATCTTTACATGAACGCATTAGGGAGCATGTCTATGCCATTGATAAGGGCAATGTTACTAATGCGTTGGCCAAGCACATAGTAGATCAAGGACGTTCTCATAGTTTTAAGTTTCAGGTATTAGAGTTAGTCATTAAAAATGGTAGATTGGGCAATATTAGTAATCATACTGAGGAGAGGGAAGGCAAATGGATATTAAAGTTGCAAGCCCACAGATTTGGTTTAAATGACAGACTAGCACTCAAGCCGTTTTTAGCTAGTAGACCTCTCAGACATTAGTCACTGTATTTTATTTTATTTTATTTTATTTTATTTTATTTTAACAGTGTTTTATTGACTGTCATTATCTGATTTGCTGGTTTGAACAGGTAGTGATGTCATTGAGTGTATTTAAGCAGATGTATTTTGACTGCATTTATGTCTGATGAAGCGTTGATTTCAACGCGAAAGCGCTAACCAACTGCAGTCTATTTGTTTGTTCTCTTGTCTTTTTATATTAAACGTGGATTTTACCAACAAGGCAATTTTTTGCTTTTTGCTTTTGGCTTCTGCGGCTCATGGTGCACCCCTTTGTTATATTTCTACATTTGTTTTCTTCATCGAGGGTGCTTTACCTGGCAGGTATTGGTTGTGTTTTTGGGATTAATGGGCCAGATGACTCACGTGTGACAGTAACTCAATAATTTGATCCAGTTGCAGTGTGTGATGGAAGTGAGCAACTACTGCTGGTCCGTGCATCTTAGTGAGAGAGATTTGGATCTTGCCTCTTGAGTGACACCTAGGAGAGGCACTTGGTCTTACAACCGTGGACCTTGCACCAGGGGATGCATGAAGATGTGTTCTCCCAGTGACATTAGCATGCACTGGAGCTCAGAGAGCTGCCAAGAAAAAGGGTGTGCTACATCAAGGAGAGGGGAAGTTCACTTTATATGTCCAGCAACCTGGCCATCCTCTCCCCCTCAATTCTTACTTCTAAGTAACAGATGGGCCATTACAGCTTCTTGAGCAGAACAAATATGCTGTAGGTCTCATACTTAGTCTGAAGATGCCTAGTTCCCATCCCATGGAACAAAAGTGGTTGACAGGGTATAGGCAGAGCAGCCACAGAGTAAGCTCTTGTGCAGACAAAAAAAAAGGCTTGTCATATATAGGTACAAAACGTAGAATATCACAGGCCTTTTACAGTGTGTCTAACAATTTGCATTTTCATAAGGAATACTTATATGATTTCTCCTTAGAGTGAAAAGAACAATGTGTGTCCAAAATATGTTTGTACTGAGCTGGCATTACAT
>NC_056737.1:1791890440-1791917940 GCF_019279795.1 Protopterus annectens
ATATATATATATATATATATATATATAAAATTAACCACACTCAAAAAAATTGAACGAAGAGAAGAAATTTTAACTAAGAACTGAACTTCATGACAATAAAAGCATTCAAAAAAATAGTAAATCACACCAACAACTCTTGTAGAACTTTAGCGCTTTCGTCTTATTTATTATCAAGACTTCTTCAGAAAGACATGTTTCATAAGTATGAGCAACCATTTTCACTTCCTTTATATACATTAGTTCTAGCAGGCCATTTAAATTAACAACAGTTCCTTTCCAATAGTAAAGTGTGAACAAGCAGGGTGCTGTGTGCATTTTTATTAACATTACAATCGCAGTTACATAAGGTAAATTAGTCAGACAGTAATAGCCGTGTGGTGCCATGTGCATACTAAAAGGGACAGTGTGCAAAAAGGGATAGTGTGCAAAAAGGGATTGTGTGCAAAAAAAAAAAAAAATTATGGGGGAACCGGGAAGGATGACAGTCATGCCGTGATGATTCAAGTAAAGAAGGGAACGGAGGAAGGTGGAGGAGTCAGGTAGAGAGTCCTACTATGCTTTGGTATCGGTGTGTGTGTAGAGTAATGTGTGGGTATGCCACCTGATGGGAGAGTGGGAGGAATGCGGTGTGGAGTTGAGGGGGGGGGCTGGTAGGGGGCCGCCCATGACAAGGAGCATATGAATGACAGAGTATCCCAGAAGACTGTCAGTGCGGTTGGTACCAGCTGTGGGCTGGTTTGGATGGTGTCACCCCTTGAATGGCTGCGTGAAATAGTGAGACCGGGGGGTATAGTTGGTGCGGTCAGTGGGGGCTAGCTTAGTGATTGGGAGCATGTATATAGGGGGTATGGGGGAGTCAAAAGTCAGAGAGAGAGGAAACACATTATATTCACTTGCACAGTTGTAAATCCATAAACACATTAAATCTACTTGCACAATTCTTTAAACCCTCTTGCACAGTTCTTCAAACCCTATCACATTTCAATCTCTATACCATTTAAGTGCACATTTAATGTTAAGTGTCTCGTTGAGACCTGGATAGACATCAGCTCTCAGTTCTATTTGCCATTTTAATTCCCGGACTTGCAGGAATGTGTCCATGTCCCCTACAAATTCTGTTATTTTTTCCAGCACTGTGAATTTGAATCCTGTGAAGTTTGGGCAAATAGCACTGTGTTTAGCCAAGGCATTCAAACTGTCCTGTTTGTGTATTGCTGCAGTGTGTTCTTTAATATGGCTACTCAGCTTCCTGTTCGTTTTGCCGATATAGAAATTCCCACAGTGTTCGCAGAAAGCACAGTAGACTACATTTTTTGTGTTGCAGTCATAGTGGTCATGTAGACTGACAGTTCTGTTGCAGTGCGGGAAGGTGACGTTGTTGTTTTTTTGTATGTGTACACAGGCAACACACTTGCTGCAGTCAGACATTCCAGGTTCTGTCGATACTTCGCTCTGTGGGGATGGGCTTTTATTCCTCTTGAACGCACCACCAAAAGAAGAGGTTCGTTTGAAACAGAAGTTTGGGGATGTCCCAAGTAACTTTGTCAGACCTTTTTCTCCTCTCAAGATGTCCCAATTGTTGGTGAGGACCCCTCTGATTCCAAACATATCGGTGGAAATTAGAAGGGGGAAACTTGACACCCAGTCCTTTTTGTTCGGTCCGTTCTGTGCCCTTGCTGTGAATCCCTTTTCCAGGATTGGTGGGTACCTGGAGTGTCTGTGCTGTATGATCTCTTGGAACAGGTTGTCCACTAGATACTCTGGGTATTTTCTTTCTAGGAACAAGTATCTGAGGTAAAAACCTTCCTTGATGAAAACCTCATCCCTAAAAATGAGTCTGGATAACCGGATGAATTGTCCTTTTACAATATTCTTTTTCATGAAATGGGGATGCTGGCTGCTGAACTCTAGATAGTTATTCTGGAAAGTGGGCTTGCGGTAGATGTTGGGGTCAAACTGTCCACCTTCTGGGTCTATAGTGAGGTGGATATCCAGGAATTGAGTGGTGGTTCCGATATGTCCTACTGTGAGGGTCAGGAAGTCCAGACTCTGGAAAAGGGTTTCCAGAAAATTGCTCAGAGAAAGTCTGTCCCCCTTCCAGACAAAAAAGACGTCATCAATATAACGCCTGTACATTATGGTGTTGCTGAACCCTTGCAGTGATTCAACCTTATCCATTTCCCAGGCACTGAAGACTAAGTTTGCATATGCTGGGGCCATTTTGGACCCCATGGCTACCCCTTTCTGTTTGTGGTAAATCTTCCCGTTGAATTGAAAGAAGTTATTTCTTAATACTGCTTCTGTTAACCTGCATACAGTATTAATCTTAGTCCTGCTTAGGTTGGAGTGCCTGTTCAGGTATTGTCTGGTGAGGGTCAGTCCTTTGGCGTGGGGGATGTTTGTGTAGAGTGCTTCTACATCTAGGGTGACCAGTAAATATTCCCCTCCATCCAGCCTTAGTTTGAAGATGTCATTTAGAAAAGCCCAGGAGTCCTTGGTGTAGTATTTGCTGTTCTGTACAATGGGGTTAAGGGTGTGGTCCACGTATTGTGAAATCTTTTCTGTTTTTGTCCTTCGGTTCGATACCACATGGCGGAAAGGTGGATTTTCAGGTAAAAGGAAAAAAAAGCTGGCAAAAGAAGCAACACCTACCTGGTCCTGCTTGACAAGGAAAATACCTGATAGATTTGTTAGCACTATCACCAGATGACTGTGGTATAGAGTCCTGACAGCCATCACAAATGCCAGAATGATCCCCACAGTTGCCATCACCTTTCTGAGGTAGCCCCAGCAAATGGAGTCAAAACCTTTATTAAAGTCCACAAAAAGTGCCATTGCTGGATCCACCTTTGTACTTTAACCCTGTATTACAGTGATATGCAGATGAAACTGTGACATGGCCCACTAAATCAGACTAAGAAGGCTGTCTTTCAGCCTGCTTGCTAACACTCAGGCAATTATTTTAACATATGCATTAAGAAGAGGTACAGGATAATAACTTCTCATTATAGAGACATTCTTACCTTCCTGTAGGAGTATTAAAAGAAGAAAAAGGGAGGAGGAGAGAAAATGTACCCTGGATATCCTTGAAAATCTCATCAAAGAGTCCACATCACACATGGATACATCATGCACTTCAACTGAAAAGCCATGCAGTCCTGTCTTCTACTTTATTATGTCTTGATCATGTCAGCTGC
This sequence comes from Protopterus annectens, assembly GCF_019279795.1. Taxonomy (NCBI): domain Eukaryota; kingdom Metazoa; phylum Chordata; order Ceratodontiformes; family Protopteridae; genus Protopterus; species Protopterus annectens. Next base: position 1,791,893,638 of record NC_056737.1, read on the forward strand.
TGTATCTGGACACCTGCTCAATCTTTGATGCACCCTCTCCTTGGACAGCACACAAGGCTGTCTTTATGTTCAGCACTGTTGTTTAATAGAGCATTCCTCATCACAGATCCCATGCTTGAAATCAGGTTGTTGTTGTTTGTCTTTCGGCTTTTCCCGGTTAGGGGTCACCACAGCGGAACTCTGATCCGCTAATGATTGGCAGTAGATTTTCATAAAGGCCGAGGTGCCAGCTTGAAGTCCAACCTTCAACGAAGGCATGCCCATTTATGCATGTCTTTTGAATGCCACCCGACTGCGGGGAGGACATGCAGACTCCACACAGAAGGCACTCCCCGCACTCCAGCTGAGAATCAAACGTGTGAACCTCCTGCTGTGAGACAACAATGCTACCACTGCACCACCGCATATATTATTTAATTGAAAGCTTAACTGAGTGAATCGCTGCTTGTCAAACCCAAATAAGAGAAAGCTCAATTAAGCGAATGATCATTTAAGCAAACACGTTCTTAGGGAAAAAAAATTGTTGCCCACCCACTGACCGTAACAAATAAAACAACATTAAAAACTCTGCAAGGTGGGGAGGCTTCACCCACCATACACACACCCAGGCTGTGCCCCCCCTACCTAAATATACCAACTCTGAGATCACACTACAGTGGGGAAAAGGGCAAACTGCTGATGATGGCCAACCACGTCTTTTCCCTGGGAAAAAATTTGCTTAAACGATCATTCGTTTAATTGAGCTTTCACTTACTTGGGTTCGACAAATAGCGATTTCACTCAATTAAGCTTTCAATTAACTGATATAGATCCCTTGAAATTGTATCATCTGCAGCCTAAGACCCTTAGCAATGCTTACTGTAACTTACCTTAAAGACGAGTCACAGAGTCAAATTGCAGTTGCTGTGAAATAGCTTTTTACTAGTCATCCCTCTCTCTCTGTTTTATTGTATCTATAGCTAGTCTAGATTCTGTTGTCAAAATATGTCTGACGATCACATGCAGATTTTGTTTGCCAGATGGCAGTACAGGTGTGCTTCTGTAACTTGTACTACTTCGTTTAAGAGTGCTTTGATTCTTCAGTTTATATAACTGCCTTAAAATTTGGTAACATTTTGTACTGGTCCTTGGTCATGGCAGAATTGCCCAGATTAGGTTACCGCCACCTAACCATTTAACAGAGTAAACATGGTAGAGTATAACTGACCCAGCACAAATTTACCAGATGGATGACTTTTCCTACTGATAGTGTTGGTACACTACATGGACTACATCATTTAGGAAGAGAATCTTCAGTGAAGTTTTAATGTACTATCTAGATGTTCATGACGATGTTCAGTTAATAGGATAAGCTCTGTGGATATGTCAAATGACTCCACAAGATTTTTACTAAAGCTGCCTTCTAGAAGAAATGGTACTACATGGCACAAACTTCCTTTACATATGGATTAATTTACTTAGATGTAGGTTCTACTTTGAAAGTTCACTGTCTACCTTCCTCTGCCTATCAGCTTGAATTCCACAATCCAGCCTTACTTTAACTCATCATGGAAAGCCAGAGATTCAGAACATCACAAATGTTTAAAAGGTTAGCTACATCCCTCACTTAGAATCCTGATCTCTAAATGTACTAGTTCAGAGTTCATGCTAACTCCAGTAAAGAATAATATATTAATTCCATCTTCTCTGAATTAACAACAAGCTCCAAGTTTATGTATTTATAGACTTGAGGTGTATGAGTAGAACCCCTTCCTCTGGGGGGGAGGGGATGCCTGCAAAAAAACTGTGTTGCTGTTTTCTCTTGATTGTTCCAATAGTCAGCTAGGACAGCAGGACAGTGTGGGCAAGAAGCTGGTTGATAGCACAGTAAGAAATAATAACTTTGATTAGATCCCAAATAAATATTCCCCCATATTGCACAGTAATGAGTTTTCTTTCCATTTGATTTGTACTTTTATACTTTTTAATCTTGAGCAGTAAAAGTGAAACATAAATTAGTGGCATACTTAAACATAGTTTTATGATATTGTGGATGTTTTGTTTTCATGCATTTATACTTTAACTTAAGTTTGTAAGCACAGTTCATCTCAAACACTGAGAAGGCAGCAACCGCATATATCTGCTCCTTGACTCGAGTTGCATCATTCTACTGTAATTTTCCCCAGTTCCTGAAATCACGTGCTGGAATTTGACTTAGGAGCAACATTGCTGGCTTGCTTGTTTCTGCTGTAATGAGAAGTCTGTTTCCACTTTTAAAGAACCATTGCTTGAGATTAAATATAACAGTTACTTCAGTTGCATCAGAATAAACTTGATTTTTTTTTTAATTTCTAGGGTTGAAAAAAATAGCACTGCAAACAGGAGTCAAACAGGAGCAATATCACAGGAGAAATCCCAGCATTTATTTAATGAAGTAAGTATCTGCTGTTTTATTTGTTTACTTACTTGTAACATGCTTGTGGTTTGTGTAATAACTGTAGTAAGCAAGCACAGGCTTTTATGTCAGTGCAAAGTGACACCAGCAGGGGGTATGTGCACTTATTTCTTAAGTGCATGACTTGTACAGAACAATGCTGAAGCAATGTGGCACTCTGCACCATGTCTTTCAGTATATTTTCACTAAGCAGTTGATGTATAATTCTAGAGTTTGAGCTTCTTTAACTAGAAAGTATATTCAGTTTAAATTTCTAAATTCAGATGTGTAAAACTTACTTAGCAACATGAAATACAAGATCCTAATATTTACCAAAGCTATTTTCCAAAATTATTTTAAGATGAGTCTGTCAATATTCCTAAGAGATTCAAGTAGTCATTGTATTTATTTCTCTGTGTAAGTTTACTGACAGTGTCGAACCCACTCAGACAAGGCTTATTTCTAGGGACTGGCCCAAGTAGAGAGGATCCAGTAAAACAAAATACTGTTTATGATAGCATTATTAATCATAACAGGTGTGACTAAATTATGTTTTGCTCATAGTAGTGGGCTTCTGGTGTGAACGCAATTTGTTTCAGTGATAGTGAGGGACATTGTTTTGTCATGAGGTCACATAGCCGAGTTATCAAAGAAGAGTCTAACAGTCATGGGCAAAGTATAGTTTACACCCCCTTGTTGTTTATCAATATTATTAAACAACAGTATTTTAAAAAATGTTTTTTTTTATTAATATCATTGTATTGTGTCACTGGGTGTTATTTAGTCTCTCAGTTGTAATTTAAGTCAGTGTGCTGTCCATGTGCATGCACTTTATCTATAAATACATATACAAGACTACTTCTGAATGTGTATTGTGCTACTGGTAACAGGGACAGTACATTTCTTGATACTGTTTTATTTTCTTGTTTCTGCTTGTCACTTTGACTTGTCAGTGACAGTATTGTTATGCCATGGTAGTGTGACACATTGTGTGGCCGTTAAGTGTTGGTATTTTTTTCCCCATATTTGATTCCATGACCTTGCTGGTAAGCACATGTATTTTCTTGTGTGGTAGACCTGTGCTGCATCTTATGGGCAATTCATCTTAGTTAAGAAGTTGTGTCTTTTTTCCTTATCCTGTTCTGTAATACATAATAAAGAAACAGTGCTAGACAACTGATTTCAGTGCAAGCAAGTAAAGAGTATACACGCAAAATAATGTCAGTAAAGCAACATGTAATACACACTGGTATAACGTGTGTATTAGTGTGTTGTAAACAACAAACAAATCCTTAAAGCAGCATACATGAATTAAAGCTATGCAAATAGCATGTAAATTGCTAACTTTTTTGTAAGTTGTGATACATAGACCATTCAAATGTCCTTTGGAACAAGATTTGGCATTACATATACTAGGGAGCATAAAGCATGGAAGTGAGGGCTAAACAATATAATAACTTGTTTAAAGGTACTAGGAAGCTTACAAAAAGTCAACTAAGGGTGTTCATTAGACATTGATAGAATGTCAGTAGTCCTCACTCACAGAAGAAAATGTTTCCCTTCTTAAAGAACGTAGAATAGGAGTAGAGGAATTGGAAAAGATGGCCATCTGGCAGAGCAAAGTGTAAAGAACTAAAATAAATGCTCTGAAAGATGCCTGGACAAGTGAAGATGTGTGTTGATGAGATATTAGCCAATAAGGCAATACTGTATAAAGAGCATTTAGCAAGCTATTTTTAAGAGCAGTGGCAATGAAACATCAGGGTTTTCAATTTCCTTTGATGCCCAGAAGATGAGAAAACTGTGAGTTCTGTTACTATACCGGGTGCTTCTATTCATATTTTAATATTGACATTGCAGTACAGCCTGGAGGGTACTCCACTTTGGATGAAACATTGAACTAAGTGTCTACCCAAACTGTTAGCCGCTTAGGTAGACTTTAAAAATCCTATGACACAACAGAAAGAAGAGGAAGCATGTTTGTTAAACTAAACTTCAAATCAGTTTGCATAAATATAATTCTTTCTTCAAGAACTGAAAAAAAACAAAAACAGTATATGTTATCGTTTTTAGCTAAAGGCTTATCTAGCTGTTAATTTTCTTACAAGCTACCACAATATCTCATTTTTTTATTTGGCACATTCTTGGTTTTACCTGTCTGTACCACCAAAATACTCTTCAATTTCAAAAAGAAGAACAGTTTTTCATTCTCAAGTTTTGTTCTCTTTATTACTCTTTCAGAGATGTATTCATAAGGAAGTCAAAAGATGAGTTTTATTATTTAATAAAATTGGATTATAACTTAAAAAATAAAACAAAATCAAACCATTTCACAGATAAAGTTCATAAACTATCCAGGGCATGTGCTTATCGCAGACTCTTTACATATGCCATTGTTTATTGTGTGCATTTCAAGTGATTTTGTGACACATTTCACATTCCATAACTGCAGGTACTATACTTTACTATAGACCAATAACTTGTCTTCTGACAATGTATAAGCTATACACTAGAATTGGTGCCGATAGAGTTTATAGTCATTTAGAACAATACTCATTCATGGCAATAGAACAAAAGAAAGTAATATGGAACAAAGGATCATTTGTTAAATAAAATCATAATAAGGAGACAATTTTAAGTATGGCATGGATAGACTACAAGAAAGCATGTGACAGCATCCCACATTTATGCATAAAAGAGTGCTTACAGATTTATAAGAGACACCCTACACTGATCAATTATGTTACAGTGACCATGAAACAGTGAAAAAACACTTTGTAATTAAACCATGATAGAGGACAAATTATTATTCCAGGGATAAAAATTCAAATGGGGATATTTCTGGTTGACTCTTTGTTACCACTGCTTTTTTGTCTTTCACTTAAAGCTGTCTTCTTAACAGATTAGGTCATGGCTACAATTTGGCTCCCAGAAAACAGCAAAGTGTAAAGATGTTTCATATGTTTTGTGGATGATTTAAAACTATATAGTTTGTAAGATAAGGAACTGAAATCACATTTACAAGTGGTCAAAACTTCCTCAGATGATATAAGAAGGTCATTTGGTCTCGATAAATATGCAAAAGCAACCTTTAAAGCAGGAAAGCTGCAGTACCAAGAAAATATCAGTTTGGGACAATTATGTGATATAAAAGACCTTGAGCAAGAGGGAGTGTATAAATATTTGGGAATGATGAAGGATCAACAATAAAACATGAACAAATGTGAACAAAACGCATTAAGGAATATTTTAGAAGACTAAAATTAATATTGAAAATGCTCTGGCATCTAGGAACAAAATACAGGTTATAAACCAATTTGCTCTTCCTGTCCTAACTTAAGTTTTGGAGTGATTGACTGGCTCCGAAAGGTTTTGGATCAGTTGAACAGGAAAACAAAAAAATGCTTCATACATATCAAATAATTTATAAAAATCAGTGTATACCAAGATTGTATATTCCCCATTCTGAAGGCTGTCTTACAGGCCTCCTTGAAATTGATTACATGTATACATCCACAATCATCGGACTGCATTCATATCTGCTGACCTTACAAGATCCAAGCATAGTAAAAGTTTTAAAACATTATGAAAATAAGTCTAAGATGACTTCATTGCTTAGTTTAGTAGAAGCATATCAGTGTCAAGTAGGAATGGAAATCAAACCAGAAGTAGGTAAAAATCAGGCAGCAACTGAATGTGCCAAAAAATAAAATAAAGAATGTAAGGTGAAGGATCAGATGAGAAGGCAAGAAATGTGGAAAATGCTTGAATATAGTTACAGATACTGAAAACTCTTGGAACAACCTCATGTCGATCAGGACCAAACACAGGAATGGTTATGGAGAGGTGAATTAAGACATAAAGACAAAGGTTAATTTTTGATGGCCCAGGATTGTGGACTATGTACAGGTTGGTTTACAAAGTCCATTGAGCATGTGGGAGAAATAGACAAATGCAGGTTTTGAAAAACAGAATTGGAAACAGTCACACATCTTGTTGCTGGGTGTGATACACTAGTGGCAGAAGAACTGTATACTGAAAGACATAGTAATGTGGCAAGACTGTAGCCCTGGGGATTATGTAAATATTATAATATTGAAGAAGCTGAGAAACACTAGAAACATGAGCCACAAAACATTCTAGAAAATGATGACGTTTGTATTACAAGGGATCACCCATTGGCAACAGTTCAAAAAACAGATGTAAGAAAACCAGATATAGTAGTCCATGAAATGAAGACAAACACAGGATTGATCACTGAAATTGCTACAGCCAGCGACTACAGTGTCTTACATACAGAGAGATGCAAAGTCATAAAATACCAGGGTTTACAAGAAGAAACAAGGGCAATGTGGACGAAGGATACCCAGACAATTCCAACAGTAATAGGAGCAATGGGTCTTATAAAAACAATTTACAATCATACTTAGATATGTTACCAATAAATGTAACCCCATATGAATTGCAGAAGGAGTCAATTCTGGCAACAATGTGGGTGCTATGATGAGAACTTTTGCCTAACATGAAAGATTGTCACAATACTAATTTCATGAACTTTAATCATATTTTGACTTAGGAATGGGGTCTATTCCTGTCATGGCTTCAGAAACCCAAAAGACTTGAAGAAATAAAACAGGTTTGGAGTAAGAAGTAATATTGTTACACAAGATCTAGTCTTCACTTCAATCACCACTTTCCGAACAGTTATGCTGTACTTTTGGGCCTATATTTTCCCAGCTTCAGTGTGGAGAGGTGACTAGTTTAATGTACTTTTAATGTGGAAGGCATAAGATAGATCATTTTGTTTTGGGAGGGGGGATCCTTTTAACAATCCAATATTTTATTTTTCTGTTTTCAAGAAGGAGAGTGTGTGTAAGGGTTAAGCCATATGGAAACCTCTCCTTTACAAATGGTGAACATTTAGCCATCAATATAATTTGTTTTCTTTCCAACCCATGCTCTACCTCTACTGATTTGTTCCATTCACTTCACTGAGGGTGAGATTGTAGGTTCTTTAAGCTAGGCAAGAGACCTGTGATCCATTTGTTCCTGCCCAGGAAGTTTAATCAGCCCACTTGTACCTCCTCTGGAAAGAGACTGGTATTAAGGACTGAACCAGCCTCAGGCCCAACAGGCAGCCTTAGTATCCCTCTCAAGAGGCTGAATGCTGAATCACAGGTGCTGCCTGGTTGGAAGAAGGAGAAGGCATGCATACTCCCATACATACTCCTCTCCATTTCCCCAAGTCTATAAAGGAAAGCTCTGCAATGACAACCAGAGTTTACCCAGCCATTACATTTGAGCAGCATACACAGCTGCCACTGCATGTTTGTCATCACCTTGAGCCTAGCAGTTTCTCTCCCCCAATGCATAAACAAGCTGAGGTTTGCATCTTATGTTCATATACCCCAGCTGGTCCCTAAGAAGTCTATGCTGCTGCTTGTACATGGATCATCCAGACTGTATTCAGAGCTTTTGGCAACATCATTTTATCTTTAACATGCTTCTCTAGCAAGGAAAAAATCTTCTGTTTCCTGTCATTTAATTAAAATCTGTTTTCAGAAACATAACTGCATCCTTTTTTTACTCCTCCTGTAAGTCTCCATTTTTTTTGCAAGTAACATGTCTGTATGTCTCTTCATCTCTGTATGCATGCTGCTTACTAATTCTGTAAACAATGTTCTTACTTCCTCTCTAATCCTCCTCCTCCAATGCATATGCTCCTGAATCCCATTCTCACTTTTAATGCATCTCCCTACCCAGACCATGAGTCATTAAAATGGTCTCCTATTAACATGATCTCTTCAAAGTAACTCATTGGGTTCTTCATATCCCTCATCCAATAATATATTTGATTGTATTATAATTATCTCCTTCCTTTCTTCCTGAAACTTCCATTGTGTCCAGCTTACAGATAAGAACATTGCTGCTTGATATGAAATATGCACATCATACATAACTTCTTTATAGTGTTCAGAAGTGATTGACCAAAAGTCCTAGAATTATTTCAGGTCACCTTCTTTTGTATGCATGTTTCTTATTTTCCATTATATACAGTTCCAAAATATGAATCATATCTCTAAGAATCCTTACATTCATGTGTTCTTTCTTCTGCTTTCTACCCTGTAAGTGAGCATTAATATTCCCCACCAAGAATATAGGATTATACGTTAATAAATAAGGCTCTAAGTTCTTGAATAATTCCTATCATATAAATTTTAATCTTATGCGCTTATTACTTGCCTACAAAATCATGCCTGATCATCTTTCCTTTCTCAATCACAAAAACATCTAGAATCTTAATATTTTGTATCCCAGTAACTACAGTTAACATGCTTGTACATTCCTGTTCCCTAATAGATGACAAAATGTCTCCTCACTCTCTAGCCTTAATTCATTCCCTATCTCTGTCACCAATAAACTGTAAATCCTACAAACTAAATATAGATTGTATTTATTAATCTACTCAAAGAAGACTCTTTCCAACCTCTTAAAGTGTTGACATTTAGAAAGACCATTTTGTATATCCTATTTATTGTTGTACAACTTCTTCCCACTTCTTATTTTGAGTTTTATATTTCCTATTTCTCAGTATTTCATCAGTAGAATCACCATAATCAGATGTATCATCCATCCAATTCATGCAGTTTATCATATTAATTGTCAACAGGAGCACATACATTCTACTTTTCACCTTCCCTTCCAATGTTTCTAGAGTCTGAGAGGTGTCAGATTCACTACCAGCACTGCCTTCTGTTGGCACCCTTTCATCAGATTAGCCCCCAACCCCCCTTTTTGCTTCATTACTTTCCACGCCTGTAAAGCATTTATGTTGTCAGTTTCAACCTCCTCTGTATTCACTGTACAGTCTACCCAATAATGTTTACTTGAGTTACACTGTCTCCATTTTCTAGAACAGTTAGCCCTTAAGTGGCCATATTCAACATAAACTTCACATATTCTTTTCACACAGCCATCAGAAACATGGCCCTCACATTCCAACAACAAAATTAAGCCTTTGACTGGCTAGTATTATGTAATATCCTTTTACACTTTTTCACAGAAGTGGCACAGAGCAGATTATTGACCTGACCTCCAGTAAACTTAAAGTCAGTCAATGGAGAGCAACCACTAGTCTAAATCTCAACAGAGTCAGGGCAGTTTATGATGATTATAAAATCTAAAGAGTACTTTTGAAGTTTATGTATTTCTTCATTGTCAAGCTAGACATCAGTTCTAAACCTAACAAAGACTCAATATCTTCCTGTCGTTAATGAGTCTTTTGGTCTATAATTCCATTTTACAGGCTAAAGTCTAAACCAGAATTTAGGACTGAAGATGACCAATGATACTGCAACTGTTTTACTTTAAAATACAGTTCAAGAGCAAAAATAACCTTTTATTTAATTGTTTTAATTTATGCATTATTGACTGGGTTACTTCTAGGGCCAGAAGCTTCTTTTCATACGAGACTCATGTTCATACTGGCAAGGGGAGTTTTGGCAAGGACACCGGCTACATTTCTCTAATCATTTTGAATGCTAGAGGCAATTAGAGAGGGCTACCCACCACAACAGAGGATGGTTGCAGGCAAGAAGTCTAATAGTGTGCTCTGAAAGACTTGCAGACTGTTTCAGAAGATAGATAAGGATTTTCACACCAAGCACGCTACTGAAATAATGGAAGTGTCTGATGGCAGACTGGATAGTCAAACATTAATACGTATGATGCAGGAGGAGGAAGCAAAGTACCACATTGCAGTTTCATGAGAGAAGTTGTAGAGAGGTATTTGCAGGAAACTCAGAAGGCAAAGCATTGCATTGCTATGGAGGTGGACAACAGCCAAAGGAATGAATTAAGAGATGCAAATTCTATGGGAGCTGCTCCCTTGGATGCTTCAGGTGAACAAGGAAGTATCTCACCAGATGGAAAAAAGGTCATGAGCTGCAATTCTAACAGCAGTACAAACTGCAAGTGCTGCAATTTCTTTGTGGAGTGGAATTAACAACAGACATTTTGTTAGGATAACTAAAAAATGTGTTGCCACTCTGAAACCTATATTGTGTGAAGCATTATTATTCTACCATCGGGCATTAGACCACAGGATGTGTACTCCTTTGTTCATCTGACATAGCAACAGTTTTATGAAGTGATTACTGAATCTTTTCTGTTAATGGAAAACGTTTTTGTTGTTATCCACTGAAAAAAGACTGTGCCATTCTTTGTCTGAATGTATTTCTGTGTCATTGAGTAGAAATTTTAAAATAAACTGATACTTCAGTTCAGGCCTGATATTGTTGAAGAAAATGAGCTGACACTCTTCTGGAGAAGTATGCAATGCTGTGCATGCAATTCAAATGAGTAAAAGATGAGACTTTTTGGTCTTATTAATGGGTAATGTGTGTATCACCTGAAAATATGTAATAAAATTAGGTATGATCCATGTATAATAAATATAAATGAAATCAGCAACACTGCTAGGTATTGGTTTCAATATAAACTATGCCATTTTTGTGGTTCTCAGACTCATTGTAAATTAGTGTGGGGGGAAGAGAAAATCATAAAGGAACTGCTTCTCGTCATGCAGAAAATCCCAAAAGGAAGGACTTGTGTGGTTTAATTATGAGCTGGGTGATCAAAATGTTCATGATGATAAAGGAAACGGTGTATAAACAGTGACTGCAAATGAGAAAAACAATAATGTACTATTGGAAGATGTGGGCAAGAATGCACAAACCGAGTTGTGAGGAGAAAATATCCCTTCTGAAGACATGTTGAGGAAGAGGAAGGTGCGTATGTGGTACTGTGTAGGAAGGAATTAATATACTATATGTCATACCAACTGCTACTAAATTTGATGTGTTACAAGGAAATGTGATGGTCCTGAAAATGGGAATACTATTTCTGAAGAAGCTACAGTAGGGCAGTGGTTAGTGTATAGAAATTGCTAGAAAATGCACCAAAATAGACAGACAAAAAAAAAAAAGGAAAAGGATAATGTGTGAACAGAATAAAAATAAATATAAGGATTATGATGAATTGGTGTCAAAAATTCAGACTTGATTTGTTTGCTTGATATTCATTACTTAAATGAAGAGCAGTGGGCATAGTTTGAGATAATGAGGAACGATAGTGTGAAAAGTTGCAGAAAATACATTTTCAGGTACTGCAGCTATTGGTGATAATAGCGGGTACAAACTGTGGATGTTTTTGTAAAAAGGTTAGGATGTTTAATTATTTTAGATGTAAAAGAGCAGTTATATATTGGCTAACACAGCAGTGTAAAAGAAAGGGCAGCATTATTTGAATACATTTAATAAAAGTATGTTATACTAACTACAAGAATTATAATAGGTGACTTTAACTGTAATATATGGGAAGAGGAGTTAAATTTAAGACCATATGTTAGAAGGTATAAAGACGTGAAGAATTTGCCCTCAGTGCAAGAGACTTAGTCCAGTGTAAGCCTATTTTATTAGAGTAAGTCATTTATAACAAGAGCAAGTCATTTGGAATCTGGCCATAAAGGGTGAACTTAAAGCGGAAAATAAATTTTTTTTTCAGGTAATATGATAGAATTAAAAGATGAAAAACAGTAGCTGCATTCTCAGATCACTGGGCCATATGGGAGGTTTTTTGAAAAAGTATAGATATAATCAAGGAAATAAGGGTTATTAAACATTTAACAGGAACTTGCAGGGAAAGCGTTGATGTGAAGAAACAGATAAAAACGTTATGGGCAGATTATGAAGCTACTGAGTCATTTTACACCAGTTGTACTACTTAACAGGTTGACTTTTTAAAGGAAATATAAAAAGCAGTATCCAGAATAGGAAGCTGAGTGTTAGAATTAGAAGTGATTATGGAAGGTTAGTTAGATAATGTGGGGATTTGCTGGGAAAAATGATATGGAAATGTTAATGAAAGGAGATAGAATTATACAAAAAGAACAAGGAATTAATGAAAAAATGTAATTTTGCAATAAAGGTTCGTTAACTGAGGAAAAAATCAAAAATGATTTTGATAATATGGGAAAAGGGAAGGAAATCAAATGGATCTGTTAATAAATAAAGATAGAGAGTTAAAACACAAAAAAGAGTAATAAATGCATTAAAAAGTACTCAACGCAAATACATAAGGAAATCAAATGGATCTGTTAATAAGTAAAGATAGAGAGTTAAAACACAAGAAAGAGTAATAAATGCATTAAAAAAGTACTCAACGCAAATACATCAGGAAATCAAATGGATCTGTTAATAAATAAAGATAGAGAGTTAAAACACAAGAAAGAGTAATAAATGCATTAAAAAAGTACTCAACGCAAATACATAAGAAAATCAAATGGATCTGTTAATAAGTAAAGATAGAGAGTTAAAACTCAAGAAAGAGTAATAAATGCATTAAAAAAGTACTCAACGCAAATACATAAGGAAATCAAATGAATCTGTTAATAAGTAAAGATAGAGAGTTAAAACACAAGAAGGAGTAATAAATGTATTAACAAAGTACTCAACGCAAATATATAAGGAAATCAAATGGATCTGTTAATAAGTAAAGATAGAGAGTTAAAACACAAGAAAGAGTAATAAATGTATTAACAAAGTACTCAATGCAAATACATAAGGAAATCAAATGGATCTGTTAATAAGTAAAGATAGAGAGTTAAAACACAAGAAAGTAATAAATGTATTAAAAAAGTACTCAAAGCAAATACATAAGGAAATCAAATGGATCTGTTAATAAGTAAAGATAGAGAGTTAAAACACAAGAAAGAGTAATAAATGTATTTAAAAAGTACTCAACGCAAATACATAAGGAAATTAAATGGATCTGTTAATAAGTAAAGATAGAGAGTTAAAGCACAAGAAAGAGTAATAAATGTATTAAAAAAGTACTCAACGCAAATACATTACAAACAGCTCAGCAGTTATGAAAGGCTGGGTTGTTAGAAGGGTGTGGAATTAAGACAGTAAGGTGACAGTACAAGAAAAAGATAGTGTATTGAAATAAGTAAATATTCAAACAGTACTGGATGCAGATGATACAGATTGTTTGTTGTGCACACAGATGGAAGAAAAGGATAAAGATTTATTTGTTTAAGCATTAAGTTAAATGAGTGGCTGGACAGTGGAATAAGAAATTAGAGAGCATGTAAATGGAGTACAGGGTTTATTTGGATGGTTAGTAGATGAGGTCAGTAAAGAAGTGGATGCCTGTTATGTTATGCAACATCGATTGCAAAAAAAGTTATGTGAAAAGACTGCAAAAGGATTTGAAAACATATGAGGATCATGCTGGAAGGAATGTATGGATTAAAAGGGGAAAATTCAAAGACAGTGCTAGTTATTAGAAAGGAAATAATAGAACATAGTTTGAGGAATGAAGTGCAGGGAAGAATGTGTATGATAGAGAAAGCATTTATCAGTAAGGTGTGGATACAGATGTGGTATATTCTGTAGGCATATGTTTTAAGTGAAATTTTATTGTACTTTTGCAATCAGTAAATCTGTATAGGAACAGGTTTGGTACATTGATAGCTAGGTAGCAAGATAAAAAATAATGCAAGGGTTATAATAGGAATGTTTCATGACCACTGTTTCTTTGCAAGGATTCTGAATGTAGTATCAGAAAAATGTTTCTAGAAAGTTGGACCAAGTGCAGTGATATATGGATCAGATGTTTTTATATCATAGTAAATTCCGATGTGGACAGTTTAGCGATGGCAGCTAAGAACAGATTGTGGGTAGAGAAGGTAATTAAGGAGTTAGGACAGGTATCAAAAGCAGTCAGGTTAAAATAAATAAGTAAAAACAGTAAAGGGGGTAGGGAAACCACTAAAGTAGGGAGTATTTACTTGTTCTTATCAGAAATAAAAAAGTTAGGTAATACATTTGACAAACCAGAAATGGGATGAAATTGTAGAAGAAATCTGAAATGCACATGATGGAAAACATTGCGAATATCATTTAAGAAAAAAGTTTATTTTATAACTGCCTGCCATTTGGCAAGTTATCTTAGTAATCAAGTACAATAATATTGAATGCCAAAACATCATGCCCCCTCACCACCTGCTAATTATATATAACAACTCCAAGATTGCGTAGTAGCATGGAAAATTCCCACTCTTTACTGTTCCACAGTCAGACACAAAGTAATACCGGCAGGAGCGATCAAGCAAGTATTCAGTCACTTCTGCAGGCGGCAGTCGTCTTCAACATTGCAAGCATTCGATTACATGTATTCCATATCTGAACATTGCAATGTATCCATAGAAGGGGAAAAGAGTTATGAGAATGTGTCAGAATCATTATCTTCTGTCATGGTGAACTAAAGGGAAAGGATTGTGTAACAGAGCAGGTAATGAAATATCCTGCTGTTATCTGCATTGTATGTGGTCCCACAATTACAGAATTTAGATGTTTTGCCATTACAGTGGGACTGTATGGGTACACTGCATTACTGGAGCAGTAGTAAGTAACAACATGGGAAAGGGAGTTTTCTCCTTAAACTATTGTGAGATCCCAGTATTTGTATATAATACTTATAATACTATACTTTATATAAATATAAAGTTATACATTAGGAAGGTTTGTGACCTGCACTGTGGTGGCAGGACGGGTAGCTTACATCCTTCTAAGTTGGGAACTGCTGATTGAGAGCTCAGTGTCTGTTATACTAAAAGTGTATTAGTTCTGGTTTAAGCACTTGGGCGTCAGGCCAGTTATTTTACGTTAAGAAGGATTGCGGTCTGCACTCTTGTGGGAGGAGAGGCTGGACTCTGCCCTTCTGAGCAGGGAATTTCTGGTTAAAGGCTTATAGTCCCTGCATATTCTAACTGTTTCTTACTGAAATTGGTACACCTTGTTTGCTGTAGCATAGACTAGATCCAGGCCTGCTGAATCTAGCTTTGTTTGTATGCTTGTTGTTTGTTTATTTCCCTGAAATGCTAATTCCACCTAAAACACGGCCTTTTAGCACTTCTGTGGATCCCTAGTGATATCTGCATTGCTTACTGTACTGTACTTATTTCCTTGTTTCACTTGAAAGAAAGTTACTGTTTGTCATTTTTGCATTTAAGTTACCTGTAACACATTGCATTTAAGTTACCTGGCACTTGCTCACTAAAGCAATTATATAAGTCAGCTCTAAAAAATTAAAAGAACTACACCCTCACAAACTCCCCTTGAGTACCTTGTTCCCCATTGGCCCTTTATTTCAATTATAAAGGAATTCCCAATACTATTCTAACATGTCCAAAGGTCAGTTGTCAATCTCCTCTCAGGTCCAGCTGATGAATCTGGGAATCTTGAGGCAATGTTACAACTGCCTCATGTACACAGACAACCCTCTCCACCTCCCAACAAATTCCAACACATGTGTGAGATGCAACCATATAGCCAAACTGGAGGCTAAGCTCTCTCAACTCAGTACTGGCGTAACCAGTCAGGAGGAGAAGGAAACCACACTCACTACAATTCCAGTCTCACATAGACCTACCACGACAACAAACCAAACACATAAACACACAAAAACATACTCGGAGGCTCTAAATAAAAATTTGCCTAAGCAGCAGAGACCTCCAAAGCAGACACCCAAGCAACCGCTACCCAAAACAAAACACGTGCAACACATAGCTCACAAAGCCAGTGTGCCGAACAGTCACAGCCCTTAAGGCTAAACAACACACGTGATACACTTGTAATAGGTGACTCTATCGTCAGGCACACTGACGTCCCGCTCACCAGGCTGAACAAGGAGAAGGGCATGGTGAGCTGCCTGTCGGGCGCTAGGATCCGCCACATAACACAAGCACTCAGGTCACTCCAAGGCAAGTACAAATATGACTCAGTCATTGTCCATGCTGGTGTGAATGACCTGAGACGTACCTCCCTGGACTACATGAAAAGAGACTTAGAGGAGCTCTCTGAGCATGTAGCCCAGGCCGGTATGACTCTGGCCTTGAGCAGCATCTTACCGTCACCAAGAATGATGCCACAATATGAAGACAAGATGATCAATTTCAACAATTGGCTTAAGTGTTGGTGTCATTCAAAGGGGATCCAATGCCTGTCAGCCTGGGATGACATGCTCGACAAGCCACGATGCTTCCCTAGGGACGGCTTGCACTTGCCACCCCTGGGCTTTCGGATATGGGCAAAGGCTCTTGCTACCCCCATAGTGCCTTTTTTAGGCAAGGCTCAAAAGACAAACCCACCTCCACAGGTATCACAAGGGATAAGATACTAAGAGTAATGCTACTCAATGCCACAAGTCTAAACCTCAAGATGCATGCACTAGAAACTCTCCTTAGCATGGAGAATATCGATATCTGTGCAGTAACAGAAACCTGGTTCAAGGCTCCCGAGAGCACCCCAGCACTACCAGGTTATACCTCATACCATGCTTTTCGGCCCCAAAACTTGGACCGAACCACAAAAGGAGGGGGAGTATCAATATTCGTCAAAGATACCCACACCTCCAGGTTGGTGGCACAGCAGGAAGCATCAGAGACTATCCATGTGAAACTAACTGTGGGTAAAACTGCCTTCCAGTTTATAGCCTGCTACACACAACCCTCCCAAACACAGGAACCCCACTCGGCCTTCCTGAGAATACTGGAAAATATGAAGGTCTCTCCAAACACCATTATATTGGGCAACTTCAACTACCCAAACATAGACTGGGAGCATTACTCTAGCTCCAACACCCTAGCACAAAGGTTCCTAGAATTTATAAACTCAAATGCTATGGAACAACTTGTTACCACTCCCACAAGAAGGGAAAACATACTAGACCTGATCACCAACATGGGGATACTATGCTCCAGACCAGAAGTGTATCCCTCACTGGTAATATCAGACCATAAACTAATCTCACTGGATATTCACATCTCAACCCCACCCCCTGCCCAGAAAACCACACTGAAAAACCTCTCTAAAGCAAATTTCACACACCTCAAAACCGAGGTGAAATCCTTCAAAGCCCCCGGGCCTGTGGAAAATACGGCCCAGACCGCAGAATTCTTTATAAACGCATTCTATGAACACCTTCAGGAATGCATGGATCATGAAATCCCAAATAAAACCAAGACCCAATCCTCCAAAGGCAGATGTCCTGTCTGGTGGAGCCCAGCCATAAACAAACTATACAATAGAAGGAGGAAGCTACTACATGATAGAGCAAAATCCCAAAAAGGGAAGGCATCTCTGATCAGTATTAGCAAAAAACTACGGGCACTCATAAAATCGTCTAAGGCCAGCTTCGAGAGAAAAATTGCACAGGACACTAAGGATAATCACAAGGCTTTCTTTAATTATGTTAGGAACCTGGGTGGGAATTCCCAGATATGCTCAGAATTAGTCCAAAATGAGAAAAAATACACCAAGCCCACAGACATTGCCAACATCCTAGCTGACAGGTTCAGTGCAAGCTCCCCCCGCCCCCACCAAAAGGGCAAATATCTATCCCAACAGAGTGCTGCCCCCCTGACATCTCAGCTGCTCAGGTAAGAGCCACCCTCTCCAAAGCAAAAAACACAGCATCAATGGGACCAGATGGTGTCCCAGGCTGCGTCCTACATGAACTCCAAAAAGAGCTAAACCCAAACATAAAACTACTGTTCAATCTTAGCCTTACTACAGGATATATACCCGAAGAGTGGCGTACAGCAACAGTGGTCCCTCTCCACAAAGGTGGTGCCTCAACGGATCCTAGAAACTATCGCCCCATAAGTCTGACTAGCTTGGTCTGCAAAGCTATGGAAAGGATCATCATAGACCTCATAAATAAATATATTGGGGATCTACAGACACTGGATCCTACCCAGTTTGGCTTTGTTAAGGGCAGATCCTGCCTCTTAAACCTGGTCGATTTCTTTGAAACAGTCACCAAGGCCATTGACGAGGGGAAGGTGGTCCACACAGCCTACCTGGACCTCGCAAAAGCCTTCGATACAATACCCCACTCAGGCATTATAGATAAGCTCACCAGCTTAAATATAAACCCCTATATCACTAGATGGGTTGCAAACTGTCTCAAGGACAGAACCCACATGCTTAGAATTGCTGGAGCCATGTCAGACTCCAAACCAGTTACAAGTGGCATCCCACAAGGCTCAGTCCTGGGACTTCTCTTGTTCGGTATATATTTCTCGGTGGTACAGGCCAACACGGAAGGACTGTGGCTGACCAAGTTCACAGATGACTGCAAACTGGGCGCCATAATCAACTCTCCAGCCAACACAAGCATCCTCCAAAAGGGCCTCATAGAAACAGACAACTGGTGCCAGAGCCATGGCCTCAAGCTAAACGCCAAAAAGTTTATAGTCATCCCCTTTGGCAAAAACAAAGTGCCCACAAATTACCACATAGGTGGTAATCCAGTAAGTACAGAAGAAGTCATTAGGGACCTGGGGACCCAAGTTGATAGCAATCTCTCATTTGACAACCACATGGCCAAAGTGGTTAGAAAAACATTTTATATAACCCACCTAATCATGAAGGGATTCACATCTAGATCAGGGGAGGTCATCGTGCCTCTTTACTCATCCCTCATCAGGCCCATAATTGAGTACAATGCCCCTTTTGGGATGTACCTTACCAGACACCTTCAGCAACTGGAAAGACCCCAAAAGTACCTCACCAAGAGGATCAAAGGGCTCAAACAGATGCCATATGCTGCCCGTTTAAAGAAACTCCAGCTCTACTCAGTGGCATACCGCCTGCTCAGGGGCGATCTGTGCCTGACGTATAAAGCCATGTCCAACCCGGAATTAATGGACATGCTGCACCTCAGAAAATCCAAATCCCATCGAGCTACGCGCTCGAGAGACTTGAACCTCAGCACTGAAATAAATAGGACATGCTGGAGGGACAGATTCATAACCCAGAGGCTCCCTTCACTCTGGAATAAAATCCCAGTCCAGGTTAGGCAGAGTCTCACATTGACTCTCTTCAAGAGGAATCTTGATGAGTGGATGGGAGATCGTAGGTTTACCCCAGCTATCACTTCTATGTCACTGTTAGACAGAGGCACAGTATACTAACCTCAAAAAAAGGCATAGCAAAATTAATTTAAAATGGGTGGTGAAAGCCAAACACACTCTGTCTAGGCTTATAAATGCCCTAGGGCAGATAGCCTAGTATGAATCTATGAACCTATGAACCTATTACATATGGAGAGGTTGTGGGAGAAACTACCCATGTGAGGATACAGGAGACTTCCCCCTTCAAAAACAATACATTTGTTATTATCTCTGAAGACATAGCAGGACATAATTTCTTGCTAGATAGGAAGTGTTTTATTTATCTGCTTATCTAGGTTCCTGTCAAGTATTCGAGCTATCAAAAGTTTGAGCATGTGAAATATTGGCAAAATAGTTTGAAGCTTCACTTTTCCATCTTTGCTGGTGGTGTTTTAGTTGTGCAGGACTGCAGTACGCCAGGGACAAAAAATGTGCCCTTGCCTTGCAGTTGGTATATAAAAGTGGTGACTGGGGGATATAATGGTGCTTGCCCCTTGAAAAAATAGTTTTTCATTCTGCCTCTTTCATTTATTTATCTTCATATCCAGCAGTTAATGCAGAAGGTTAAGGCTGTGAGCTGTAGCTCCTGTCACACGGGGTTTGATTGCCCTTGCCCTTATCTGCCTACTGTGTGACCTTGAACAATTTTTAACCATTTGATTAATCACTCCTCTTCCCTAGCCCTTACTCTAACATCAGCCTGCAAATACTTATGCATACTCCCATTCATAATCTTAAAACCTTTGGTATATTCAAACGTTTGGGCATTAAAATCAAAAATCCATATGCACTCCATCTTCCTTTCTGAGACATCTGCAGCACTTGCCAATGCATGTCTTCAATGAATTTTCTAAATGCTTCACTGTTTTGATGAACTGATGCCTTGAATTAATGAACTAGGTCCATATTTACATATTTTATATATACTTGTCTGCGTGTGTATAAATTTATATATACATACATCTGTGTCAGATTATCAGAGTTCCAAAACTTAGAAATTCATATGGCTGAGACCATATGATCGAAGTTTTGGAACTTTGAATATTAAAAAAAATAATAATAAAAACAAAAAATTATATGTTTAATGTTTTTACCCTGCACCCCCACACCCCCTGCTAATTAAATATGCCAACTCTGAGATTGCACTACATTGTGGAAAAGTTTCAAAACTGCAATCATATGATTTTCACCATATGACTTTTGAAGTTTTGAAACTTTGATAATCTGATCGGGACCCATGTATGTATATATATATATATATATATATATATATATATATATATATATATATATATACATACAGTAGAACCTCTGTTAGTTAACCACCCAAGGGACTGTAACAAACTGGTCAATACATGAAAGTGGTCAACATAAGGAACTAGGCCTACTGTACTGATACGTACATGACCTTTACTTTCTTGTACAGCTTTTATTAGAGATTATCATACAAAATCATACATAATCAAAACACAGTAAAATCATACATATAGTGGCATACAAAATCAATACATTTACTGTTTTCTCATGGTTTAATCATTCTTGCTGAAAAAAGAGTCAGTCTTGGTCTGTTTCTTATTTTTATTGCAAAGGTAAGTGGAGAAAGCACTGTCAGTGCTGGCTACACTACTCAGCATACAGGGGCATTTTTCCACAACAAATTACTTCAGTTGCATTATCAGATGCCTGACATCCTCTTCTTTTGAAGTCTGTGCAATTTCTGTGCATCCTGAATTGCTTCTTCCACTTCATCAGCTGCTTCATGCACTTTTCGCTGGTCTGTACTTCAGTCAATATCGCTTGGAAAAATACTTCTGGGTCAGGTTCATTACAGGTTGCCACCTCATCATCCATTGCAACAAAACCTTCAAAATCTACTCCTTCTAATTCTGCCATGGGAGATGGACTGATGAGGCCAAAACATCATGCTCTTGGATTTTGACAAATACAATTTTCTTGAAACACTTCTGTATCATTTCTAGCTGAAGTTTATTCCAAGTAGACGACAGGATCCAGCGCATTATCTGATGCAGCAGACGAAGTTGCTTCTACAGGCAGACCACAGGTTTGTGATTTAGTAATGACCCACTGCAGGAACTGGGCTTGTTAGTGCATTTTAAATTTTTTGATGATGGCTTAGTCAAGAGGTTGCATTTCTGAGGTTGTGTTTGGAAGCAGAAATTTCAGTGTCACGTCTGTGAGATGATTCACTTGTGGGTGGCCAGGACAGTTGTTTACCATCAGTAGAATAGACCATTTCTTCTTCTTCATTTCTTGGTCAATACCCCTTACCCACTCCTCAAATAGGGCACCAGTCATCCATGTGCATTTGTTTGGTCTCCAAGTGATGGAGAGTCTTCGGGCTTCAGGTTCCTGAATGCGTGTGGCTTTGCCAATTTACCAATCACCAAGGGCTTTAGTTTCTCTCCGGTTGAGCTAGTTCAAAACAGAACTGTGAAACATTCTTTGTAAAGTTTTCCACTCTTACATTTTCACCTCTTGATAATGAGGCTCTTGTTAGGCATCATCTAAAAAAAAGAGTATACACTCATCAGTGTTAAAGATGTCATCATCTTAGAAGCCTCTGGCGAAGTCTGGGAACTTTTTGATGAACTCTTCCACAATTTCTACTGAAACTTTATTGAATTCACCACAGAAGACTTTTTGGGAGATCTCATGTCACAGTTTAAATTTCTCGAGCCAAGCACTTGATGCTTCGAAATATGCCACCCTGAATTCCTGTGCAAATTTTTTAGCAACTTCTTGGATCATCGGCCCAGAGATTCAGACGTTAACTGCCCTCATTTGTTTGAATCAGCTTAATGTGGCTTTATTGACTTCATCAAGGGAAGTTTTCCTCCTTTTCCATTGTAGGTCTCCACTTTCCTTAACATATCTCTCCAAGTACACATGTTTACGTTTTTGGATGTTGATAGCTGTGGTCTTGCTAACACCAAAATGTTCTGCCATCATTCTTTGGCTGGTGCGTTCCAGAAAATGTAGATGATCAACCTTTTCCTTCAATGTCAGCACTTTGAGTTCTTTCCTTTGGGACATCAGTTCTCGATTTAACTGTAACATTTTTCAGTAATTGTAGGATGTAACTGCAATTCATACAGTCCTTCACATTGAAAAAATCTTCTGCAGCATATGATAAACAATTGGACGTTAGGCCTAATCCAACATGTGGTAATAATAAAACATGAAAAAAGACCTTATGCTAAAGAAAAAATAATACCAGTGGAAGCATGGAGGTGCTTAGGTGAAATGGCAGTGGAATTTTTAACCAGATTGTTTAATGAAATTTTGGAAAGTCAGAGGATGCCTGAGAAGTGGAGAAAAAGTGTTTTGGTATCTATCTTTAAGAATAAGGGTGATGTGCAGAGCTGCAGTAACTACAGAGGGATAAAATTGATCAGTCACAGCTTGAAGTTATGGGAAAGAGTAGTAGAAGCTAGGTTAAGGGATGTGATGATTAGTGATCAGCAGTATGGTTTCATGCCAGGAAAGAGCACTGCAGATGCAATATTTGCTCTGAGAGTGTTGTTGGGGAAATACAGAGAAGGTCAGAAGGAGTTGCATTGTGTCTTTGTGGACTTAGAGAAAGCATATGACAGGGTGCCTAGAGAGGAGTTGTGGTATTGTATGAGGAAGTCAGGAGTGGCAGAGAAGTATGTAAAAGTGGTACAGAATATGTACGAGGGTAGTGTGACATTGGTGAGGACTGCTGTGGGAGTGACAGATACATTTAAGATGGAGGTGGGATTACATCAAGGATCAGCTCTGAGCCCTTTCTTATTTGCAATGGTGATGGACAGGTTGACAGATGAGATCAGACAGGAGGCTCCGTGGACTATTATGTTTGCAGATGACATTGTGATATGTTAGTGAGAATAGGGACCAGGTTGAGGAGACCCTGGAGAGGTGGAGATATGCTTTAGAGAGGATAGGAATGAAGGTTAGCAGGGCTAAAACAGAATATATGTGGGTAAATGTGAGGGAGGGTAGAGGAATGGTGAGGATGTAGGGAGTAGAGTTGGTAAAGGTGAATGAGTTTAAGTACTTGGGATCAGCAGTTCAGAGTAATGGTGACTGTGGAAGAGAGGTGAAGAAGAGAGTACAGGCAGGGTGGAATGGGTGGAGAAGAGTGTCAGGAGTGATTTGTGACAGACGGGTACCAGTAAGGAAGGTCTTCAAGACGATAGTGAGACCAGCTATGTTAAATGGGTTGGAGATGGTGGCATTGACGAAAAGGCAGGAGTCAGAGCTGGATGTGGCAGAGTTAAAGATGTTAAGATTTGCACTGGGTGTGACTAGGATGGACAGGATAAGGAATCAGTATATTAGAGGGTCAGCTCAGGTTGGACAGTTTGGAGACAAAGCAAGAGAGGCGAGATTGCGTTGGTTTGGACATGTGCCGAGGAGGGATGCTGGGTATATTGGGAAAAGGATGCTAAGGATGGAGCTGCCAGGTAAGAGGAAAAGAGGAAGGCCTAAGATAAGGTTTATGGATGTGGTGAGAGAAGACATGCATGCAGTTGGTGTGAAAGAGCGAGATGCAGCGGACAGGAAGAAATGGAAACAGAAGATCCACTGCGGCGACCCTTAATGGGAACAGCCAAAAGAAGATGATGATGATGATGATCCTAAAGAAAAAATAATGCAGCTAAGGGGCAAAGCCCACAGCTTCTACCCCTTGGTGTAGAGTGGACTCAACTTGTCAAGTTATAGAGGGTAAATTAATATTGTGTATCACAGTCCAAGTGGTCAGGATACAGCTTACAGAGGTGGTCAATATAGAGAGGTCGGTCTTCCATTGAGTACATGTGGTACATGTCCGGACCATGAAAATTAGGTCAACATAAGGAGG